>NC_069113.1:1658333-1995000 GCF_025612915.1 Magallana angulata | reverse complement strand
AATGGGTATGCAAACCCGGGCCGTGGCAAAATAAATGCCAGGGCAGATCAGCAATCGTCAATTCCAAATACGCATTATTTTGCAGCAATATCTACAGCGAATACAAATATACTAGTCCATCAAATATCCTGAAATTTTAATGAGATTGGCAGATTAATAACTGCCAATCTTTTGTTTTGCCCAGGCCAAGTCTTGCCTACCCATTTTACCGGATGCCGAGCCCGATTGAAACACGCCTTTCCTTTATTATTATTTTAGTAATAACTTCGATTTGAAACAAAATTACCCCTTAATTTTTGCAATTTATATTTTCCTTCCCATAAGGATAATTTATGCTAAACTACGTTGAATTTGCCTCGGTAGTTCTTGAGAAGAAAATTTTTAAAAATGCACCCCCCTTTTTCTACAGTTTCAAGGTTTTCTCCGCTTTGAATACAGATCGGACTTTAATTTTTGCAATTTATATTTGCCCTCCCATAAGGATGCTTTGTGCCAACTTTGGTTGAAATTGGATAAGCAGTTTTGGAGAAGAAGTTCAAAATGTAAAAAGTTTACAGACGGACAGACGGACAGACGGACGGACGGACAGACGGACAGACGGACGACGGACAAAATGTGATCAGAATAGCTCACTTGAGCTTTCAGCTCAGGTGAGCTAATAATGGTAATTGCATCCGTAAGAAAATAAAAAGGCATTTGATATAGTTTTATTAGCATACAAAGGGAAAGAAATGTTTAACCTGTCAATTTCGGAAGTACACGCATTGTGTAACACCTTTTGTCTTTTTGAGATTTGAAAAAAAGGCTGAAAATAAAATGAAATGAAGATACAATAGGACATAAACAAACAGTTCTAAGCATATGTTACATTCATTTTAAGCCTGAACCTGAAACTTTTCTTTTCAACATTCTAAATTTTAACAAAAACATGACCTTAGGCATATCTAAGAATAACTTTTGATTATAATTTACTTATTCTTGTTAAAATATACTAGTATATAGCAGAAATTGTGTTTCGAATGTAAATAAAGAGTTTGCTAGAAAAGAGACTTTAATTGTTTGTTTAACCAGTGTAAACAAACACATAAAACTAATTTTGATTACATACATGTACAAAAGGATTGTGAACTCTGTATCTTACTTATAACTCTACGAGTAACACTCAAATTTTGGCTGATTATTAAAAATGCATAACTAAAGTATGGTAATTAATGAAAAAAGAAAAATTGAAATTTCATCAAAATCGTCACCATCGCTTTGTAAAGTGTTACTTATATTAAATTATCCTTCGTCTTAAAAACAGAAAATAGTCCTTTTTTAAATTTCCTTAACACAAAGATGCCCGTTGCTAAGTTTGGTGACATTCACTAAGTGGTTATAGAAAATGTTTAAGGTGTGAACAGACAACGAAGAAAACAACATTAAATACGTACACAGTTGGACCAAGTGAGCCTAAATGCTTTAACTATACATGCTTTTTTGAAGAAAAAAATGTTGATATTATAATGACTCACAATTGTGACAATTCTGCCTCAGGAAATGAAAAACAAAGTTGGAAATCGGTGACATTGTCAATAAATACAACGGTTTCGTAAACGCAAGGCTGGTGTGTTGTATCATGCAGCGGAAAAATATAAACTCCGTCTTCAATGGTTTTGTCGACGGCCAATTGTGGACTGTAAAGATTAAAATTAAAATCTCAAAATGCTCTTTTTTCTGAATGATGATTTTTTTTTTAATTTGTACTTACTTTAAACTCACCATTTCTCAACTCCAACTTGGTTTTTTGTCCATAAAGCAACGTAACAATTTTGATTTACAATGCATTGTAAAGTCGTAGATGTTGGTAGTGTAGGATCAACAAAATGTGGATAAGACTAAAAATTTGGATGTGATAAATTTAATAATGTATCAAGTGGTCCTTACATTTTATTAATATTACCTATTTCTGAAAGTAACAACTGATTGTAAACAAAACGTTGGTATTTAGAAATATTTAAAAATTGATTCATTACATATCAAATAAATTCAAAACTCAATTAAAGCGATTTGGCTTGTCTACAAGGATTTAATCTAAACTTTAAACATTCTACAACAAGCTATTTACAGGATAGTTTTGTCATTTTGACGATTATTATAGCTCTTGATATTACAACTTTGTATGAATTCATTAATAAAAAAAATATAATGAATTACGTATTTCTTACACTATTAGATTTATTCGAATATCTCAGATTGTCTTTTCTTACCTGTATTGTTTCCAAATTATGCCCTGCAACATATTTGTGATAAACTTAAAAACATATATACCTAATTTGTTTAAATAAAATCATTTTTTTAAGTAAGTAAAACTTACCTAGAGATACGTTTATTTTGAAGCAGATCTCGTCTTCAATTTTAGACATTCTAAGAGAAAATAACCATATAATGCACCTTTCTTATTGACATAATTACCACATTCTTTAGCGATTAAGTTATCAAATCAATATACATGTATATATTTACTTTGGTTGAGCAAATGAATCTATGCATATCATCTTAAGTCCGAATTCGTGTCCAACGACTTTCACAACTCCGCCGACAACTCCACCGGCATTTGCTGTTGGTTCCAAGTCTATAGACTGGACCTCAAGTGTTTTATCGACAACACCGACCTTTATCTTGGGTCTTAAAATAAGATGGTTTGTAAATGTATAGAAAGAGAACAGGCATTAAGGTAAAACGTAAGTTCTGTAGAAGAAATACCTACATAATATGGACATTTCTTGTAATACTGATTGGTATCAAACATGGCTCTTTTATGTAACAATGAGTAGTCTCTATGACGTTCTGTTGAGTAAATTGACCCTAAAACAAGGTTACATTATATTGAGATGTAAAATACATGTATACGGGAGAAAAATACACGAACTAAAAACGGGGTCATTTCCAGAGAACAATTAACTTACCCCATTTTCAATTAAGTCTGTTAAATTTCGGTTTATTTCTGTAATCAAAATTAGAAACATCAAGCTTTGATACTACCGTAATTGATTAATGAGATAATTTTATTCCACTGCCTCAAATTGCTGAATTACGCCCGAAATATTTGTTTTACCCTCCTATAAATAGTTATAGTTCACAGGAAATAGTGAATATATTGCCCTCCTAAAACTGTTATATCACCGTCGCGTGCATTAATTTTGCATAAAAATTATGTTGGGTTTGAAATCTTAAATCATAAACAATTAACTAAAGCTTCTTAAAATAAAAGTCTACTAAATCAATCTTTAATATCTACATTTAAGAATAAGAATAAAAGCTCTCAAGCTGGAATACGTTTTTACAGGAAGTCTGATTCTCTAAACTCGATATATATAGAGCTTACCCCAACTACATGTTTTCCCTGCAAACCCTGGACGACATAAGCAGCCAGAAGTTTCGTTTTTTGTGACACAAGTTGCGTTGTTATGGCAATATGAATGATTGTTACAAAATCCTATAATTGAATGTGATAGTTTTCAATAAAACACCGAATTATTCAAAATAGTATGTGTTGACGAAAGGAAGTTTTCAATACAGAAATACGCAAATACCATTTTCGCAAAGCATTCCCCAGAATCCTTGTGGACAATAGCACCGAAGATTCCCTGACGATTCAGTTTGACAGTATCCGTTATTCAAGCAAGGATTTGGCATGCATTCTTTGAATATACATAAGTAAATAGTTTCAATAAATATTCTTTTTTTGTACATATTAAACAATATTTGAATGTTATCATAATTTTTGAAAAGATTACTCAGATATGTATGAAACCATTCCCTTACGATCAAGTATGTCATTGGTATACATTTGGAAACATCGAGACTCTCCTTTGGAACTTCAACCAAAACAATGATATGAAAATGCGCTAGTATGAAACATTCCATAAAATCTCTATAAGATCATTACTTACCAAACCATTAGGCAAACCTTATTTTTTCCGATTAGAGATGTGTTAGTGTAAGCGACTTCATATCTACAAAGTCCTGAAGATTTTGCTGGATTGAATATACCAGTATATTCATTATTTGCAGTCATATTTGGACTATAAAATAAAAAGGAGACAAAAAGTGTTATTTTTATCTTTCGTGGATGAACAAGACAGCAACATGCATAATATTTAAGTATTCTAAGGAGAGTTTTCAATGTCCTTTTTCCATTTTTGTTTACATACCATGTTCCATTATACATCTCAGCATACATATAAAAATGACAAGATTGTCCTCTTTTACATCCAACAATTGAATCTTTTGGAAGTGTTGGTATAGCAAATTTACAATGTGGGTAAAGTGTTGATATCTAAAAATATACAATTTCAATTAAAACCTTATACTTTGTGTGCAATTACATGCAAATACACATATTGACAATTAGCAGGCGTGTTGTCTTACACATTTATTTAAGAAACAAACTCAATGTCTACCCAAGTTATAGAGTATAACATGGGTTGGGGCAGTTTACGCTTTATAATTCGCAAAGCAGATTACATGTATAAAAAAAATTAAGTTGCTCCAGATATTGAGTTCATTTCCTGTAATTTTATTTTTTGTAAATAACTGTTCAACTGAGTGCATTTTACTTTTAAAAATTATATTAATCTGTTTAAAATTTAAACGTAACGTGAAGCGGGATAGTGCGTTTTTGACGTTGGTGCATTGTGAGTGTCTTGTGACGTGCAAACCAGGTTATACAAATTGAACCAAATTTTTCTATCCAATCAAATGCTCCGTTGCAAACAGAATTACTTTATTCTAAATTAAATACTAGTATTCATTTAAATATCAGTATTGACTTTTTCACTTATCTTTTACACTTTCTTCATTTAAACGCATGCCTATGATAGAATATGTACTGATAAATGTTGTTTTATAAAATTTAATGATAAATATTTATAATGAATACTTACATACTGCCTGACTACAAAATAAAAACAACAAAAAACTATTATAGGATTAAGATTGAACTAAAAAATCCAATAAAATTTATCCACATATTTCATTACCAGAAGGAACATTTCTGTCGGCAACGTGAAAACACCGTTTATCTGTTATGACTTGAGGTCTACAAGAAAAATATAATGACATTTCATAGCAAACGGATCTGAAATAAAAAAGACGAAAGAATGATTCTCGAGTTCATCAACACAAATGTCAAATGTCAAACATTTTTAATCGTAAAATGAAATTGTCTCAAACTAGCGGTTATTTGTGAGAAATAAAAACATAACCAAATGTTTTTCTTAAAAACCTAAAGCGAAAGAATATTTCTATCTTTTGTACTTGTTAAGTGTATTTGTGAAACAGAAACTCTAAAGGGGTCTAAAACCCTGAGGGTGTCATCATATAATAACGGACGGTGTGCGTTATAATTGACCATGAAGTGTCATCTGCATTTTGGGATAATTTGTATTCTTCTCCTTCTCTTTATTTTGTAAACTCTTAACCAATATTATAACTGATATATGTTATATCTTAACTCTTATCAAATCAAGACCACCAAAAAAGAGATAAACGTGATTTAACCACAAAAGTAAAACAGGAAAGTTGTGGCATAAGAGTTGTGGATAAGACGCTTTATCTGCAGTTATGTAAACATATGTTTTTAAAAGATAGAAAATATTCTATTCAATAAAAAATAAATCAATTCAAGGTGCAAAACATATACAAAATGAAAGTTGTTTTTTTTATTCTGGTCCCGCCGCCACCCAAAAATTTCTGTACTCAGCATCAATTCTCAACTCAAGTATTGAGTACGTTCTCAAATTTTCTCAAATCGCCGCCACCAATTACATTAAGTATGTACTAAGTAGAGTAGGATTTGATAAGTTCTTAACTCTACTAAGTACGTACTCAGTCGTTTTTTTCCCAATGATTCACGCGGTTTCATGAATGTAGAAAATAAATTAGAATATTACGAAAACTGTTACGTTTTTAATCATATCGTCTGCTTTGTTTACCTCTCGGTAAAAAATGGAGACTGTAGAAGCTTCGGCGGAAAAATTTTCAATGAAGAAAAGGGGCATCACTTAGACCTCAGAGGAGAAAATTCTTTTGATAGAAGAGGTGTTAAAGTTTGACGACACCCTTTTTGAAAAAATAATATTCTCGGGGTAAAAGACAAACATAGACAAATGAAAAGGTCCACTTGGACGTCCATTGCAGAAACCCTCAATTCGTAAAAACTATCGCTGTAGAATTTACATTCAACAATCTTTAAGGTTTTTTGTTACAAATCTTACCTTTACCTCGAATTGTTGCTTTGTTTTCATATTCAGTCATCTCCTCTGAATGTTGTTTCGGTAACGGGTCATTTCGACTCAAGACTGTTTTACAACATACCGATCGAGTTAATACTTTATTTATGCATGTTGTGAAAGATAATTAGGGTGTTTTTAAAAGCAAATAGCAATACGTGAGCATCTGCCGAAATGATAAAAGGTTTAATTAAAGTGTTGCTGTACCAATATTAAATTTCAAGAAGAGTCGCGCTTTGTACATGTCATAAGTCACCATCCAAAATCACCTGCAAGATACATTATACGGATATATAGTTCAGAATACTTTCCTGCATTAAAAAAAATTAAATCAATGTTATTGCAGGAACTACAGAAATTACCGAGATAGCGAAACTGTCCAAAACAATCAACATTAAACAGCGAGGTATTATTGGAAACTTTTGATAAAAAAGTTAAGTTTTAGGTTGTTGTTTTAATTTTGCATTTACATGTATATTGTTCATTTTTATTGCAATGTTTTTTTTTATTTGCTGTAGAAACGTTTCCAGTCTTAAATATACGAGGATTGTTCGGAAATTATTGAGACATCATTTACAAATGTACTTCTATTAATTGAAATAATAATAATTGAAATTTCACCAGAAAGTAATTCAGGATATCTTTTATAAACGTAAAAAAATGAAGTTAATGACATCATTTGTTGATTCCTGTTAAGCTAAAATAAAAACCTTTCTTTAATCCAATGACCCGGTCCAAAAGTTCAATAGCCAGATTTTAACACAACAAAGCATGATTTCATACTTAATAAATTATTCACCAAAATACATTATGTTCGGTTATAATTCAGGAAAATGTATTCATAATCTATATCAGTCTTACTGATTTCCTACAGAAAATATTTTTAAAAAATTACATTTATTCTTCGCATGACATTTCAAAAATTTCACAAATTTGCATATTTTGTGAAATTTCTAAAAACTTACAGTATACAAACTATTATTATTAAACATTTATTAAGAGAATTTTAAACTCTAGGTTTGTGCGTTCGCCAGGTACCCCTACCACTGACCTGTTGAGACACCTTCCGTAAACAAATAATTAACTTTTTTGTAATATTACATTGTTGAATTATTCGTTTACCTTTCTTTAAAGTTTATCCCAATTTTCACTAAAATTCGTCAGTTAGAAAAGGAAATATTTGTGTTGTCTCAATGATTTCCGAATAAACTCTCGTAAAATTGACTTTAATTCCTGTTATATTTCCATACACCGAGTATGATTCCCTCTATTTAGGAAACTAATAGTGAATAATAAAAAATATATAGAAACAGCCAGGCTGAAATCTAAACGCCCCGTTTATGAATTGGTCGAAACTACAGCGATCAAAAAAAAATCACGGACTTCACAAAATAATACTGATGAATTTTACTCATTTTTTTTCAATCGATTTATAGAATTGTTAAAATAATGATGTGAATATAAACAATTTTTTAATATTAGTGAAGAGTTTTCTGTTCATTGCAAGTTATCTTTCTTTGGAAAACAAAACAAAAAGTACAATTCAGACGAACAGTGTTGGTGGTATATGACATTGTTTCAGTGAGAGGGTGTTTTTTATACCTGCTACTTTTAGAAATTGTTGTTTAGGTTCTCTGGCATGATTGACATTTTGGAATACGATGGACTCCGCAAGAAAATTATGTACAATGACACCACAAACTGCATTAAAGCATCTTCCGGTAGTTGTTTTAGACAATCCAATACTCTCTCCAACAAGGCGGTGGAATGCTCAGGTCGCTAAAAAGCGCAAGCAGGTAGGAAGTGTTGGAGAACCGGGGCAAGGTGCAGTACCTGGTTGTGTTGTGAGCAAGGGTCGACGCACTTTCGTCCATAATACTCAAAATGGATTGTCTTTGGACGAAACCGAAATCGATCAAAAATGTCGTCCGCTGAGTAATTTTCCAAGGGGTTCATCCGATCTTGAATGACTCTTCTTGAAATAAAAGGATCATTAAACAACTGACTGTACCATTGTCGTCTGCGCGAAGCCATTTTTATAGCTGGAGTATATACTTGAGAAAGGTAAAGAGCCATCTCAAAGAATTTGAGTACATATTCAATGTCTTGTTTGAGTACGTACGTGGTATGGATTTGAGTACATACTCAAGTATTTGGTGGCAGTGATTTGAGGCTGAAAATATGGATTTGAGGGTCAGATTAAGAGTTTAGGCTGAGTTTTGTGCTCAACTATGTTTGGTGGCGGCGGAACCTGAGTAAACACCATCCTTAAAGCTGAACACCGCTCGCAAAAAAGGAACTGTCCGCCATATTTCTCTTTCATCACTGCTGTCCAGATAATCCCTATATAAGGCGTAAAGCTCTAAACAGTTCAGAGTACATGTACTTCGCTGTAGAGGTTTTACCTGTATGGACATACATTTTGCCTCGCCGTGTTACTCGGTCGAGATGAAATTATCAAATTTTACGCATTTTTTATCAAGCCAGGAGAATACTTACATCAAATAAATTGGTCAATGCATTTTTACAAAGAAAATATGCACATAGAATAAGAATTAAATGCATAAAATCCAAAGAACACGAAAGGAATACTACACGTCGACCACAAGTTTCAGGTTGACAATCAGGTATAACGAAATCGAGGGGTTTTTATAACAGGTATCTGTGTAACCGTGCCTTTTTACGAGCAGTGTTTAGCTTTAATAAAACTTTAATATTTTGTTTTAAAATTTGTGGCATAATTTGAAAACTGTTTTGATTTTTTTTTAAATGAAAGCATGTTAAAATTGGGTTTTAGGTTGAAACAAACCCGAAAGAAATTTTTAACATGCATTTTTTTCATTAAACTTTTAGAATGCAAATTCAAAATGGGATGCATAATGAAAAACGATTTTCAGATAATGAGAATTTAAAACAGTTTCTTACAAACTCTTTATTTATGGACAACGATATTAAGTTATTTTTTTAAAATACACGGTAAAACTTCTGTCAAATCTGTTTTATAATACATTTGTTTTGTTACATTCACAATGACGCTGCTAGCTAACCTACCATACCCGGGTCAGTCTGATATTCATTAATAAGTATTATTGTTAGAAAAAATAAAAAAGAATGAAAAAATGTCTTCTCATGACATTGTATTAAAAAACAAGAGGCCCATGGATCAAATACCTCAGTAGAGCAAAATTGGACAGAGTAAAAACAGCTTTATGGAATCATATACAACATATCTTGACAATGTAGTATAAAAGATATTGTGTAAAAGATCATCAAAAATAAATCCCTGGATATTCTTATGTTTATCATTGAGTTTCTGTAATGTAAAGGAATGGTTTTATTATGATACCACTTATTGAGTGTTGCAATTCTAAAGACCATCTTAAACAACTTTTTACAGAAAAGATATAAACCTACGTCAAACTTTGAACCCCTCGTGAGGCCCAAGAATTGCCCATGGCCCAATGTCGAAACAATTAAAACCAATCAACAATGTGTCAAAATGCTTGCATATATTAAGTTAAACCATATAATTATTATAACATTAACAGTTTACAAAAAGACAGAATGAACAGATGGACGCTGGACAAAAAGTGATAAGACAGGCTCACTTAAGCTTTCAATCCTCTATAGACAAATCGCACAATAAGAAAACATCATTCTTATGCTCTCTGTTTGACGATAATCATGTTAGTTCCACGAATGGTTATTTTTATTTTTGCATTAAAGCAGTAAAGGTGTAGAAACATCAATATTACTATATTATAATAGCTCGAATTTTTTAGCTTTAATACCGAGAAATCGGATGAGTACTGTCTTTTGTTTATATGTTTTTAACATCATTGGTACTTGGAGATTGCCAATTTGTCTTAATTTTTTCTCAATCAGGCTTCGCTAATTAATAATCAACGAAGATTCCTTTAAAAAAATCCGGAAATCGTTTGAATTTTTTGGATTTTACAATCTTGCACATGCGCATTACATTCACGCTAAATCACGGGATGCTCTTTAGTTTATGTTTCCACAATATCACATTTGCATGGATAAACTCAAAAACGATAATACAAATACGTGTAAATTTTCATTAAAAATTTGCTATATATTTTGTTCTTGGAAGAAATACGGGAGGTTACTCTAACTCTGTGCGTTTAATATGAAAAAATTCTGAATGTCAAAATGGTGTGCAAATTTTATGTATCTATTTCGTAAATGCCCGACATAATATGCAATGTCAACCCGTGCACGCAAGGGTCAAATCTAGTAGGTTGTAAAACAAATACTTACGATGAATTTTTGGCAACATTAAAGCATAGATCAAATTCGTGATATATTTGATTGTATTCTCTTGATTTGGAAAGCACTATTGTTGCTCTGTAATAACCATCCACAATGTGTACTGGCGGCAGTATACTTATTTTTCGACGAGACAAGCTAAAAACATTCGTCTCGGTGAAAAACGACAACTTTGGGGTAGATCTGTAATTTAAAAGAGTTAAAAATCATTTTATGTTATAGTAAATTAAACGCAACAATAGATAAATCCACCTAAAACAAGATATAGTTATATTGTAAAAAAAAAAGACTTTAATTAAATCTTTCAAAATGCAAAGAGATTCGAGTAGAGAAAATTCTCTTAGAATTTGATAACTTACTCTGAAAGTAGATAGACTGGGAATACACATCTACTCTCGTAGTTATCGCACGTTATAACAGACCCGATGAATGGTGAAATAAAATACGGATTCTATCAATAAAAATTAAAAAAAAAATATTGAATCTGAAATATATAATGTGCAAAGAAATATTCAAATCTTTCCAAGACTATTAATTCAGATATCCTTTTTTCATTGATTGATTATACTTTAAAAGTTACTTATTTTATATCATTATAAAATAAACTTATCTATTCAACAAGATTAGAAAGGTTTTTTTAACTAACAAAAACATGGGCTATGTTCTTGGCCCATTATTGTTTTTTACAATATGTATTTACTTTATGCTGATAATAGTACAATACAACAGTGTTCAAACAAAATTTTAGTCAGAGAAGATAATCTTAATTATGATGCTAGAAAAGGTTCAGTTATATACAGTAAGAATAGTTTCAGGTCTTTCAGTCATAGCTTCAAGAATTTCAATAAATATTTGAAAATAAGATGGGAACCATTGATAATGAGTCGAAACCGCTTAAAATTATCTACAATGTTTAAAATTCATAATAATGATGTTTCTTCTTATCTAAAAGAGATGACTTCTGTAATTAGAAATGTCACTTCCGACTATAATACTAGAACTCCTCAAGTATTTTTAAGAAAAAACTTCAGAGCGATTTTACAAATCCTCCGAAGTATTACTTCTTTGGTAAAAGATTTTTAAATATCATTCATACAAAATTAAGGCATAATTGTATTCCTTATTATGATCTTTATCGATGTAATACAATACTAATGTGGAAGTTTCGAAGATGCACATCACTTGTTCTTCGTGTGTAAAAACTATTCATTATTAAAACACTCATTTATGTATAATCTTTTATAATTGACGTACATTTAATATTTTGGGGTGACAAAGCTTTGTCTTATGATGGAAATGTAAAAATATTTAAAGAAGTTCACACATTCATACAAAAATATGGAGGATTCAACTACATTATTTAAATATATAATGTATTTAAATGCATAGTTTTTTATCATCCTAATTCTGGTTTTAGATTTGCACAATATTACAGCATTTGAAACTAGTAATTTATTTCTATTTCATTTAGTGTACTATAATTGTTATAAATATTAACTATATGGCATTGGAATATATTATATACCACAAGAAGATGGCTGGTTTTTTTTTAACTTCTGTCCAATCCTTTTAACAATAATTGTCAATGAAATGTGTTTAACTCTTTTTAACTTTTTACTTCAATATAAGAGACAACATACCATACTAATGGCTGCATACCACTTATCTTTATAATAAAGTTATCTATTGAAATTGTCATGCTTGTTTTTAATTTTTAATTTGCAAATGTAAGTTTTTGAACTCCATGTTCATTGTCTAATTGTCAGAGAGAGAGAGAGAGAGAGACAGAGACAGAGACAGAGAGAGACAGAGAGAGAGAAAGATATGCGAATGCAGAGGATACCTGTGGTTAGTCTTACAATACATAGTGCGCAGTTTGACCAGTTTCAAAATTGTTCAAAATTTCTCTAATAAGAAATGTCTAATTTAAGTCCAAGTCCTGTCAGTTTTATCCTAATTGTCACGTCACAATTTGTGTTAAAGGGTCTGGAAATTTCTTCGTTTATAAACCAAACTTTGAATAAATGAAGAGACAGAACCTGAAAATAACATTATTTACAGGGTAAAGAAGAACATATAGCTACTACATAGAACATTCTCTACACACCCGCTTTCAAACACACAATACACGCAAATCTGAGAGAGATTGCAAAGAAAGTTGAGGTAGAGTTTTTGGCTATAGTATGGTCAAGAAATTCCAAGCACATCTCTACGGTAGAGTTTTTGTTCTTGAGACTGATCATCAACCTATGGTGTATGTCAAAGATTTCAAATGGAAGGTTGATGCTTTGGGCAATATTTTTACAATACAAGCTATCAAATACATTTACAATGTAGGTGCCGATTTTTTTAGGTCGGCACGTGAAGAAGCCTGTTTGCGAAAAGCAATTAAAAAATCAAACGTAGATGGTAGCACCGGAGAGCCCAAGCAGTAATGTTCTTAATGCATTTGAATGCACCTACACTTTTCTCTTCAGATTATAAACATCCCTCCTAATTAGTTTAACAGTTTCCGGAAACTTGTAAGTATTTCAACTTTTATTCGTTCTTTTATTGTACACTTTCAAATAGTGTATCTCATTTCTAATATATTGATTGCATTTATTCTTTTAAGTTCATTTATGTACAAAGGCGTATCAAGATTATATTTTATTTATCTATGTAAACGAAAGAAAGAAGGCTAGCATATTTAGCATAGTTAACCCAATCCCTTGCTTGATGTATTATTGTTTAAATTCAATATTTTTGTGAGCAGATTGTTCGTTCCGTTATGATTTAATTATGTTATCGCTACCCTGTTATAAATCTTTCGGAAATAATCTGCAAATGACATGTCTCTCTAGTTGCTCTCACAATTCATCAATTTCAAAAATTATCCGATTAGTTCCGAGTAATAAAGCAACTAATCATACTTACCTTATTGCTACTAATATTCAACTTGTCTGTTTGATCTTTCAAAAAAAAAAACAATCCAATTAACAAAACATGTGTCAATTATCTAAACTAAAAGAAAACGTTAGACCATCATATATCATTATGATCCTGTAGTTTATTAATGGACTAATTTGTGTATTTATCCCACAACAGGGCGCTTCAATTGTGAAACAATAAATTGTATATCACCGTGTAGCTAAGTTGTTCCTAATAGATATTTTACAAATTTCCCTACATGTTGCTATGCTAACCGTCCTCGTGCCCCTTTAATACACTGTTTAAACAACACTTTTCTTGATTCTCGCATATATGGTACAGTGGTTCTGAAGAGTATTTTTAAATTCTATTTTTAATTACAATTTTGAAAAAAAATATCTTTGTAGGGAGTAGTTCTTCCTTATGGGGGAACAGGACGTTGCAGTGTAAAATCATTTGTCAATATTTTTTTTTCCTTTCTTTAACACATTAACATTAAGATGTCACATACAACATATATCTTTCCTACCTTGCAAGGGATATATTTTGATAGGAATTATCCCCCTTTTCTGGCATGATAAATTTTTTTAACAATTTCCATTTTCTGCAATAATTATTCTATTTGATGGAATTCGCAAATTATATTCATTAATTTTGAGTACGAATACAAATTTCAAAATTATTTACAACATTGGCTTTTTTACATAGCGATTTCATAATTTAATCAAAATACTGCTAAAATCAGCACTTCTAATTTTGATGTTTTTTATTCTTAATTTAAGCAAAATGTGATGGCACATAAAAATATGTCATATTTCAACTTAAGCATTAAGCATTATGCTTTATAACTTATAAAATTTCCATGGCAACTTCTTGACATTAAAGGAAGATATTAAAAGATGAATTAACCCTACACCCTATTCTGGAATTATGACCTTTTGTGACAATTTCTGTTTTGAACCATCAAAAAAGTAGGACATTTTTAGATTTGTTAATTAACATGACAGAATAATAATCAGAATATATTTCTTTTTATATAAACTGCTTATGATTTTGTACATTAACATTTACAAAACTAAAAATGTTAAATTTTCCCCAACTAATTTTGTGATATCATAATGGATAAATGACATCAAAGCATCATACAATAAAATCAATTATGACGTCAAAAAAAGAGCTAGCAAATCAAAGCATCATTGCAATGATAGTCACGTGATCAGTGGCCTGTTCCCCCTTTTAACAACCCCTTTAGCTCTGTTTTGAGTCCACTATCGGAACCTACAAGTTTTCTTTTCGTTACCCAAAGGCTCCGACAATGCTTTGAGTAAAGTTTGGAAATTTAGAATAATTAGTCATGATACATCAGAGAAGCTGAAATCATTAAAATGCTCCATACGTTGACGACACGTGCAAGACATTGTTTTATAAACATAATTTACGTAAATTGAAATTATAAAAGCTAAAAAACTTACTTGACATGCATGTTTCATTTTTATTCATCTTTAAAGCACAAATGCACTGGTTTCCAACACAGACTGTTGTTTCGCTATTTAAACATGTGTTAGGGCATTGCTCTATTTAAAGGAAAGATAAAAAAATGTTAAACAAAGGACTAAGTGCGGTTTTATGCAATTTTTGCCCCCCAATATCAAAGTTTTAGAAAGAGCTATAAAATGAGGTAAAAGATAGTTAAAATCATATTGGAAATAAAGGTGTAAAAGGTTATCACCACAGTGACGTCATAATGTAGAAATGACGTCATGAATATTGCATTATTTTGATAAATTGATGTTTTGTAGCAAAATATGGGTGTTTTCCGATGGTTTTTCGACTGGGAAACATCAAGCGCAGGCTTGCTCAAGTACCATTTTTTAGTATAATATGTATAACTATCTGAAGAAAAACATATGTTAAAATCGCACTTGAGCAGACCTGCGCTCTATACTTCCGAATGCAAAATATAGAGCAAAAATAAGAATATCTTCATTTGTTTGCAAATTTGCGGGAATTAGGTCATTTAAGTGACGTCATAGATAAACAGTGAGTGAGCAATGATGACTAAAATCAAGATTAAAGTTATAGGCATCCTCTTTACAATGATTTGTGAAGATTTCATTTTCATACGATACTTTTTAAAAATTGGTTGAAATCGGGGGCAGATATTTGACCATACCGCACATAGTCCTTTATGCGACAATGTAGGCATGTAGGCATGTATATATCTACACGTCATGTCCATGTATGTGTATGTAACCATGATTATGTATATCAAATTTTGACAAAAATAGATCACATTTAGCCTAAATGCTGATTTAGGCATCTTAAAACGAACCTCACGTTTGTTTATGGTATCTTGCTTTTAATTCTACAACCGACCCCAAATTATGGTTTATCATTATAATAATAATGCATTGTAAACAATTCAATTGTAAAAAAAAAATAATAATAACAAAAGTGTTACCATGCCCCTTTTATCTGTTAATATATACATTTGCATAGCAAAACATGTGAAATTAATTAGATTGTGCGGGACAAAATATCTTATATGATTATTCTTGAAGCAATATTTAGTATATATGTATATACTGGCATATTTCACTTTTTAGTTTCTCCAAATACCGGGTCAAAAGAATTATCAAAAACTGCTTCAATTTTATAGTTAAAAGTAAAATAATGAGTTAAAGAAATACTTACGATAAAAGTGTCCTGTAAGGGAAAAATATTTATCATAATTTGTGCTGAATTTATGTAATGACGAATTGTTTTTACTTTTCAATTTTCATACATAAGATAAGAGGTTAAATAGTAAAATTACCTGATTGACATTGGAAGGTACTATTATCTTGTTGGCATATATCATTCTCATTGCAAGGGGTTGGATTACAAAAATCAATGTCTGGAATCAGCAAAATTACGTGTCAATATAATAAGCCTTCACAATCGTTCGTTTGAAATTTTCAGGTTTGATAAGCAACTACATATGTAATGAGATGATAGGTAAAGTAACGACAATAAGTAATTGTTTTGTGTTATATAGGAATGTACATAACATTAAAATTTCTATTTCATGATTTAACACATTTTCTTTTTAGGTGAATGTATTGTAAGTGATTAAATGTTTCAAAGGTAAATATTTGTTGTGTTTACCGACTTCACATCTTATTCCTGTCTTTCCTGGTGGACATATACAGATAAAATAAGGTGGTATATATTTTACGTCTATGCAGTCACTGGTACCAACACAAGGCTTTTGTTCGCAAAAGCTGATATCTAAAAAGGAGTTTAATTCATGTTGACATTAAAAGTATTTCATACATAAATAATGATAAATATAATAATAACTAGAGCAAAGCTCGTTGCAAAGCAACGAGTGGGTCTTCCGTGAACGTCGGCAGTAAAGCTGGAAGTTCCTGTAAGAAGAAAAGCTCTTAAACCAATAACAAGAGTAAAAAAAATGAAAAGATGAAAAAAATCGAATTATTCCTGGAACGACTTAACAAAATCCGAATGATTTTAAGTACAAATGAACAAAAATCTTTCTGATTTCAAGAACGACTTAATAAAAAAAATCCGAATGTGTTCAAATACGACTTAACAATTTTTTTTGGTACGAGTTAATTTTACTTTGAACATTACTCTATTTTTGAAACCAAGGACGCGGAATCAAAATTTCCGGAAAAATCAATTTTTAAACAACGATATCTCTGTAATGCGTCGTTCGATTTTCAAACGGATTTCAGTTTCGTATTAAGCAAAACCAACTCTACAAACATCAAAAAAAAATTTAATTGAAACAAAAAATTCGAAAAATCGAAAATTTTATAACAGTTCCGGTTTGGACTGGAAGTGACGGAAACTAAATTCCAGCCTTATGTCCAAATAAAAACGATTAACTCTTCAACACAGAAAATTTCAAGTCTCTATCTTCAAGCGTTTTTGAAAAACGCCCTGGACAAAATCACTTTTTTAAAACTTAAAAATTGACGTAACGTAAAAACGAAGGTGACGTTGTAATTCAAAATTTTACATCTTTGAGGGACATTGATGCTCCATAATCCCTAAAAGTTTCATGTAAATCTGTTGAAAACTTTTTGAGATATTAAGCTTTAAAAAAGTCAGAAAAATAAAGAAAAAGAATAATAACTAGAGCAAAGCTCGTTGCAAAGCAACGAGTGGGTCTTCCGTTAATGTCAGAAGTAAAGCTGGAAGTTCCTGTCAGAAGCAGAGCTCTTAAACCAAGAACTAGAGTAACTAAAATAAAAAGATGAAAAAAATCGAATTATTCCTGGTACGACTTAACAAAATCCGAATGATTTTAAGTACGAAATAACAAAATCCTTTCTAATTTCAAGAACGACTTAACCAAAAAAATCAGAATGTGCTCAAGTACGACTTAACAATTATTTTTGGTACGAGTTAATTTTATGTTAAACATTACGCTATTTTTTAAACCAAGGAGGTGGAAACAAAATTTCCGGAAAAATCAATTTTTAAACCCCGATATCTCTGTAATGCATCGTCCGATTTTAAAACGGCTTTCGGTGTTAGATTCAGCTTAATAAGCTCTACAAAACACATATTCATTTTTGATTTGATCAGAAAATTCATTTTTTCGAAAAATTTGTTTCACTTCCGGTTTCGACCGGAAGTGAAAGATTTTCATTTCGAGCCTTATTACAGAGGTAAATCGACCAAATCATAACCATTGAAAATTTCAAGCCTCTATCTTAAAGCGTTTTTGAGAAAAGTCCGGGACAAAATGACTTTTTAAAATTTTAAAAAATGACGTCACGTCAAAACGGAGGTGGCGGTCTCTTTAAAACTTTAACATTTCTGAGGGACGCCAACTTGCAAAAATCTCTGAAAATTTCATCAAAATCGGTTAAAAACCTTTTGAGTTATGAAGCAAAAAAGGAGTCAGAAGAAAAGAAAAAGAACTAGAGCAAAGCTCGTTGCAAAGCAACGAGTGGGTCTTCCGTTAATGTCGGAAGTAAAGCTGGAAGTTCCTATAAGAAGCAGAGCTCTTAAACCAATAACAAGAGTAACTAAAATGAAAAGATAAAAAAATCGAATTATTCCTGGTACGACTTAACAAAATACGAATGATTTTAAGTACGACTTAACAAACACCTTTCCGATTTCAAGAACAACTTAACAAAAAAAATCCGAATTGTTCAAGTACGACTTAACAGTTATTTTTGGTACGAGTTAATATTACTTTGAACATTACGCTATTTTTTAAACCAAGGACGCGGAATCAAAATTTCCGGAAAAATCAATTTTTAAACCCCGATATCTCTGTAATGCATCGTCCGATTTTAAAACAGCTTTCAGTGTTTGATTCAGCTAATTAAGCTCTACAAAACACATATTCATTTTTCATTTGATCAGAAAATTCATTTTTTCGAAAAATTTGTTTCACTTCCGGTTTCGACCGGAAGTGACAGATTTTCATTTCCAGCCTTATTACAGAGGTAAATCGACCAAATCATCACCATTGAAATTTTCAAGCCTCTTTCTTAAAGCGTTTTTGAGAAAAGTCCGGGACAAAATGACTTTTTGAAATTTTTAAAAATGACGTCACGTCAAAACGGAGGGGACGTTCTTTATAAAACTTTAATATTTTTGAGGGACGCCAATTTGCAAGCATCTCTGAAAATTTCATCAAAATCGGTTAAAAACTTTTTGAGTTATGAAGCAAAAAAGGAGTCAGAAGAAAAGAAAAAGAATAATAATAATAATAATAAAAAGAAACAATAGAATAACAAGAGGGTCTTCCGTTGGAAACGGAAGACCCTAATAATAATGAGTTTTAAAGCCGAGAAGGAGTCAGAAAAAAAAAGAAAAAGTATAATAATAAAAAGAAACCGAAGAATAACAAGAGGGTCTTCCGTTGAAAACGGAAGACCCTAACTAGACACGATCTCGTTGCGAGCAACGAGGAGGTCTTCCGTCTAATTTTAGAATTTGTTCTATCTTGATTTTGCTATTTAACAGTTAAACATGATTTAGAATAAAAAAAACAGGGTCTACATTCTAGGGGGCCAGATACTATTTTGTTACAGGTGTAAGAGTTTTGTTCAACAAGTGTTTAGAATTCGTCACTGTTCTTGAGATATCTTAGAAGAAAAAGTTTTAGGGGTCGGTCCCTTATCTCCTTATTGGAGCCGCTGAACCAAATTTTGAAGATTGCATGTTGTTAAGTACATCATTTTTAGCATCTTTTCTTCTAAACTGCATTTCAAAATATTTTTTCTTTTTGAGATATAGATGGTCATAGTTTTGGACTCTTGACCTCTAAAAAACCCTCATTACATAACACATGACATTACATTGCTTGGATACATAATTGTAAGATAAACATATTTGCTTCTATAGCCTTTCACAAAATATCCCTCAGTAAAGAGCTACAGATGAAAGACTTTAGAGCCCTTTGGTCCCCTAATTTGAGGGGCCAGCCCCTTTTTCTTGATATCAAATAAAAGGTCATTTAAATTTCAACACATTTTGTTTAACAATTGTTAAGAGATTTGTTACCGTTCTTGAGATATATAGGAAAGAACGTTTCAGGGGGCGATCCCTTAACTGCATTTAACAAAATTTTGAAAATTGCATATTATTTAGAACATCATTTTGACTATCTTTACTTCTATACTTTATTTCAAAATATATTTCCTTTTTGAGATATGGGTGATCAAAATTCTGGACTTTTGGCCTCTTAAAACCCCTAATCACGTAACACACGATAAAATCATTACATTGCTTGGATAAATAGCTGTAAGATAAACATATTTGCTTCTATAACTGTTCACAAAATATCCCTCAGTAAAGGGCTACAGATAAAAGACTTTGGAGCCCTTTGGTCCCCTAATTTGAGGGGCCAGCCCCTTTTTCTTGATATCAAATAAAAGGTCATTTAAATCTCAACACATTTTGTTCAACAAGTGTTTAGAAATTTGTTACCGTTCTTGAGATATATAGGAAAGAACGTTTTAGGGGCCGATCCCATAACTCCTTATAGGGGCCATTTAACGAAATTTTGAAAATTGCATATTATCTAGTACATCATTTTGAGCATCTTTTCTTCTATACTGCATTTCAAAATATTTTTCCTTTCTGAGATATGGGTGATCAAAATTCTGGACTTTTGGCCCTTAAAAACCCCTAATTACGTAACACATGATAAAATCATTACATTCATTGGATACATAACTGTAAGATAAACATATTTGCTTCTATAACTGTTCACAAAATATCACTCAGTAAAGGGTTACAGATGAAAGATTTTAGAGCCCTTTGGTCCCTTAATTTGAGGGGCCAGCCCCTTTTTCTTGATATCAAATGAAAGGTCTTGTAAAAATTAATCTTTTTTGCATTACAAGTGTTAACAAAATATTTTTCAGAAAAGAGATAAACTAAGAAAACCAGTAAAAATAACGACGTTTTTTTAGTCTCAATTTTCGGGACCAGGCGAGCTTAAACACCTTTTGAGCATGACAAATATGAACGCCAAATAGCACATCCACAATCTCTTGTCTACAATCCCTGAAAGTTTGAACTCAATATCTTTTACCGTTTAGGAGGAGATCCCTGGACAAGCCGACCCTCTGAAAATCGTTAAAACGTCATTTTCTCAAGAACGGAAATGACGTCATCAAAATAAAAAAATGTATATTTAGTTCGGATTAATATCTATTAGATCTGAAAGTTTCACGAAAATCGGCTGAGCCATTTTCGAGAAATCGCCTGCACAAATTTTGTAAGAAAAAAAATAATAATAATAGGGAACTAGAGCAAAGCTCGTTGCAAAGCAACGAGTGGGTCT
Organism: Magallana angulata; assembly: GCF_025612915.1. Classification (NCBI taxonomy): domain Eukaryota; kingdom Metazoa; phylum Mollusca; class Bivalvia; order Ostreida; family Ostreidae; genus Magallana; species Magallana angulata. Next base: position 1,973,700 of record NC_069113.1, on the reverse strand, counting down.
TCCATTAATGTCGAAAGTAAAGCTAGAAGTCCCTGTAAGAAGCAGAGTTCTTAAACCAATAAACATGAGTTACTAAGACAAAAAGAAAAAAAATCGAATTATTCTTAGTACGAGTTATCAAAATCCGAATGAATCTAAGTGCGAATTAACCAAAACCTTATCGATTTGAAGAACGACTAAGCAAATACAAATCCGAATGTGTAACAGTACGATTTAACAATTATCGAATAATTTTAGGTACGAGTTAGTTTAATTCTGAACATCAAACTATTTTCTTAACCAAGAATGTGTAAAATCAAAATTTCCGGAAAATCAACTTTAAAACCCCAATATCTCTGTAGTGCATCGTCTGATTTGAAAACGGATTTCAGCGTTAGATTCAGCTTAAAAAGTTCTTAGTTTTTCTTTAATGATTGATATTAAATTATCGCTCAGAAAAATTTATTATATAAAGACTGTGTAGCCCTCCTGGCCCCTAATTTGAGGGGTCATATTTTGTTCAACAAAAGTTAACAAATTGTTAACCGTTTCTGAGATATCTGACAACTGTGTTTTAGGGGCTGACCCTTAAACTCCTTACCGGGGCCACCAACAACAAAATTCTATGTATCATATTATCAGGAACACTATTTTGAGCAACTTTTGTTCTACATTGCTTTTCAAAATATTTCTCCTTTTTCAGATAAAAAATGATTAATGTTTTGAATTTTCGGCCCCTTAAAACCCCTAATTACTTAATTAAAGACTTCGGTATGGTACTGTATAGGTAAACAGCTGTACAATGAAGATTTTTGTTTCTATAATTGATAACAAATTATTTTTCAGTGAGGAGTTATTGTAAAAAGACTTTAGATCCTCCTTGGCCCCTAATTTTAGGGGCCAGGCCCTTTTTCCTGATATCAAATGAAAGGTCTTGCAAATATAAACATATTTTGTTCAACAACTGTTCATGAATTGTTAACCGTTCTCGAGATATCTGAACAATTGAATTTTAGGGGCCGACCCTTAAACTCCTTAATGGGACCATCAACAAAAAAATTTAAGAAAGCATATTGTACTGAGCATTATTTTGAGCAACTTTTGTTCTACATTGCTTTTCAAAATATTTTTCCTTTTTCAGATATTTGTGATCAAAGTTTTGAATTTCTGGCCCCTTGAAACCCCTAATTACGTAATATATGACTTAGGCATGGTACTGCATAGATAAACCACTCTACAATTAACATTTTTGCTTCTACAATTGATAACAAGTTATTGTTCAGTAAAGAGTTATTGTAAAAAGACCTTTGAGCCCTCTTGGCCCCTAATTTGAGGGGCCAGCCCCTTTTTCTTGATATCAAATGAAAGCCCGTGTAAATAAAAACAACTTTTGCATTACATGTTTTAACCAAATATTTATACGTCAAAAGATATTGCAGAAAAAGTGGAAAAATCTCGTGAAAAAATTTGGTGCTAATTTTCAGGTTCAGGCGAGCTTCGAGGCCTTGAGCAATTTTCATCATTGGAAGCATGGGGGTACATCTACAGACATTCATCTACAATCCCTGAAAATTTCAAGCTTCTATCTCGATTAGTTAAGGAGGAGATGCGTGGACAAAATGACCCTTAAAAATTTGCAAAATCCTCAATACCTGAAACCGGAAGTGACATCATCATTTGAAAATTTTATAAATTGTAGCACCGATACTGTTCTTCCAGTCCTGAAAATTTTGTGCAAATCGGTTGAATAGTTTTTGAGAAATAGCGCTCCAAAAAAGTCAGAAAAAGAAAAAAAAGAATAATAAAGAAAAAGAAACCGTAGAATAACAAGAGGGTCTTCCGTTGGAAACGGAAGACCCTAAAAAGAAACCGAACGAAAACAATAAGGTCTTCCGTTGGAAAACGGAAGACCTTAACTAGCCCCGTTTTCTTGATATCAAAAAAAGGTCATTTAAATTTCAACACATTTTGTTCAACAACTGTTTAAAAATTTGTTACCGTTCTTGAGATATATGGAAAAAAAGGTTTTAGGGGCTGATCCCTTAACTCCTTATAAGGGCCGTTTAACGAAATGTTGAAAATTGCATATTATTTAGCACATCATTCTGAGTATCTTTTCTTTTATACTGCATTTCAAAATATTTTTCCTTTCTGAGATATTGGTGATCAAAATTCTGGAATTTTGGCCCCTAAAAAGCCCTCATTGTGTAACACATGATAAAACCATTACATTGCTTGGATACATAACTGTAAGATAAACATATTTGCTTCTATAACCGTTCACAAAATTTCCCTCAGTAAAGGGCTACAGAAAAAAGACTTTAGATCCCTTTGGTCCCCTAATTTTAGGGGCCAGCCCCTTTTTCTTGTTATCAAATAAAAGGTCATTTCAATCTCAACACATTTTGTTCAACAGCAGTTTAAAAATTCGTTACCGTTCTTGAGATATATGGGAAAGAACATTTTAGGGGCCGATCCCTTAACTCCTTATAGGGGCCGTTTAACGAAATTTTGAAAATTGCATATTATTTAAAACATCATTCTGAGCATCTTTTCTTCTATACTGCATTTCAAAATATTTTTCCTTTCTGAGATATATGAAATCAAAAATCTGGACTTTTGGCCCCTAAAAACCCCTAATTACGTAACACATGATAAAATCATTACATAGCTTGGATACATAACTGTAAAATAAACATATTTGCTTCGTTAACTGTTCACAAAATATCCCTCAGTAAAGGGCTACAGATGAAAGACTTTAGAGCCCTTTGGTCCCCTAATTTTAGGGGCCAGCCCCTTTTTCTTGATATCAAATGAAAGGTCTTGTAAATATAAACTTTTTTTGCATTACATGTGTTAACAAAATATTTTTCAGAAAAGAGATAAACTAAGAAAACAATGAAAAATTACGACGTTTTTTTAGTCTCAATTTTCGGGACCAGGTGAGCTTTAACGCCTTTTTAGCATGACAAATATGAATGCCAAATAGCACATCTACAATCTCTTGTCTACAATCCCTGAAAGTTTGAACTCAATATCTTTTACCGTTTAGGAAGAATTCCCTGGACAAGCCGACCCTCTGAAAATCGCTAAAACGTCATTTTCTCAAGAACGGAAATGATGTCATCAAAATAAAAAAATGTATATTAAGTTCGGATTAATATCTATTAGATCTGAAAGTTTCATGAAAATCGGTTCAGCCATTTCCGAGAAATCGCCTGCACAAATTTTGTAAGAAAAAAAATAATAATAGGGAAAAAGAAACCGAACGAAAACAATAAGGTCTTCCGTTGGAAAACGGAAGACCTTAACTAGATTCGATCTCGTTGCGAGCAACGAGTGGGTCTTCCGTCCAATTTTTGAATAGATAAGATTAAACTTATCAATTCAAAGATAAAATCGTAGATCAAAGCGAAAAAAAGAGAAAAAAATTTTGCGGCACTCGAGGCTTGAACCCGGGTCGCCTGGGCCATGTCCACGACTATATCGACTGAGCTACTCGGACTCTCGCTTCTGGACTTTGAAGCTTAATTTCTCGAGAATGCCTTGATTGATTTCAAAACTAATTACATATTCTTAATCAGTAAGAGGGTCACTATAAGGTGTAAAAATTTCAAAGAAAAATATTAAAAAATAAAAAAGTCGAAAAATTCAATTTTTCAAAATTTCTTCCGGTGACGACCGGAAGTGACGGCAGACATTCTCTTGACCGCGGTTCTCCAGAAAAACGCTAGATCTATCATCTCTGAAAATTTCAGCCTTTTATCTTTACTCGTTTTTGAGAAACCCGACAGACAAAATTGACTTTTTAAAATCGTAAACGGACGATAACTTCCGACCGGAAGTGTTTTTTCAAAAAATAAAAATTATATATCAGCTTTAGATAATAACACGTTTATATTGAAAATTTAAGCAAAATCGACCCAGCCATCTCCGAGAAATCGTCTGCACAAAATCGGTAAGAAAAAAAAAGAATAATAATAATAACTAGAGCAAAGCTCGTTGCAAAGCAACGAGTGGGTCTTCCGTTAATGTCGGAAGTAAAGCTGGAAGTTCCTGCAAGATGCACATCTCTTAAACCAATAACAAGAGTAACTAAAATAAAAAGATGAAAAAAAATCGAATTATTCCTGGTACGACTTAACAAAATCCGAATGATTTTAAGTACGACTTAACAAAAACCTTTCTGATTTCAAGAACGACTTAACTAAAAAAATACGAATGTGTCCAAGTACGACTTAACAATTATTTTTGGTACGAGTTAATATTACTTTGAACATTACGCTATTTTTTAAACCAAGGACGCGGAATCAAAATTTCCGGAAAAATCAATTTTTAAACCCCGATATCTCTGTAATGCATCGTCTGATTTTAAAACGGCTTTCAGTGTTAGATTCAGCTTAATAAGCTCTACAAAACTCATATACATTTTTGATAAAATCAGAAAATTCATTTTTTCGAAAAATTTGTTTTACTTCCGGTTTCGACCGGAAGTGATAGATTTTCATTTCCAGCCTTATTACAGAGGTAAATCGATCAAATCATAACCATTCAAAATTTCAAGCCTCTATCTTAAAGCGTTTTTGAGAAAAGTCCGGGACAAAATGACTTTTTGAAATTTTTAGAAATGACGTCACGTCAAAACGAAGGTGACGTTTTATGAGGCAAAAAAGGAGTCAGAAGAAAAGAAAAAGAATAATAATAATAACTAGAGCAAAGCTCGTTGCAAAGCAACGAGTGGGTCTTCCGTTAATGTCGGAAGTAAAGCTGAAAGTTCCTGTAAGAAGCAGAGCTCTTTAACCGATAACAAGAGTAACTAAAATAAAAAGATAAAATAAATCGAATTATTCCTAGTACGACTTAACAAAATACGAATGATTTTAAGTACGACTTAACAAAAACCTTTCCAATTTCAAGAACAACTTAACAAAAAAAATCCGAATGTGTTCAAGTACGACTTAACAATTTTTTTTGGTACGAGATCATTTTACTTTGAACATTACGCTATTTTTTAAACCAAGGAAGCGGAATCAAAATTTCCGGAAAAATCAATTTTTAAACCCCGATATTTTTGTTATGCATTGTCCGATTTTAAAACGGATTTCAGTGTTAGATTCAGCTTGATAAGCTCTACAACACGCATATACATTTTTGATAAAATCAGCCCCTTTCTCTTGATATCAAATGAAAGGTCTTGTAAATATAAACTTTTTTTGCATTACATGTGTTAACAAAATATTTTTCAGAAAAGAGATAAACTAAGAAAACAATGAAAAATTACGACGTTTTTTTAGTCTCAATTTTCGGGACCAGGCGAGCTTTAACGCCTTTTTAGCATGACAAATATGAATGCCAAATAGCACATCTACAATCTCTTGTCTACAATCCCTGAAAGTTTGAACTCAATATCTTTTACCGTTTAGGAGGAGATCCCTGGACAAGCCGACCCTCTGAAAATCGCTAAAACGTCATTTTCTCAAGAACGGAAATGATGTCATCAAAATAAAAAAATGTGTATTAAGTTCGGATTAATATCTATTAGATCTGAAAGTTTCATGAAAATCGGTTCAGCCATTTCCGAGAAATCGCCTGCACAAATTTTGTAAGAAAAAAAATAATAATAGGGAAAAAGAAACCGAACGAAAACAATAAGGTCTTCCGTTGGAAAACGGAAGACCTTAACTAGATTCGATCTCGTTGCGAGCAACGAGTGGGTCTTCCGTCCAATTTTTGAATAGATAAGATTAAACTTATCAATTCAAAGATAAAATCGTAGATCAAAGCGAAAAAAAGAGAAAAAAATTTTGCGGCACTCGAGGCTTGAACCCGGGTCGCCTGGGCCATGTCCACGACTATATCGACTGAGCTACTCGGACTCTCGCTTCTGGACTTTGAAGCTTAATTTCTCGAGAATGCCTTGATTGATTTCAAAACTAATTACATATTCTTAATCAGTAAGAGGGTCACTATAAGGTGTAAAAATTTCAAAGAAAAGAATAATAATAATAACTAGACACGATCTCGTTGCGAGCAACGAGGAGGTCTTCCGTCTGATTTTAGAAATTGAGATTTATGTTCGATCTTGATTTTGCTATTTAACAGCTATACATGATTTAAAACAGGAAAAGAGGATCTTCATTTTAAGTGCCTGATACTATTTTGTTTCAGGTGTTTAGAAATTCGTCACCGTTCTTGAGATATTTCAGAAAGAATATTTTAGGGGCCGGACCTTATCTCCTTATTGGGGCCGCTGAACAAAAATTGTAAGGTTGCATGTTATTAGGTACATTATTTTGAGCATCTTTTCTTTTATACTGCATTTCAAAATATTTTTTCTTTTTGAGATATAGGTTATCAAATTTTTGAACTTTTGCCCCTAAAAATCCTTAATTACGTAACACATGAGAAAAATCATTATAATGTTAGGCTACATAACTGTTAGATAAACATATTTGCTTCTATAATCTATTACGAAATACCCCTCGGTAAAGAACTATAGGAAAAAGACTTTAGAGTCCTCTAGGCCCCTGATATTAGGGTCCAGCCCCTTTTTCATGGTATCAAATGAAAGGTCATTTGATTATAAAGACATTTTGTTCAACAAGTGTTCAGAAATCCGTTACCATTCTTGAGATATCTCAGAAAGAATATTTTAGGGGCCGGTCCCTTATCTCCTTATTGGGGCCGCTGAACCAAATTTTTTAGGCTGCATGTTGTTAAGGACATCATTTTGAGCATCTTTTCTTTTATACTGCATTTCAAAATATTTTTTCTTTTTGAGATATAGGTGAGCAAAGTTTTGGACTTTTGACCCCTAAAAATCCTTAATTACGTAACACATGAGAAAATCGTTATACTGCTTGGCTTCATAACTGTAAGATAAACATATTTGCTTCTATAATTTATTACAAAATATCCCTCGGTAAAGAACTATAGGAAAAAGACTTTAGAGCCCTCTAGGTCCCTAATATTAGGGGCCAGCCCCTTTTTCTTGGTATCAAATGAAAGGTCATTTGATTATAAAGACATTTTGTTCAACAAGTGTTCAGAAATCCATTACCATTCTTGAGATATCTCAGAAAGAATGTTTTAGGGGCCGGTCCCTTATCTCCTTATTGGGGCCGCTGAACCTAATTTTTTAGGCTGCATGGTGTTAAGTACATCATTTTGAGCATCTTTTCTTTTATACTGCATTTCAAAATATTTTTCCGTTTTGAGATATAGGTGGTCAAAGTTTTGGACTTCTGACCCCTAAAAACCCCTAATTACGTAACATATGAGAAAATCGTTACACTGCTTGGCTTCATATTTGTAAGATAAACATATTTGCTTATATAATTTATTACAAAATATCCCTCGGTAAAGAGTTATGGGTAAAAGACTTTAGAGCCCTCTAGGTCCCTTATTTGAGGGGCCAGCCCCTTTTTCCTGATATCAGCAGAAAGGTCTTGTAAATATAAACTTTTTTTACATTACATGTTTTAACAAAATATTATCCAGAAAAGAGATAAAGAGACAAAAGCACAAAAAATTACAACGCTTTTTTAATGTCAATTTTCGAGCCATAGCGAGCTTTGGCGCCAGTAGTGCTAAACATACAAAACAACAATCATGCAAAATTTCAATCTTTTGTTTACCAACCGTAGAAATCTGAGCTCAAAATCTCTTATAGTTTAGGAGAACGGCCGCAGACAAAATACCCATATAAAAAATAGAAAAATCTCAATATCTCCAAAACGGATGTGACGTCATCAGTGCAAAAAATTTGCTATCAACTTCAGACCACTATCTATCACATCTGAAATTTTGATGGAGATCGGTTGAGCCGTTTCTGAGAAATCGCGTGCACAAAAATGGGAAGAAAAAAAAAGAATAAAAATAATAGGGAAACAGAAACCGAAGAATAACAATAAGGTCTTCCGTTGGAAACGGAAGACCTTAACTAGAGCAAAGCTCGTTGCAAAGCAACGAGTGGGTCTTCCGTTAATGTCGGAAGTAAAGCTGAAAGTTCCTGTAAGAAGCAGAGCTCTTTAACCGATAACAAGAGTAACTAAAATAAAAAGATAAAATAAATCGAATTATTCCTAGTACGACTTAACAAAATACGAATGATTTTAAGTACGACTTAACAAAAACCTTTCCGATTTCAAGAACAACTTAACAAAAAAAATCCGAATGTGTTCAAGTACGACTTAACAATTATTTTTGGTACGAGTTAATTTTACTTTGAACATTACGCTATTTTTTAAACCAAGGAAGCGGAATCAAAATTTCCGGAAAAATCAATTTTTAAACCCCGATATTTTTGTTATGCATTGTCCGATTTTAAAAGGATTTCAGTGTTAGATTCAGCTTGATAAGCTCTACAACACGCATATTCGTTTTTGATTTGATCAGAAAATTCATTTTTTCGAAAAATTTCTTTCACTTCCGGTTTCGACCAGAAGTGACAGATTTTCATTTCGAGCCTTATTACAGAGGTAAATCGACCAAATCATAACCATTGAAAATTTCAAGCCTCTATCTTAAAGCGTTTTTGAGAAAAGCCGCGGACAAAATGACTTTTTGAAAATTTTAAAAATGACGTAACGTAAAAACGGAAGTGACGTTGTCAAGAAAACTTTAACATCTTTAAGGAATAATAGTTTCACATTATCTCTGAGAATTTCATCAAAATCGGTTGGAAACTTTTTGAGTTATAAAGCCGAGAAGGAGTCAGAAAAAAAAAAGAAAAAGTATAATAATAATAAAAAGAAACCGAAGAATAACAAGAGGGTCTTCCGTTGAAAACGGAAGACCCTAATAAAAAGAAACCGAAGAATAACAAGAGGGTCTTCCGTTGGAAACGGAAGACCCTAATAAAAAGAATAAGAAAAGTGAAAAAGAAACAATAGAATAATAGAAGGGTCTTCCGCTGAAGACGGAAGACCCTAATAATAATGAAAAAGAAACCGAAGAATAACAAGAGGGTCTTCCGTTGGAAACGGAAGACCCTAATAATAATAATATATATATATATATATATATAAAGCACTGAATAGAATCAACAACACTAGGCATCTTTAAAGTGTCGGATCTAATATATAGATACTAAGCCAGTAAACTGAATATATAAAGCACTAAAAATGGCTAACGACACGAACAATAGAAATTGTCAAATTTTCGGGACAACCCGTCCCTTCTTCAGGGCCAAAAAATAAATTACATAAGCAAAAAAAAAAGAAAACAAAATCTAAAGCTACTACTAAACTACTTAAGAAACTATAAACAAAAGGCCAATTGGCCTTAACGGACACCTGAGTAGCATATATCCAATACACAAACTTGTCATGGAGTCTCATATATGCATCTAATTAATAAGGTTTCATACTGGAGTAGAAAAATTATAAATTTGTAATGACAACCACATTTAATTCAAAAAGAACTGTGAAACCTGTAATTTTGGTGAAAAACTAAAAGATCAGGTCTACAAAATAATGAATTCAGTTTTCCTTTCAGGTGTGTGGGAGTAAAGAAGATAATTTTTTTAAACGTTATATGCATTAACATCTATACATCCATTTTGGCCCTGCCCTAGAGTCAAAACCCATACCCAAGGGGACATGAAAATTAAAATTTCAGTAGAGGACTTCCTGGTAAACATAATTATTAGTCGTTTTTTTTATACAGATGTGTGAGAATAGAGAAGAAGATTTTTAAACATTATATGCATTAACACTTTATTGCCATATTGCCCCCCCCCTCATGTCCTGAACCCCTGACCCAGGGGCCATGAATTTCACAATTTAGGTAAAGGAGATTGTGGATATCATAACCATGTATTCAGTTTTTTGCCCACATGTGTGGGAGTAGAGAAAAAGATTTTTTAAGATTTAAATCATTTTTACTATATGACCATATTGGCCCCACCCTAGAGCATGAACACCTAACAAAGGGGTCATGAATTTCACAATTTTAGTAGAGAGCCTCATGGACATCATAATCATGCATTTAGTTTTTAACAAATATATATGGGAGTAAAGAAGAAGATTTTCTAAGATTTAATACATTTTTACTATTTGGCCATATCGGCCCACCCTAGAGCCTGAACCCCTGACCGAGGGGTCATGAATTTCACTATTAAGGTAGAGGGCTTCTTGGACATCATAACCATGCATTTAGTTTTTAACAAATATATATGGGAGTAGAGAAGAAGATTTTCTAAGATTTAATACATTTTTACTATATGGCCATATTGGCCCCACCCTAGAGCCTGAACCCCTGACCCAGGGGTCATGAATTTCACAATTTAGCTAGAGGGCTTCATGAACATCATAGTCATGCATTTAGTTTTTAACAAATATATATGGTAGTAAACAAGAAGATTTTCTAGGATTTAATACATTTTTACTATATGGCCATATTGGCCCCACCCTAGAGCCTGAACCCCTGACCGAGGGGTCATGAATTTCACAATTTAGATTGAAGGCTCCATAGACATCATTATCAGGCATTTAGTTTTTAACAAATATATATGGGAGTAGACAAGAAGATTTTCTAAGATTTAATACATATTTACTATTTGGCCATATTGGCCCCACTCTACAGCCTGAACCCCTGACCCAGGGGTCATGAATTTCACAATTTAGGAAGAGGGCTTCATGGACATCATAATCATGCATTTAGTTTTTAACAAATATATATGGTAGTAGAGAAAAAGATTTTCTAAGATTTAATACATTTTTACTATATGGCCATATTGGCCCCACCCTAGAGCCAGAACCCCTGACCCAGGGGCCATAAATTTCACAATTTTAGTAGAGGGCCTCATGGACATCATAACCATGCATTTAGTTTTTTCCTCACATGTTTGGAAGTAGAGAAGAAGATTTTTGAAAATTTGGCTTTTTTTGCATATTTGGCCCCGCCCGTGGCACCCCAGGGTAGAGCCATAAATTTCACAATTTAGATTCTTCCTACCATAGAGATGCTTCACACCAAAAATGGTAACGATTGGCCTGGTAGTCTTCAAGAAGAAGTTAAAAATGTAAAATTGTTAACGCACGATGCACGACGCACGACGCACGACGCACAACGCACGACGACGGACGAAGACCAATTGCAATAGGTCACCTGAGTGACTCAGGTGACCTAAAAAAGAACAGCTACATTATACACATCATTTGTTCACATTCTTAAAGGTGTTCAAAGGTAAAAATTAGTTGTTTTTACCGACTTCACATCTTATTCCTGTCTTTCCAGCTACATTATTCCAGCTACATTATACACACCATTTGTTCACATTCTTAAAGGTGTTTAAGAATTTGAACAAATGATGTGTATAATGTAGCTGTTCTTTTTTATAGTTTCTTAAGTAATTTATTTTTTGGTCCTGAAGAAGGGACGGGTTGTCCCGAAAATTAAATTTGACAATTTAGCTATCTCCAGATTGATCTACAATATATCAATATTACCATCCCCAAGTTCTGATATTATTAAATCTATAAATAGATTGATTTTCAATTTTATCTGGAATAAAAAGGATCGAATAAAACGAAAAACACTTATCGGAGATGTAAAATATGGCGGAATAGGAATAGTAGATATAGAATCAAAAATCAAAGCTATTAAATCATCTTGGATATCTTATATATTAAACGGTGAAAATAACTTGCTCTATTTTCTAGAAAATTTCAAACTGAAAGATGATGACATACTTTATATATTACACACAAATAAAATAGATCTGCAAAACCACTTTCTCCTAAAAAAGCTACCAATATTTTACAGAGAGATATTTGAAGCATTTAGTTATTCAAAAACCACTAAAGAGGCAAATGCTATGTCAACCCCTGAATTTTTACAACAGCATATTTGGGGCAATAAGTTGTTCATGTTTAAAAACAAAACACTTTATTTTCAAAACTGGTTTAATAAAGGTTTTAAATATGTCAAAGATATTGTTGACGAAAATGGGCTAAAACCACTGGAATTCTTTTCGAATATATTAGCCCAAAAGAACAATTTAATCTGTGAATATTTTATAATGAAAAACGTATTTCATAAATTTAAAAAACAGTTTGACCTAGGTCTGGCTAAACATACGACTGTTATTCACATTTTCTATTTCATGGTAACATATATGAATCGATAGATGATAAAAAATGTAAATTTTACTATAAGATTTTTAGAGATCACAAATTTGAAAAGCCATACTATATCAAGAAAATACTTAAGGACCTTAATATTGAAGGATCAGAATGGATAAAAAACATTTATATAAACAAAGTCGTTAACATGTTTGACAAACAAATCGCAGATTTTAACTATAAACTATTAAACAACATACTTATAAGTAGAGAATATCTCAGTAAATGGAAAAACGATTCTAGTGCATGCTTGTATTGTAAGCACTCTAATGAAACAATTAAACATTTACTATATGATTGTACAAATGTCAAAAAAATATGGAATATTGTTAGCATTATCTTACATTTTGTGGTTTCATGGAAACATGTAATTGTTGGACTATATAAAGAAATCAATAACAAAGTTATCGTTTATAATAATGTTATATCGTTTGTAGCACTAAGAATTTATAAATACAAGATGTGGTGTAGAATAAATGATGATATTGAAAAACCAGAAGACATAATTTCGCACGTGAAAACGTCCACAAAAATATTTTACTTAGCCCTGAAAAAATCAAAATATAGTAATTTTAACATAGATATGCTTAGGCTTTTATTTGAGAAGCTGTAATGTTATTTTTGAACTATGATTAACAATGTATCAGAAAACTGATATGGGCTTATGTTTAATATGAGTACATGTATACATCTTCTGGATGTCTAGTCTTCATGTATCTTCTTTTTCTTTTTTTTCCTTATGCATGTATTTACTTTCCAATTATAAATTAATTTCATATTCCACGCTACTGGAGGGTTTCTGTCTCTCCAGTGGAGCTGCTATAGGGGAAAACGAGGACTCTGTAAGATGTGTGATGATATCCCCTGTGGCAGCAACCATATATGCATGTATTTCATTATATGAACGTCTTTTTTTTTTTAATTCAAGGACGAAAATCATCCATCATATTATATTTGTTTAAATGAGATAGTCTTTTCGTTATATACGTATATTTTTATATTTTCTATAATATGTATTTCAAATATACTTAAAATGTCAAACATACATTATATATTTTTCTTTCTGTTCTATTGTTACTATTATAAATACTTAAATGTGTCATCCTGCGAGATGATTTAGAACAAGAGGCCCATGGGGCCACATCGCTCACCAGAGCAACAATGGGCGTTCAAAAGATATTGTGCCGTATGGTCCCTCGGTAGAATAACAAAAAATAAATATTGTAAAGTATTCGAATTTTACACTTATTTTTGCATACACGTAATCTTTGACATTGTACCTTCATGAAATACTATTTTTTTACAAAAATAAGAAAATCCTACGCAAGATATAAAACTAAACATTTGGTAGGAGTACACTGTTAAGTTGTTAACTTCCCTATATTTTCGTTCTGCCCCCCCCCCCCCCCCACTTTGTAAGGCTATCAAAATATATGAAAGCAGATAGGTACATTTTTTTCATCAACTACTTACAAGTTATTGTATTTTTAAAAAGAAAATATAATAGTTATTGTTTTTTATTTTAAAAATCCTACATGTATAGATGTGAAGAAGAAAATTGTACCTCAATGTGCTCAATTCCTCAAATTAAAAACATTCAAAAAATTTATTTGTCTTCTCCATTATAATTAAATGACTGTTATTTACTTCGCGTACAAACCAGGATAATTTTCCGATGTGATAACTTCTTAGGAATAGCAATAATTACTTTATCCCCGCAACAGAAATGTGTCAGAACTATGGAAACTGTTGTAAAGATGTCGTTTTTATTTACCCATGTCTGAAAAACTATCAAAATTGATGTAGATTTCACATTATTTATTGTATGAAGAGGGGGCCCCAGAGAGTAGGTATATACAGAAGACCATTCTTTATTTTGTTTGTACAAGTATTTAACATACTCTAATTCATATAGAATTTCTAATGTTCAACCAAAATTTCAGCGTCAATCGTAGAATTATAAGCAAGATACAGAGCTCACAGTTCGCCTAGGTTTGAGTCATATTTTGTTCCCATGAGTTTATTACATTCAACTTAAGATTTTTAACTTGGTATTTCCTATTCAGCATTTAAAATGGAAAAAAAAAGAATGGCCTAAGATTTTCAATTCTTTTATTCACTCAAGACCAGTTCACTGGTATTTGAGGTTCAAAATCAGTTTATACAAATGTACACAAACACAGTCAAGGATCACATGTACAGTAGGAGTAATAATGACGAAGAAAGGTTAAGTTTACAATACAATAAGTTGTTAAAGTTGGTTTCTGGAAGAACAGACTTTGACAATTTTATTTACTTTTTTAATCTTTAGTTTTTAAGATCTGTGTACAAACATAGAATTGTGAGCAAGTCTATCTATCTTGCTTATAATTCGAAGCTTAACACTTAAATATGGTTAGTAAATAGAAATTGTAAACAATTAAACACAAGAAACATGCACTATAACAAATAAAGAACACAATAATTTATTTATTTTTTGTAATCATATATATACATGTTTATTCCTACATATTTCCGTCAGCGATATCAAACTCTATTTAAACTGAATAAACTCAAGAAAATGCCGAGCATCTCAACAAAACCTACTGCATTAATCTACCATTACGCAAAAGATAAGATAATGCCGATTTACCGATAGAATGAATTGTATTTCAGTACTTTTTTGATACATCAGATTTTGCCTAATTTGCGCAGGTAAACAGTTAACTGTTTGATTTACCGAAGTCTCTGTTTGATTTGATACGTAAAAATCACGAAATACAGACGATAGTTCCCAGGTTACAAAGCATAAATAATGAAAACGAAACGAAAATCAGAACAAGCTAACACCAACGTCATGTGTGAAAACTGTCAACGCATTGAAATATTTAGCCTCAATTTACTTCACAAAATCGGCACCAATATATTTTGCATGTTTCAAAAATTTCCCTTCATTCGCGAACTGTTGTACAACAAGCAAATTCATCATAGTCAGATCGACCCTTTTTCGTATAATGTCATGGCTGCTTTAAACAAAGAGTATGGAAAACGAGTCTTGGTAAAATGGGTATGCAAACCGGCCGTGGCAAAATAAAAGCCGGGGCAGATCGGCAATCGTCAATTCCAAATACGCATTATTTTGCAGCAATATTTACAGCAAATACAAATATACTGGTCCATCAAATATCCTGAAATTTTAATGAGATTGGCAGATCAATAACTGCGAATCTTATGTTATGCCCAGGCCAACCAAGTCTTGTCTACCCATTTTACCGGATACCAAACCTATCGGATGCCGAACCCGAAGCTATTAAACTGATTAAAACATGCCTTTCCTTTATTATTATTTTCGTAATAACTCAGATTTGAAACAAAATTAGACCTTAATTTTTGCAATTTATATTTTCCTTCCCATAAGGATAATTTATGCTAAACTACAATGAATTGGAATCAGTAGTTCTTGAGAAGAAGATTTTTAAAAATGCACCCCCCTTTTTCTACAGTTTCAAGGTTTTCTCCGCTTTGAATATAGATCGGACTTTTATTTCTGCAATTTATATTCGCCCTCCCATAAGGATGCTTTGTGCCAAATTTGGTTGAAATTGGATAAGCGGTTTTAGAGAAGAAGTTCAAAATGTAAAAAGTTTACAGACGGACGGACAGACGGACGGACGGACAGACGGACAGACGGACAGACGGACGACGGACAAAAGGTGATCGGAAAAGCTCACTTGAGCTTTCAGCTCAGGTGAGCTAAAAACTACTATTTCTGTGTATTATTAATATTTTTCCTTATATGCTTGTATTAATGACATAACTCAAACTGAATATATACATATATAATATTGATATTAATTATAACTTATCGGATCCAGGGGGCCCCTGGCACCCCAGGTGACGATATACCTGAGGGTCTCTGCGGAGATGTTGCCTCGCTTGTAATGTAATTTATTGAATAATATATATATATATATATATATTAAAAAATAAAAAAAAAAAAAAAAAAAAAAATTGACAATTTCTATTGTTCGTGTCGTTAGCCATTTATATATATATATATATATATATATATATATATATATATATATATATATATATATATATATATATATATTCAAAGATACTTATAGAAAACCATTTATTCAGTCCGTTATATCATTTTACTAGAGCATTTCGGTGCAATCGGTTTTTTTTCCAGCGAAAGTCAAATTAAGTTCGCTACTTGAATAAATTTTAGCTTTTGAATATATTTCGATATTAAGTTGGTAAAGTATATTTGGGACAAAAGAAAAAGCTTATTAATTTTTGTTTTCCTTTGGAAGAACTTTATTTTTTAATGTAAATCAAAATCAAAAACGTGCCAATATCCTTTTAATTATTTTTAGTTGCAAAAATTGTGTAAGAAAGTGTCAGACTTACCGTTTTCACATAATGTACCTTCGTGTTGTTTACTGCAAAAGCATGTAAAACCAGATCGATCTTTATAAGATGTACATACACCATTGTTCTGACATGGATTGAATTCACATGGGTCTATGAACATAAAATAATTGGCATAATAAGGTAAAATATATTACCTGACATCTATTTTCGAGAAAGGTTTATATCAATCCTTATATACAATTCAAAACCAATGTTAGGTGTAACTGATACATTCAAAGTATAAAATTATAAATTTCCAAATGTCAATGGTAAATATGTCATTAGATAGTATTACCCGCACCAAGTGTTTACCCAAAATAACACCGTTTTGTACCAGTTTTGGTAAAAACGAAGGCTGCATGCAATTTACGGTAATTTTTAAAGATTATCATTTTCATAAATTGAGATCTCATCCCATAATACACATGAGCGGCCCTTTATGTACAATTGGGGTTTAACTCTTTGCATGTGAAGTTTAAGTTAATCAATAATCTTCACATTTCATATCATAGAAAGTACTGTCTATGTAATTATTTCCAAAAAATTAAATTATTCCCCCTCCCGTCGGCGGTTGCCAGCTTTAGATTTGCTTCTGTGTGCCTACATGAACATCATCGTGTGCACAGATTTAGAAAAGGGGGTGGGAGTGAGGGGTGCAGACCTTTCTTCCCCTTGATTATTCATCTAAATTACCGTAATAAAAAAATTACCAAAAAATACAACTTGAACGCCAGCCACTCTCCTTGCAAACACAATTACATGTAAAACTCCTCCCTCCCCACGCACACACAAACATTCCTCATAGATGTTAAACAAATCATAGTATTTTGATAACAGCGAAAGCTTGTACATGTAGTTACAAAAAAGAAGATTGTAAACATTGCAAAATAAATCACATAATTATATTGGGCGATGATTTTCAATGCAAAACTGCCAGGACAGAAGATGTAATTACTGATTTAATGTGGCATAATAAACATGTCGATATTAATGTGGATAAAAGATCGTTATATTTAAAATTATCTCATGGTGATGTTTTAGAATCTTAAAATTTTACAATACATGTATTTGGCAAAACAAAAGTTTTAAAATTTTTGAAAACGTACGTAAAAAATAGAAAAGCCCCAGCATGATATGAATTCTCTATTTATAGACACATATTTAACGCTTTATCTCATTGCGCTTGTTTATTTCAATAGGGAGTACATCGCAATATGCAGATGTCCTGTACCTTCTTGAGACTGAAATGTTTGCTTTACCTAGTTATTTACGTTATAAAATAGTGCAACGGCTTTTGAAGAATAAAGTCATAAAAATACATGCATGTTACAAATAACTGATTTTTGTCTGAAGTTACGTACATAACACAGGTCTGCAGGTCGCTTAGTGGGTACTAGTTTTACCAAGCTCTTCGTCTAGATGGGTTTCACGTGGTGTACATACCGGTATGTGTTTTCCATATGCAGAAAAGGATTAATTAACATGCATAAATGTTTCTTTTGTGAATGTCAGCAAAAGGGATTCATATTGTGCTCTAATTGGATTATCGTGATGTTGACCAATATAGGTAAGCATAATATGAGTAATAGCACAATATTATTAAACACCGCTATACATAAGTATTACTTTCACTTTCTAAATAAGTGATATCCCTTTGCCAGCATACTGTATCATCTTTTAATATTTGAAAAAGCTTATCATCATTACCAATCCTATCGCATTTATACAGTTTCTGTCATTTAAATTGCAAAAGTTATTTTTTCATTTGTCAGACTTACCCTTTTGAGTTGACCCCATTTTGACCCTGTGACATTTTGTATTAAATTTGTGTATTACATGTAAGTAAGTGAAGAGACTTATCATTTTTATATAAGTTATAATAGGAAGAAAGGGTATTATCATGCAATATCAAAAATAATGTAGGCCATGACCCTATGGGGTTGTTCTGGTCCAATGAAACAGGAAAATACCAAGTATATTGAAAACTTCTGAGATCCCCACCACTTAACCATATATATTCTTGTTTCTAATGTCGATCATTATGATGCATCAAATGGTGTAAAGTACATAGCCCCAAGGTGTTGTCTTTAACCCCCCCCCCTCCCTTTTTTAAATCCCCATCCCAAAGCCATATTTATTCTTGCTCTTTGGGTCATTGCGCATCAAATGGTAATATCAAATATATATCAAATGGTATATCCCCTTGGAGACACTCTGACTTTCTAGAACTGGAAATAATAAAGTATTTTATCTTATTCATATGTAGTGTTTTACCCATGTGGGCAATTCCTAGTTTTATGACGAACCTGCTTTGTTTAGGAGACTTTACAATTGCCCCGAATAAATTATAACATTTTGTTTATCTTAAAATTAAATTTAAACAGCAATTTTCAAAATCTTAATGTGCATGAAAATGACAATCATCTCAAAATTCCATAAAACGAAATTCAAATCAGAGCAACACAGACCTCTAAAAAGATAGAGGTAGGATCAGATGCCTAGAAGGAGTGAGCTTCCTCTGCTGACCAGTCACACCCGCCGAGGGCTCTTTGTCGTAATCAGGAAAATTCATAAAAGTCCGTAGACAATTGGGTGATTAATTATGGTCTAACAATTAGTATGAAAAACGTCAGTCAGCATGCGACCCAGTGGAAGATTGCATTTGCTGACAAGGTCGTTGTATCGACCATAGAACTTACGATAAGATGACTTCAAGCGAGACTGTTGATCGTCCTGTTTTATCAACTTGTTTGTCAGTAGCATGCCTTGCTTTAGAAACTGTTCATATGAAGAGCATGCCCTTGCGTATAGAATTAACTAAGAGACAAAAATACCATATGCAGGTGATGAAGGTATATTGCTACCCAAGTACGGAAAGTTGACTGTAGAAAAATTGAAGTCATCGCGTTTATCATAAAGTTTTGTTAGGTTACCATTAATGTCCATTTTCAGTAATATATCCAAACATGAAAAAGATGACGCAGACTATGTGGTCTCTTTTATTTCAAGTTCACTGGGATATATCGAGTCGACGTAAGTATGAAATAACAATTGTTAATTGATAATACGTCGTCGATATACCTGATTGTTATACTTTCATGTTTAATACTGAAATCTGATTGGTTAAGACGCAGTTAATAATATTTTTTATTACCCTCAGCGTAAGTAACGCACTTAGCAACGGGTAACATTAAAAAATGTTACATGCGCGAAAATTATGCGCGTACGGTTCGCTGTAGAATTCACATTATTCCTATATAAAAGCAGCAAAATTTTCTTAAAAATTAAAACATTCAGTAAAACAAAATAAATATTGCCTGTTTGGGAGGATAACAGTTGAAATTGACACCCCTCGAAAACCATTGTCAACCGACGCAAAGCGGAGGTTGACAATGGTTTTCGAGGGGTGTCAATTTCAACTGTTACCCTCCCAAACAGGCACTATTTGTATAATGTTAAGTGAAAGGCCACAGCGAGTGATTCATATTTTTCACGTACAAGTTTTTAAATAAATTCTGCTTAATACGAGTACAAAAAAGGTCTGTTAACAATGGGACACAATTGGTACCCATGGGAATTACAACAGATTGTTGGAAGGACCACATATATGTTCTCTATCAGAAAACCAAGCATCTTTTTAATGTTAACTTCAGAGTACTTGTGTGCAATCTAGAGAAAAACACGAATCAAAAATGATTATTAATTTAAATTGCTTCTGTACACATGTAAGGATATGAGAAAACTGAATCTTTAGAACCAGGTATAATTGGGGGACTGGATGTGGGAGATAAACATTAATTTTAATCATCTATTGCTTTAATATTAGTTAAGGTGGCTCTATACACCCACAGTTTATTCCAATTTTCAATAGAAGACCACAAACCATATACTTATCACATATTTTAAAAAAAATGATATATATATATATATATATATATATATATATATATATATATATATATATATATATATATATATATATATATATAATAGGTATTTTAAAAGAATTTTTTCATGTTTTTTCGTGTTTTTGTAAAATAATTTTTTTAATAAATTAACTATTAACAAATTGAGAGAAATTTTTTTTGTCATATGATGGATGTTTCCTTTTGACACCTAAAGAAATATAACACTTCTTAAAATTCCAAAACGTTATTATTGCAATTTTTTTTAGTTTTTCCCCAAAACAAAATTTTTTCATATTTTTTTACACTGTTGACAAATCATCTGAAAAAGCTGCTTGATATTATAAGAAAAAGGTATTTCATAACAAATTGAATGAAAATCATTGCAAATAAACACAAAAAACATTTTAAATTTTATTTGGTATGAAAGTTCCTCAGGTAAAAGTTATCGTTCCCAAGTCCCAAGGCCTAAACACCTTGGGACTTTTCATTTCTGAGTTGAACTTTTTTTTAAAATATCATGTTGGATAATAAATACATACATATTTTTTTATAGGCCTATACAAGTGAATATATTCGCTTGAATGCAAAACTAAGTCAAATAAATAAAGAGGAACATTAACTAATTGGATTTATGTATCCCAACCTGAGAGAAATTCCAAGCCACCCTCCCACCCCCTTAGTTTGTAAAGAACATCTGTCGATATTAATGTGGATTAAACTATATTATAATTGAAATACTTTCACCGGTTTAGAATTTTCTTTTACAGTATTCAACCTAAAAATACGTTTCAGAAAATTTTAGAAAGTTAAAAAATGTAATGTCCTCAACGGTATTCGAACTCATGACCTAAAGGTTTGTCGTGAACCCACTGACCCATTGTGCTACGCTGAGAGAAGTCGGTAATTAGAAAGAAACTATTTAAAAATCTACCCTTGATTTTATTGTTTATCTTGATAAATACTACGACACAATGTGATTGTGTCACATATTACATTACTTGTAAGTAATGAATTTTCCAATTAAATTAAATCTATTCATTTAACAAATTTTTCAAAAGAGCAGTCTCCATACAATTCGCCTCAGTTAAAATGAGCCAGTACCGAAATTGCATGCTTCCGGATTTACTTTTTTGCGTACTGCGTCATCAAAAAGTGGTGTATAGAGCCACCTTAATTATCCCGAGGTAGAAAAACAAGAGGCCCAGGGGCCACATCGCTCACCTGAGCAACAATTGCCTTAACGAGGCCCGGTCTAATTTGTTCTGCCCTAGATTTTTAGATGAAACTTTTTACATGAATTTCTACCGATATAATTATCATTTTAAGATTAAAAAGTAAGACATTTACCACACCGTTTGTTTAGGGGGTCATTTCAAAGTTTGTAAATTTTTAGCATAGGACCCTATGGGATTTTGCTTGAAATGTATCAATTTTGCATATTTTTTACATTTTTTCAAAACTTCTGCCCTAGGGATTTCTTTTTCTGTTCTACATATTAAAGTTATTGCTAGGGGGCATCAAATGGTCAAATAAAATAAACCTTTTACCTCCTGGTTTGTTCCAGGGGTCTTATCAAAGTTGATTTTTGTATGCCCAATTTCCCAGATTCGTCAGATAATGGCTATTTTTTACTTGACAAAGGCGAAAAGGATGATCTATATAGTATTATTAAAACATTCAGACATATTTAAGTAATAAAAAAATATAGAACATCACATATTAAGGGTCATTAATATAAAATACATGGTTACTGTCTTGAAATGTATGAATTAAGCTATATATTTAGGCGGGCTAAGAAATCGTGACAGAGGGCTAGGCTTGCTGAACCCTCTTCACGTTTTCGACCCGAGCCCAAATATAGCTTATACTTCGAAACATTTATGTTTATTCCACAATATAACATTATTTTTACGCATCAAACGAGATATTTTCAACAATTTTCGCTGAATATCTGCAGTTGAAACTATCACGCCATGGCGTCAACCAAGCAAAAAGATGACGTCACAATACAACTGAAACGCTGCGCGAAAGCGTGCGTACTCGTTCTGTACTCGGCCTCGTTAATTCTGATCAAATTAGCGTTACAGTATTAAAATATCTTGACAACTAAGTACAGTAGATATTGCTAAAAAAAAAATTGAAAATCTGCCAGTTTTTATCCACCTCTTTTGTTTTGGTAAATACCAAGCCCCTTTTGTTGTTGTACCTGTAAGAAGATTTTCCTATATACCCCCCCCCCCCCCCCATTTCATGGCCCAACTTTTCTCTAGGGAATCATGGTTTCATCAAACGTAAATCTGCATAACCTGTGCTTTCACACTAAGTACTGAGTTTTGAACCGAAAACTTTCCCAGAATATTTTTAAAGATTTTCTCTATATATTCCTATGTAAAAATTCAAACCGCCATCACAGCCCCGCCCAACCACTAGGGACTGTGATTTTACAAACTTGAATTTACACTACCCGAGGAAGCCTCTACACGCTTTTCTGGCTAAATAGTCTTTAAAAAGAAGATTTTTAAAGATTTTCTCTAAATATTCCTATGTACAAATTCATCCCCCATTGTGGCCTCACCCTACCCCTGGGCTATTATTTAAACAAACCTGAATCTATACGATCTGGGGATGCTTCCACTCAAATTTGGTTTTGAGAAGAATATTTTTAAAGATTTTATCTATATATAAAAATTTGTCTCCCATTGTGGCCCCGCCCTACCCCCAGGGACCATGATTTGAACAAATTTGAATCTACATTATTTGAGGATAGTTACACGCCACTTTGAGCTTTCTTGGCCAAATAGTTTTCAAAAGAATTTTTTTTTAGATTTTCTTTATATATTCCTGTATAAAAATTTATCCCCCTATTGTGGCCCCTACCTACCCACAGGGATCATGATTTGAACAAATTTGAATCTACACTACCTGAGGATGTTTCCATTTTAATTTTAGCTTTTCTGGCCTAATAGTTTTTGAGAAGAAGATTTTGAAAGATTTTCTCTATATGTTCCCATGTAAAAATCCATTTCCCCATTGTGGCCCCACGATACCACCAGGGACTATGATTTGAACAAACTTGAATCTACACTACCTGAGGATGTTTCCACATTAATTTGAGCTTTTCTTGCCTAATAGTTTTTTAGAAGAAGATTTTTAAAGATTTTCTCTATATATTCCTATGTTAAACTTGATCCCCCTCTTGTGGCCTCACCCTACCTCCGGGGACCATGATTTGAACAAACTTGAATCTACACTATCTAAGGATGCTTCCATTTTAATTTTAGCTTTCCTGGCCTAATAGTTTTTGAGAAGAAGATTTTGAAAGATTTTCTCTATATGTTCCTATGTAAAAATCTATTTCCCCATTGTGGCCCCACCATACCACCAGGGACTATGATTTGAACAAACTTGAATCTACACCAGCTGAGGATGCTTCCACTTTAATTTGAGCTTTTCTGGCCTAATAGTTTTTTATAGAAGAAGATTTTTAAAGATTTTCTCTATATATTCCTATGTAAAACTTGATCCCCCAATTGTGGCCCTACCCTACCCCCGGGGACCATGCTTTGAACAAATTTGAATCTACACTATCTGAGGATGCTTCCATTTTAATTTTAGCTTTTCTGGCCTGATAGTTTTTGAGAAGAAGATTTTTAAAGATGTTCTCTATACTTTCCTATGTAAAACTTGATCCCCCTCTTGTGGCCCCTCCCTACCCCCGGGGACCATGATTTGAACAAACATGAAACTACGCTACCTGAGGATGCCTCCACACAAGTTTAAGCTTTTCAGGCCGAATAGTTTTTGAGAAGAAGATTTTTGAAAAATACCAACAATTTTTCAATAATTCTCAATTATCTCCCCTTTAAAAAGGGCGTGGCCCTTCATTTGAACAAACTTGAATCCCCTTCACCTAGTGGTGCTTTGTGCCAAATTTGGTTAAAATCTGCCCAGTGGTTCTTGAGAAGAAGTTGAAAATGTGAAAAGTTTACAACGACGACGACGACAACGACGACAGACAACGGGAAAATTGTGATCAGAAAAGCTCACTTGAGCCTTTGGCTCAGGTGAGCTAAAAAGTGTTGATAATATCTCAATAGATCATTTATCAATGATATAAGGTTTAATGTGATTTTTAAAACATTTGTTACTAAATTTTAAGACCCCAAATTATATTTTGATTTTAACAGATTATTCGACAATTAAGAAAATTGTAAATGTAGTAAGTTGTTTTCATTATTTTAAGCAAAAAAATGCATGGTTTTTTATTTAAAGAAAAAAAAATCATTTATTTACAGTGTAAGAAAACTGGTCGCACTTCAAAATTACACATTCAATCATATTCTAGAAGATCATTTGGCTACTGCAAAAATTTTGACGTTCTTGAAACCAATTTTTTTTGTTTAAAAAAGAAGTCAATTGTTAGCCACCAAATGACCCCCAGGACAAAATTGAAATTTCCGAAACCTTACTGCGCACCTATAGGACACCTAAAACATATTTTATATAAAACATATGATATATAAAACATTTTTTATAAAACATATGATTGTTGAAAATGTAAGAGGTCGAGGAAGGTTTTATCAATTTTTTATCCCCAGGACTACCAGAAAAAATGTTAAACCTTTTTACAAAACAACATGACACCCCAATCAAACTCCAGGAGTTCAGTTAGCTGTTTTATAGGATATAAGAGAAGTTTGAAAAAGTAAAACGTGACTGACAGACGGACGGACGGACGGACTGAACAGGGTAAAAACAATATGCCCGAACATTTATTTTTTAGAAAGTGTGGGTATAATAACACAAAATTGTAAAATTCAAATATCAATGAATTAGTTTGGATATCCCCCATAAAAATATATTCTTTAAACAAAATCAGTATGCTTTTACATAAAACTAAATGTTAATCCCTTTTATACATAATTTTACATCTAAACCTAATCATCGGACAAAAATCCATTTGAAAAAGAAAGAGAAATAAGTCTAACAGCTAAATTGTATAAAATTGTGATTTTCCCCTCGTCCTTCGATGAACTATCTATGATATTTTATAAGTTTAGTACCTCCAACAGATTAAGTTTGAGGAAGTATTGCAAGTGAAATTGTGAAAAACTGTCCAGCTCATTATTGACTTTTTGTGACCGTGTTGGAATTTCCGCACGATACTTAATTAGTTGTCGCCTCAAAAAATACTAAATTCATGTTTTGTCATGTGTTTTTTTTTAATTCAGCTTGCCTAGATGAAGTGGATTAATATCTACCATAAGATCCTCGTGTGAGTTGTAAAAACTTTATTATTACTGTTTTTCAATTAAAAAAATAACAAAACAAACTGTTTATCAAAAGTGAAAAAGTAATTCAATTACAAAAATCAACCCACAGTTTTGCTATTCTACCAACATCCCGCTAAAATATACTGAAAAAATCAAGCATATGTAAATTTAAACACTTGTTTGTTAATCATACAAAACATTCATAATATTTTTGATTGATGAAAATTAATAGAGAGTTTTTCAATCAAATATTATTTTTTAAATGCATAACCTTAAATTTGGTGCGTTTAAATTAAATGTACCTTGTCTTTCAACTGTTACAAAAAGGCATCTTACTGTCCAGTCAAAACTACAAATAAAAACAAATCTTTCATGTTGATATTCTTAAATAATCAAACTATAGACGGCTAACAAAACTTAGAACCCTCATTAGACAAAAAATCAACTAAAAGATATTTTAAATTACCGATCTGTGGCATTCAGGCATATTTGTCGAAGACCAGGCGTTACGGCTAAAAACTGCACCTGCGCTACTTTTGTACCCACGGTTTTATTGATCACATCTGAGCTGTATTGTATCGTAACATTTTCTTGGCTCATATCTGTTCGTAAGATTTGTTCAATGCCTCTAAATTAAACGAAACGAAATTAAACAAGTGTACACCCAAAATTATCCTTGCAATGGAACATAGGGAGTTGTTCCATATATGTTGTGTATGGTATCACAAAAGCAATATAAACTCTTTCATCAGTCAGAAATTTCTCTAATTTCTTGAATATTCTCAACCCGTTTCCTAACCATTTTTACAACAGTTGTCAACGACTGGTTCTAATGAAATGACTATCAGTTTAAAATATGTAAAACTTAACTGAAAGCGCGTGATTGTACCGCTATCATACACATTATATTACGAACAGTACTCATAGAAACTGTTACATAGAAACTGTTAAAGTTACATCACTTGTCACGTTTTAAGTTTACTGGGCAAAAGATCATTATCTTTTAAATTAATATTAATAAACAACACTCAAGAAAGTACATCCACCTAAATATAACAGACACTAAATTTCCAGGAAAGTATAATTTTTAGAGTTAGGTGTTTTAAAGAAAGTCATGAAATTGTTGACAAAAATATTATTCCTAAAATCTCTTTATGCATGCATACTTTCAACTTCTAATATGTCTGAAACATGCTAGCATTCTTTCTTTTCTTTTCTTTTTTTTTGGGGGGGGGGGTGCTAGAACTCCATTCGATCTCCGTAATGGTGCAAGTGCGAAAGTGATTCATTCCTGCAACAATTTTGGCTCAAATCGTATATATATAACAATAACTGTTGCATTTCTTACCTCACCTCAAACATTGTAGTTGTGTATGGCATAAACAAATACAAAAATATCAAGTATAGTCCATATATCAGTTATTGTTTCGTGTATGTCAACAACGCAAGTTGAATTTGTCCACCATGTATACTGACCTTGATCGGTATTATTTTGGGACAGACAATGAGAAATTCAGAAGTGAATCTTGAACTGAATAGAGGAATTTCCCTATTTTTAACAATTAACGCGGCGAATTTGAATTTTCCATTAGATATCATTTCTTTAAATTATATTTTAGTAATAGAAACTTCAAGCGTAAATCCCATAAAATCACGCGAGAACTGTCATGGCTGGCTGCTGACCCCCATGTTTTTTATATAAATTATATACTGATGACATATGTAAAAAAAAATTATCTAATTTTATTTTTTTTTTCTTGATCACTTGATCACCCCTGTAATACGGCTCTATCGAACGCGGAGGACTCTGCAAAACGCGGAACAGTGTTGAGTTCACATGGAAAAGACAAGGTCTTTGATTTCCCCTTTAAACTCGCTCAGAAAATGTTTAATTCTAATTTCTTTTAGGTTTAAATCATAAGGGGATGATTAAGCTTTCAAATGGTACAAAATTTTAACAAACTGGGAAAGAATTGTTTTCCGCTAGATAGTTTAAACAACAAAATCGTCAGTAATTTTTGTAAATAAAACTTTTAAATTAAAAAACTGACCGTTCAACGCCATTTTAACGCAATTTTAAAGAATACAAATCTGTCATAATCATAAATCTAGATTGTATCCAATTTTCATGAATTGTAATGAATTACGAGCGTTTAAAGGGAACAGAGTCGATAAAAATAATATCGTACGAACGCGGAGCTAAAATTTTATTGGCTCTGCAAAACACGATTAACTGACCTGTAAAACGCGGAGTTTTTACATACAACAGCCATATTATTAAGCAGACATATACTACTGAAAATATTAAATAAATTGCTCAAAGGGAATTGTAAGTTTAAGTTTGAAACCAATAAAACTAATTCTTGAAGAAAAAGACCATCATAACATAGTTAATTACATCCAACTTGGAGACAGTTTCATCATAACATGTACATATCTGCAGTGTTATTATGTCATGTAAATTGAGTAACATATGCAAAATGCTAGAACCTGTTTATTGATGTTCAATACTTATAAGCAGATTAAAAAATCAGCTTGAAAAAAAAGACTTTTTACGGTATATTGAACCAATGTAAACAAAAACATGACATTAGCCTTTTTGACAGATTAAAGAATTGTGAGCTCTGTTCTCACTTTTTTAAACAATAAAATGCTTTCTTTGGTGATTCATGAGGGATATGAAGGTGGCGACATTGCTAAAAAATACATAACCCACCATAGCGGGTTATGTAAATTTCCTCTACAATGATTGCTACCTTCATATCCCGCATGAATCACCAAAGAGAGCATTTTATTGTTTATATTTACATCTTTCTTTTAATTAATTAATAAATTGATTATAAAAGTAAATAAAGTTTATTAAATTACTGTTAATGAACATAAGTACGTTAGCTAAAAGAAATAGCTAAATCGTCTCCTGTGCGACTCTGAGTCTGACATTATCATGAAATTTCGTGCAGTCCGTGATTTTTCATAGGCCGCTGTATATTTCGACCAATTGATAAACAGGTCATGAAGAATTCAATCTGGCTGTTTCTATAGAGCTTTGAATTAAACATAGGTTTCCGTAAGAAATAGAAGAAATCATTCTCGGTAGATGTAAATTTAACCCAATGACTGACTCTGACGCTCAAATTTTGGTTGGCTAGTATTAGAAATACCTTACTGAAGCATGGGACACTTTAAAACCGGAAAAAATGTTACCGAAGTCGTGACCATGCCTCTTTAACACATCTATATAGCTTTTCTTTCTTTGCGTCTGTGCTGTTTTGAGTTCACATTCTTAATGTATACTATATAATGGTGCCTGTATAGGAGAGCAAGAGTTGAAATTGACACCCCGAGAAAATCATTGTCAACTGACGCGAAATGGACGTTGACAATTGTTTTCGAGGATTGTCAATTTCATCCCAAACCCCCCTACACAGGCACAATTTCCAACGGAAGACCTTATAGTGATTGTTAGGTTTTTTCTTTCTTTCTTCTTCTTCTTATTTTTTCCCCTTTTTGTATCGTGAATATCTCAGAGATGTCTGGATAGATTTTCCTAAAATTTTTAGTGATGATTGAAATAAAAAAGATCTAGAAGTTTGTGATTTGAGTTTTTCTAAATTCATTTCCGTTTGTCCGTTTCCTGTCCCGCGACGAAAAGCTTGTCATCTCGAGATCTCAAAAATGGTAAAGACTTGAACATCCAAACTTTTTTGGGATGATAGACCTATAGCTGTAGATGTGTTTAAACTGTATTGTTTTGTTCGTCGTAACTTCCGGTCGTCACCGGAAGTACTTCAATTTTTATTTTTTTTTACGCATTCAATTTCTTTTCCATAGAATAAATATAAAGCTATTAATCTATGCAAATGTTATCTATGCGATGTCAAATCAACAAAAAAATTCTACTTCCGGTGAAATATCTCACTTATCTCAGGAAGCTTTTTTAAAACACATTTTGTACCCGCGGGATCTGAGAAACTATAAGTGATCAAGACACGAAACTTTTCTGGATGATAGATATTTGATTTTGTTTATGTGTTTAACCGGTTTCATTTTGTCTTCCGTCACTTCCGGTCCACACCGGAAAAGTTCAAACAAATCGACCTGTTCATCAGTTTAACTGGGTTTTTTTCGATGTTTTGAGTAAGATAGATAAACAAAAATTTACAAAAGGCAAGTATACAAGAAATATTTAATACAATTTACATTGAGCACTTCCGTTTGTCCGTTTCCTGTCCCCAGACAAAAAACCTTATTTCGACACGATCTCAAATACGGTAACGACTAGAACAACCAAACTTTGTGGGATGATAGACCTATGTATGTACATGTGTTAACACTATTTTGTTTTATCCGGCGTAACTTCCGGTCGTCACAGGAAGTACACCCAATTTTGATTTTTTAAAAATATTTTGGTTATTTAGCATTGAAGTAACATTTTAGCTATAGAAATATAAAAGGTCATCTACACATGGTACAAAAAAAGTTCTACTTTCGGTGAGACATCTCAAATATCTCAGGTAGCCTTCTTTTTTTAAAACAAAGTACCTACACGATCTCAGAAACTGTGATAGATCAAGACACAAAACTTTTACGGATAATGGACATTTTATGCACATGTGTTTAACGGGTTTCATTTGGTCGTACGTCGCATCCGGTTCTTACTCGAAGCGTTCAAGCAATATAATTTTTTTTTTTAAATTTAGATTTTTTAAACTTTTTACTTAATGTGATGAACAGTAACGTATCGTAGGTAAATATACTAAAATATGTTCTTTCAATTTCTTAAATCACTTCCATTTGTTCGTTTCCGATCCCGATACAAAAACCATTTTTCAACAAGATATTATAACTAACAAAATCTTGAACATCCAAACTTTGAGGAAAGACAAGGCAATATATGAAGATAAGTTTACTATATTCTGTATGATCAGGGGTAATTTCCGGTCGTTACAGAAAGTACTCAAAAATTGACATATTGTCTTTCTGTTTTTGTATTTTTGGGGAATTCCTTAACAGTATACATGTATATTATATCAATTTTTCTGTTTACAAGAGAAGAACGGAAGACCTTTTTGTTGCTATAGCAACAAGAGTCTAGTTTTATATACTGAATGTCTTCATTTTAAAGAAAACTTAACTGCTTTTATATATGAATGATGTGAATTTTATGGCGAGCCGTACGCGAATAGTTACGCGCATGTAACAATTCGTTGTGTTACCTGTTGCCAAGTGTGTTGCTTACGCTGAGGGTAATATAGAGGATTATCAACTGCGTCTAAACCAATCAGATTTCAGTATTTAACACGAAAGTATAATAAACTAAATTATCACCTACTACGATGCATTTCTGATCTTTTACAACACTTGAAGGAATAACACTGTCGTGTGTTTGGTAAATAAACTCTCCGTTATTAATGTTCAACCGAAGTTCTCTATATTTCAGACGTTCTACCGTTCCCGTGGGTTTTTGATGCAATGGTCTATTATATTTTTTAAGATGTCTTTTTTTGTAAAAAAAAAAAAAAAAAAAAAAGAACCTAGACACGATCTCGTTGCGAGCAACGAGTGGGTCTTCCGTCCGATTTTTGAATAGATATGATTAAACTTATCACTTCAAAGATAAAATCGTAGATCTAAGCGAAAAATAGCAACAAAAAAATTGCGGCAATCGGGGCTTAACCCGGGTCACCTGGGCCATGTCCACGACTTTATCGACTGAGTTACTCAGACTCTCGCTTCAGAACTTTGACGCTTAATTTCTCGAGAATGACTTGATCGATTTTAAAACAAATTACATATTCTGAATTAGTAAGAGGGTCACTATAAGGTGAATAAATTTCATCATCATATTAACTTCCTTTTAGACTAATTTTTCAACCTACACTGCGAAATGCAGATTTCCGGAACACGTCATTTTTAAACTTCAATATCTCTGCAATGCGGTGTCCGATTTCAAAACGGTTTTTAGTTTTGTATTCAGTACAAAAATGTCAACAAAACGCATATGCTTTAAAATTCCAAAAATCAAAATATTAGAATCACTTCCGGTGACGACCGGAAGTGACGGACGACCTGCTCATATTAAAATTTGATAAGTTTAAAACATATTCTGATGGGGAAAAAATTGTAGATTATTTGATTTAAAAAAATTTAAAACACTATTTTCCAAAAATGCTGTTTGAGCGGACCGGAAGTGACGTACGATCGTAGTCTTACCTGATCGGCCCTAGAAATTCAAAAATCTATCATTCCTGAAACTTTCAATTTTCTATCTTTAATCGTTTTTTCGAAAAAGGGAGGACAAGATCACTTTTTACAAAAAGAAAACGAATATAACGGCCGACTGGAAGTGACGTCATCAACAAAAATGTACATGATAAAATACCTTGATATTTTGTATTATTCGGGAAATTTTCATAAAAATCCATTGTAGCATATTTGAGATATTTGAGTTTTAAGAAAAATGTTAAGAAAAAAAGAATAATAATAGTGAAAAATAGAGAAAAAGAAACCTAACAAAAACAATAGGGTCTTCCGTTGGAAACGGAAGACCCTAAAAAGACAACTCTTGCTTAACCGAAGTTCTCTATGTTTCAGTTCAACCGTTTCCATGGGTTTTAGTGCAATGGTCAATAGAGCTGTATGATGGGGATGTTGATTTAATGAAGCTTTTATTTCATATCAAGTTTTTACTTTTGAAAATTAAGTCATTTTTAAGAGCAAAACCGTCACGAAAAAAGATATCTTTAGTAAAATTTGATGTTATTATTCTGCTAAGTTAAAAATATTGGTAGCAACGTTCAGTTCAACAAAGCTTGCATTTTAGTGCAAAAAGTTCAAATTAAATTAGCTCTTACCATTGAGATATACACTAGAGAGACATGTATAATTAAATTATATACTTGTCAATAAACCCTTTAGACAGCCACATTACGGAGTGAGATACCTTAAGCTCATTTTATATATTTTATTTTCTATTTTAAATTTATAGAATGATGAACATGGGCATTTCCTGTCCCTTTTACTGTATTCATTTTATAACGTTTTGCATATAAGTTGATAGATTGCAAAGATGATGGATTTTGTTGATATTTTATAATTGTCGTCATAAACTGAAGTAGTCAACGTACCCCAGGTTTTCAGTCGCAGCATGGACAAGAAATACACAATAAGAGCCAATCGGACACACCATGTCCTCTTTATACGGAATTGAAGCAAAATAAGGCTTTCCCTGTTAATATAGATAAATTGTTAAATAATGTTCTCATACAGAGGCTCAATAGTTACACTCAGTAGAAGAAAGGTCATGAAAGTATTTTTGTTTGCAGGTCAAAAAAACATTATCCTCACTGACCTTAAATCTTATTTAGAAAAAAATGTAATGTCATTCCTTTAAACACCGTTTCAAACATAATTTCTATAAAGAAAACGAGACAACAAATTTGTTAAGATGGTAATTTATAGCAAGTTCACGCATGTGATTGTCAAAATACACGAATATTTATGAATTAGCTCACAAAAAAGCAGAGTGAGGTGTTTCTGTGATGGCCATAAAAAAGTTGAACATAGTTTCAACTCCCAAAAAAGAGTTGATAGTGATAAGAAGTTTGTAAAATAACTATGTATGACAATTTCCAAAAATGAATTAAAGAAGATATTTTTGGTTCAAAATGCTTACCGCAATGGCAGGTTTTTGTCGAAAAATGCTGGCTGGAAAAATCATAAAAAAATGTTAGTCTTGTTTTAACAAACAGTTACTTTCAACATCATTCTTTTATGAAATGAATATAAGCCTAAAACTGTCCATTCTGTGAGAGAAAGAACTTATCAAGGCCCAAAGACTTTGAGACTGAGATTAGTTCTTTCTCGCAAAGAATGCACATTTTATGGATGATGTCGTACTTAAGATATCCGATCCATAATAGCCCCAAGTTAAGTAAATCTTGATGCATAACATATAAGTATGACCTTAATACTCAGTATACTTTGAGAAATTTTCATGTTAAATATCGATATGTAAAAGCGGAGTGTGTCCTAATTAATGACCTCTTCTTTTTCTCGAAGAGTTGCCAGCCCCCCCCCCCCCCTCCCATTTGCCATTAATCTATGTAAATTCATTCGAAAACAATTTATACATAATAGAATTTATTTTCAATAGTTTTTGTATTTCTAATGATAAAGTACATCTCTCCATCAAAGCATTTATTGATATTCTTAGTACAGCAAAACTCGTTTATAACGAATTTCAAGGGCCCATAGAAAAAAATTCGTTATAGCCGTAATTCGCTATACGTTTACATGTATAACGAATTCGTAAAAAATATTATAGCGAATTCGTTATAAAATAATTAAGGGTTTTACCGGCTAACAGTTTTCTAAACTATCGCAAGTTATAAAATTAGTATTACCGTCATTTGCAAAAAATGTCAATATAACCATTTCATTTCAATTTTTAAAAAAATTCCGTATACTATTTGAATTTGAGTATTTATTATATGCATCATAAAATTGCATGTTTCTTCAATAAAATTTGAAATGAAAAAAAATCGTTATAAAAATGATAAAATACGTTAAAATTTTGCCAGCGGGGGTTTTAAAATTACTTCGATATAGCCGTAAATTCGTTATAGCCATGTTCGTTATGTACATCAATTTTCTATAGGTTTATATAGGAAATTTGCCGGGACATGAATATTCGTTAGAGCCGTAAATTCGCTATATCCGTGTTTGTTATATTCGAGTTTTGCTGTATTTACTTTTTTTAATTAAAAAAAAAATGTGTATGTCCCGATAGACCTTAATGCAATTTTAATTAATTAACTACTGCTTCGTTAGTAATATTTCTAAAAATTTCTCTCGGTAGACTTTTTCTTCTGTAAAATGCTATAAATTATATCAGAATATTTAATACATGATGGATATTCAAGGTTAGAAAAATTACGTCCTAATATGAATTGGATACCTTAAAACATTTACTTTTTTGTTTTGAGGTTAAACTTTTGACAATGTTTATGAAATTATTTTGTAATTGTTAACAATAACGTCAGTCTTGCATAGCATTGTTTTTTTTTTGTTCTCCAAATGAACACATTTAGGTATGCGCAAGGATTTAAAACCGTAGTGCCTATTCACTCAACACTTAAACCTCATTTCAAAGTTGAAGAAAAAAATTTTACACAAACTTTAAGGATTTTGAGGATATACTGCAAATACTGACTCTGTTCTTAGTGAAATTCTGAATGTAAAGTTAGGAATGCTGTAACAAATAACAGCGAAACATGAGATTATTCATGGGTGTCAAGGGTGTTGAAGATAAGAATTAAACTTTTTCAAGGAGATTGTTGCCAAAATTTTGGGGAGATTACTTTAATTTTTGAATATGTGAAAACTTTGAGTTTCATATAGGTAGTGAACTATGTCTCAATTAACGTTTTATGTAATTTGCAGTTACAGATTCTTACAATCAAATGATTGATTCTGATTTATAATTCTACAAACTGGAGTTACAAAATACTAAACTGGATTATATACTAGTAGTTTATCGTCTTCTGTATCGCATATTCAGTAGCATATTCAAAATACATATTAATTAATTGTCAGCAAAAATAAGTTTTAAAAAATCTGGAATTAGATCCGGAGGAAACTTTGTTATCTCCATATTTGTAAATGAAGCGCGTGCATATTTTTGCGGATTAAAGAAGTGTACAGTACCAATTAGACCCAACCTAACAGAAAGTAAACGCCAACTAAACCCTGCATTTACTTGCTAGGTTTACTCTGGGTTTACTTTGGGTTTACTAGAGTGGACCCAGAGTAAACCAAAAGTAAACCAGGAGTGGACACAGAGAGTAAACCTAGCCAGAAGTATACCCCTGAAAGCAGACGCTAACTGTGTATTCGGAATATACAAGTGGTAGGAATTACAGGCAGTAGGATAGTAAGATTAAAGGACATATCCCATGTTTTTCAATTATAATTTTTTTAATGAAATCATTCTATACTCATTTAAAATAAAGTTTATGGTCGTTTGTTTAAATAATCTGGCTAATTCGATAGTTTGAAAGCGATGAAACCCAAATGTCGCGATATGCATATTTTCTCTCTCGATCTACCCGCCATTATGTGTGACGTCATATACGACCTCGAGCGAGAAGGTGCTGTTAGCCATCTTTATAATTGGATTAGATTTAAACGACAATTAAACTAATAATCACCTATAAAATAGCCGATAACGGGACATGATGGTGTTTCGTGTCTCATATAGGTGTTCTAGCCGTCAATAATGGGGATTTTGTCTGTTGTTTTTAAGTTTCCCATACGAAAGTGTGCAGAAATATTGGGACAAATAGCTGTCGACGAGAAGATTAATAAATAAATTACCAACACATACATTATAAATTATATGGTATATTTTTGTAATGTAAGTTTCATTAAAAATCGTATTCATTTTTCAAAGAGAAAAAATAGAAGTTTATGCACGGAGGCCTGTGTTCAAAAAGCAAATTCATCGGAGGAAAATAACGAGAGGATGCCATTTTGGATACCGCCTCGCTTCATTGGCTGTTTTCTTATTGATATTGTGAAACTATACATACATGTGTAATAGTATTAGATTTATTAATTATTATATTGATAAATCTAATTACAGTATTGATATTAATTAGTTAAGATATAATATATTTTAGCAATACATGTAGTTCTATATTAAATCACCCAGGTAGAACACCTAGGTTTACCTGCTTAAGTTAATTAAGGCCCTTAGGATATATGGTCCTTATATGGTCAATCAAAAGGTGTGTTTTTACAGAGAGAATCTATTGGTTTTTAAGTTTGTATAGTTGGGTTTCATTGGTCTGTGGATTTCCCTCCAGAAGTTCTTTGTGTTTTAAGACACTCTTCATATTAAAGCTAAGGAGACAAGACTTAATGTTTACGACTTAGAAAGACCTTGATACGTATAGACTTTACTTCATCTCATTATGGTAAGCTAACATTAATTATATTTCTAACCATAACAGAAGTGCTAATATTTAATTAATGGTACATATCCTGTAATTTAGCAAATCTAATTATCCTTTTGCACTTTCTTAGTAAGAGTGATTTTTGAGTGAAAGAATATTTATTAAAGTATATTGAGCTTCAAGTACTAGAGGTAATACTAGTGAAAACCTTATTTTAAAGTTATCTGTATTTTAGTATTACTTATGGAAATATATATGTAATTTGTAGTGTCTGTCTCTGCTGTGTAAGCTATAATAGCAAAGTGCACACTCATAGGGCGTGGGACTGCCGTTTCCCATATGAATGGTATGGATTATGTTTTATCATTGTTATTATAACGTATGTCAAATTTAAAGACATCTCATATATAGCTGTAAAGCATTTTAATGACCTGTATGGATAAAATGTGTAATTACATGTATAATTACATATAAGAGTTATTGCCCTTTAATAAGAGTAAAATATAACTGTGTCCATAATGTATTTTATACATATCACTTACTATTGTTATATTTCATTTCAGGGCATTCATTTATTTATCTGTTATCTATTTATTATATCTGTAATCGCAATAATAAAGGGATGTCCAGAACCTTATACAGTGTTATATATTAAGTATAGAACAAGCACTGTTTCACATGTATGCGTCGATTTTGTATAATAGATTTCTTCATATAATTATAGTTCACCTCTGCAGAAAACATATGTACGGAATTTGAGATTTCTGTAAGTTTTATTGTTGCGGGAAATTCAAGGAGTTGTCGATATTGAATGTTGCCATGTTTACGCGAGAAATCACCTTTGTGATATACATGTATGTATACGTAAATAGATAAAAACGATCCAACAGAAGAAACAACAATTCAGAAAAACAATTTTTCCTGCTTTAAATATTTATACAGTGTAATATCAAGTAAAGAACCTTCAAAAGTGGTGACCACTTCTTACCGAAGAAACAAACTTCGTGTGCATCACAGTTTTACAACAATGCACATTATGAGTCATATAAAGAACGCCAAAGAACAAAATTATTGAAGATTTTGATAAAATAAACACCTGTTATAGATTTTTATTTAGCTAATATCCATATAATACTAATTAAGTTGTGTTTATCATGTTTTCACGTCGATCAGTCTGATTATTATTGTCGACTTCATCGTCCTTTTTTTCGGCTATAACATCGTTTTTTATCCGTACTGGTAGTTCAAACATGTACGACTGAATGGTAAAATTCTTTCAATTTAGTTAACATCGAAAAAAACCAACATTAATGGTGAATAAATGTCAAAACTTTAAAGAAGATAATGCTACTCCTACCATTTGTTGACAATCAGATGTTCGAAGAAGGTCGCATGTGACGTCACCGTACTACGTGACATGCTATCTAATTAACGAGTTTTTATACGATCGGGGCTATGATTTAAACTGATTTCATGGCTAATTAAAACATTTTTAAGCAAAACAAACTTTGGGAAATATTTAACAGATACACAAGAAAGGCAGAAAATCTAAAATGTCCCATACTTTAGGAACATGCGATTTTAAAGGACATACTAGTCTGCTTTACACTTCAGTGCATACAGTTGACCTCAAAAGCACTTTCTAAATACCCAGAGTAAACCCCGATTAAACCCAAAGTAAACCCCGAGTGGACCCAAATTTTCAAAGAGTAAACTCCAAGTTAACCCGAAAAGTAAATCCGGGGTTTAGTTGGGGTTTACTCTGGTGTAAGGATGTGTCTGATCGGTACTTATAAGTTCCACAAAGGATCTTGCTGTCCATCTAAAAATATTGTTTTAGAATACATGAAAATTGGGAACATATCAAACCAGCCGTTTCTTCTCTGCATGCATAAGTTTTTGATTCGCAGTGGATGGATTTAACTTGTCTTAACATGGATTCATGAATAACAAATAATTAAATTTTGTCGCTTGATTAACTAAATAAATTATCTCACCTTTAACGTCAATGTTAAAGCAGTGTAACTCAACAGTACTGACCCTGAAATAAATCAAAGCAAAAAATTATGTATTTTTACAACTACATGTATATATTTATTATACTAATAGTGATTATATGTTAAATCCCTATATGCATGAAAAAATTGGACAGTTTTTTAAATTCATTTATTAAAAGCTTTTGCAAACAAACTACGTGTTCGTGATTTGAGAAAAGGTAAAAATCATTCCGATGAAATATGAAAAGGACAGAACAAAGTATTATTTTGTAATTTAAAGAGGAAAAACTAATAAATTGACTAAAAATTATGCTTCCTAAAAACAAAACAATAAATGATTTTTGAAAATCTTTTAATGTTTTGACAAAAGTTTCGAGGAGTTTTAAAAGTTCAAAAAATTCTGATAAGTGAGGTTATGTATTTTCTCTGAAATGACCTGCATGAATTAACAAAGAAAGCATTTTATTGTTTAAATCGACTAGCTAACAAGGACATATTTTTGTTTGGTAAAACTGTATTGTGGAAAATGTCCACGGTGTTAGTGTTCAAAATGATAAAAAAAAAAAATAACGAAATAACTAAAGAGTTAAAGATTTTTTTTAATATAATCTCGGGAAATATAGTTTTATTAGGATTGTAAAAGTGTCAAAAGGTTTCACAATTGTCTAAAAGATACAATGAATTACGTTAGATTCATGCGCAGAAGTTGGCGGACGACGTCTTAATAAAACTTGTAGCAATATTTATAAACTTTATTCTTGCAGACAAAAATGTTCCATGATCTAATTTTTAAAAAGCAATCTCTTCAGACTCTCTTCTCTCTCTTCAGACTTAATTCTAGTAAATTTAGTCATCGTGTCTTCATTCAACTTCACATTTAATTGCTAATGAATATTTAAATCACACTGGCCTTCCTTTATATGTCATGTAAGTTCAATGGAAATCGACAAAAAAAGAGGGGATAGATACATTATCTGTTTATACCCAGAAAAGTTCACAAGAAAAACAAACATCTTATTGAGTTTCAAAATCTTTTCTCCACTCAGAAGTATTTGGGACACCTTGCACAATTGTACAATTTTAACGTTAACATCCGGGGTACTTAAAGGGACTTGGACACGATTTGACATAAAATTTTCACCATTTATTTTTCCATTTTCAATGTTTATACTAATAAATATAGAAGTTTATGATGCTATGTCAAAATTTGAAAGTCAAATATCAAGCTATAAGCAAGATACAGGGTTCATAATTCTTTGTTTTGTAAATAAAGCTCGAATATTGTCATTTTTTTACATATGTGTTGCATTGGTGTAAGTTTCAATCAATTATCTTTCTTTTCTCGAGTATTTATACTCAATAGTATTTATTAAGCTATTGAATTAGTTTAAATTGTTTTTACATGTCATTTTGTCTAAGAAATGGTGACTCTTTTTATTACATTTTTGTAAACAACTATAAGACTCGAGCTTTGTTTACAATACAACCAATTCTTACCTCTGTATATTGTTTGTAACTTGACTTTAACATTCAATATTTTGGTCAATCATTTAAAATGTACCAGTAAACCATTTTATACATAAAAAATAAAAATATTTTTTGGGAGTTGATTTTAATCAACTCTCCTATGCAGTTACTCAGACAAACCGAAAGTGAAACAGTGTTTGGACCTCAGCAAAAATCATTACTGCTGACAAGACTTAGTTCTTGAAAATAATCGATAAATTCGATGTAATGTATGCTAAAGCATTGTTTCTTAAGGAAACTTATTTATAAATACCTTGAAAATAGTCAGATTTTAAATGGTACGAACAATATAAATATTTTTATAGTCGTATGTATTCCTACACCAGAGTTCAATATAGTCTCGTTCAACTCGACGCTCGGCTGTCTCCGTAAATCCTTGTCGGAGATTTACGGTGTCAGCCGAGCGTTTGCTTGAACGTGACTAGAGTTCAATAGTTTTGGATCCATACAATTTTCGAGAAATATTTCTGTTACTGATACATAGTTCGTTGAATTAATTTTATCTTTAAATATTATTTAACATGATTCATATGGGGAGTTCTCGACACTCTTGTCGAAAAAGTCCAAAAATTCATATCATAAAAATGTGCGTAATTCAAATTAGAAACTACATGTACTTGTCATGAAAAATAACATATCATTGATTTTAAAATAAATAAACATCGGACAAAATCAACTCCCGTCAGTTCTTCAGTACTTTGATTTTGATTTTAAATCGCGTCCAAGTTTTGAGGTTCTAATTTAAATAAAAAGAAATCATATTTTGAAATTTCTCTTTAGTAACCATGGAAACACTTTAAAACTATGTGTTTCTCCACAATATT
Organism: Magallana angulata; assembly: GCF_025612915.1. Taxonomy (NCBI): domain Eukaryota; kingdom Metazoa; phylum Mollusca; class Bivalvia; order Ostreida; family Ostreidae; genus Magallana; species Magallana angulata. Next base: position 1,932,705 of record NC_069113.1, on the reverse strand, counting down.
TTTTTCTTTCTCTTGAAAATGACAAATTGGTTTTACAATATATTCTACCCTAGAGGCCTTAAATTGTGCACATTACTTGCGATATGTTCTCAAATAAGCATTAAATTGTCATTTTTACATCTTTACCCTCTGTTACTATGGCAACGAGACCACATAGCAAGAAATAAATGGTGTTCGCCTTTTTTACTCATCAAAGTCTTTCAAATTGCCAAGTATGAGGAAAATATGTGACTGTGTGGCCACCGAATTTTGATTCTTACTTAGAATTAATCTTAACATCGTTTGCAATGCAAAAACCCCGTAAACTTTCTATTTGTGGTTATGTATTGACACCTGAAGCGGTAAAGGGGGCGTTTTAGAACAAATATTCTAGGCTTTTTTAGCTTACATGAGCTGAAAGTGAGCTATTCTGATCACATTTTGTCCGTCGTCCGTCTGTTTGTCTTCTGCCCTGTCACATACTCAATTGTTTTCTATTTGAAATCCGGAAGTTATCCGTCTTTGGTTTTGTCTTTTATGTGTATGTCAATAAATTAGAAACTAACATGGCTGCCTCCATTGTATACAACATGGTGTCAGAATAAATCTACGAAATTCGCCCATCATTAGAGGCCATCGGCAGAAAAATACAATCTTAAAAATTGTTAACATACCGCTGCCACCTTTTAAAGACGAAAAATGGAAGGAATAGCAGGAGCTAGCCCGAAGATGGACTGGAATGCACCCGACCTAGTTACACAGTGGAAGTCATTCAAACAACATTGCCAGTTTTGGTTTGCAGGCCCCCTTATAAAAGCATCGGAAGCCCAGAAATGCAACTACGTGATGATCTGGATAGGAGACAAAGGTAGGGACATTTACTCTACATGGGATCTCTCGGAGGAAGATAGCAAGAAACTAGACGTACTGTATACGAACTTTGAGAAACACGTCAAACCCAAATCAAACAAAATCTATTCCCGATACAAGTTTCTAAGCAGGGTTCAAAAAGATTCGGACACTTTTGAGGAGTATTTGACAGAGCTTAAGTTATTAGTGAAAGACTGTGAATACAAAGATGCGGATGACATGATAAGAGACGCCATTGTGTTTGGAACTAAAGACCACAAAGTCAGGGCTAAGTGTATCGACGAGGGTTCAGATTTGACACTTGAGAAGGCAATTAATTTTGCAAGAACTCAGGAAATATCAAAGGCACAGTTGAAAACAATGAATGGTGAAGATAATTCAATAAATGCTGTAGCTACCAAGCAAAAACAAACCCCTTCTCAGTATGCTCACGGAAACTATGGAAAATTCAACAGGGGAACATCTGAAAAATCAAAATATCCATGCCGAAACTGTGGTGGCGTACACGAACCGAGACAATGTCCTGCCTATGGAAAACTCTGCACAAAATGTAACAAAAAGCATCACTTTCCCTCAGTATGTTTGTCATCAACTACATACAAGGAATTCAAGCCTATGAAACCGAAGCCACATAAACTCCACACACTCCACGTGGATGACAACACCAACTCTGAAAGTGAATCAGAACTATTTATCGATACCATAGAAGAAGTAAACTCTCTGACTATGGATGAATGGAAAGAGACAATCCTTGTGAACAATGTACCTGTAAAATTTCAGTTGGACACAGGTGCTAAGTGCAATGTTATGTCTTTGGCAACATTGAAAGCCACATGCAGTGAACCTAAAATCCGGAGAAAAGATGTCCCACTCAAGTCATATTCTGGACATCTCATTAAACCTATGGGCATCACCTCCCTTACATGCCGTCACAGAGATCAAGACTTTCAGGTTGACTTTTATATAGTCAGAGAGGATGTACAAGCTATTCTTGGAGCAAAAACTTGTCAAGAAATGAAGATGGTGCAACGCATTTACAGCTTGACTCCTAGTGCATTACCGGAAGACATAGTAAATAGCAACATGTATGAAAATTTGTTCAAAGGCCTTGGATGCTTGCCTGGCATGCACACTATAGGTGTAGACAAAACAGTCACTCCAGTAGTACATCCACCAAGAAAGATACCTATTGCAATCAAGGACAAAGTCAAGACAGAATTGGATCGAATGACCGAGATGGGAGTTATTGTGAAACAGGAAGAACCTACAGAATGGGTTAACTCGATGGTCACAGTCATTAAACCGAATGGCAAAATTAGAATTTGTATTGACCCAAGAGACTTAAATAAAGCAATTTGTCGTGAACACTATCCTCTTAAAACAGTGGAGGAAGTTATTTCACAGATGCCAAATGCCAAAATATTCACCAAACTGGATGCCACTAGTGGATTCTGGCAACTTAGACTGGATGAGGAAAGCTCAAAATTATGCACGTTTAACACTCCATTTGGACGCTTTAGATTTACACGCTTACCTTTCGGCATCAAATCGGCTCCAGAAGTGTTCCAGAAAGTGATCTCGCAAATGGTCTTGGATATCGAGGGAGCAGAAGCTATTATTGATGACATCCTGGTGTGGGGATCCAATCAGGAAGAACATGACGCAAGATTGAAGAGAGTGTTAGAGAGAGCAATGGAGTACAATCTCAAACTCAGTGCAGAAAAATGTGAATTTAGAAAATCGGAAGTCACATATGTTGGCCATAGACTCACAAGCAAAGGAGTCAAACCTGATCCAGAAAAAATCAGAGCTGTATGCAACATGGTAAAACCGACATGCTTGAAAGATCTACAAACATTTATGGGATTCATCCAATATCTCAGCAAATTCATGCCTCACTTGTCTACAGTCAGTGCACCCCTAAGAACACTGCTGGAGAAGAACACAGCATGGCACTGGGATGAAGAGAAGGAAACAAGCTTCCTTAAACTCAAGGATATGGCTACAAATGCACCTATTCTTCAGTATTATGACCCGAGCAAACCTCTTACACTTAGTGTTGATGCTAGCTCAAAAGGACTAGGCGCAGTACTTATCCAAAATCAGAGACCAGTTGCTTACGCATCAAGAGCACTTACGCCAACTCAACAGAGGTACTCTCAAATTGAGAAAGAGACCCTAGCAATTGTGTATGGTTGCAACAAATTTCATGAATATGTTTATGGACGTGAAGTACTCATAGAGACTGACCACAAACCATTGCAGTCAATTTTCCAAAAATCTCTTCACAAAACACCTCCAAGACTTCAACGACTCCTACTTGCACTAGAAAAATATGACCTTGAAGTCAAGTACAAACCTGGTAAGGAGATGTTCTTAGCAGACCATCTGAGCAGATCATACCTACCTGAAACCAAAGAAATACTAGTTCCTGATATCAATGTCAATGAGATCCATCTCATTTCTCATTTACCAATTTCACAAGAGATGTACGAGAAGTTCCAGAAAGAAACTGCAAATGATGAACACCTACAGGAACTACAAGACGCCATATTGGATGGATGGCCTGAAGAAAAAAGCAATGTTTCCTATAACTTGCGACCTTATTGGACCTTCAGAGATGAGCTATCTGTCATGGACGGACTTCTCTACAAGTCAAGCAAACTCATTGTACCCAGAGCACTACAGAACTCAATGCTGGACAAGATTCATGAATCGCATCTTGGGATAGTCAAGTGCAAAGCACGTGCCCGTGAAGTTCTCTTTTGGATTGGCATGTCAACAGATGTCGAGAACCGAGTTAGGTCATGTGGACTATGTGCACAACATCAAAACATCAATGCAAAGGAACCAATGTTAATGCCAGAGATACCAGATCGGCCCTGGTCGAAACTAGCTGCAGACCTATTTGAACACGAGAAACACCATTACCTACTAGTCGTTGATTACTTTTCCAAATGGCCCGAAGTAATAAAACTAGAAAACCTGTCAAGCAAAACAACTGTCAACTGCTTAAAAGAGCTGCTTTCAAAATACGGACTCATCGATGAAATGATTACCGACAATGGACCCCAGTTTTCCTCTGCAGATTTCAAAGACTTTTCGTCTGAGTTCGAATTTAAACATGTAACCAGCAGTCCACACTACGCTCAATCAAATGGCCAGGCAGAACGAACTGTACAAACAGTCAAAAGGCTCATCATGAAATCTAAAGACCTGTTCAAGGCACTCTTGGACTACCGAAACACACCGCTAGACATCGGATTATCACCAGCACAACTTTTTCTCAACCGCCGACTTAAAACATCACTTCCAACCTCTGCGCCCTTGCTAAAACCTCTTGGATAAGATGCCAAAGAAATCGCAGCCAAATTAAAATCTCGCCAACTGAATAATAAAATCCAATTTGACAAACATGCAGGACCTGGATTGGAACCGCTTAAGGCAGGAGACGCAGTATTTCTGTACACAGAGGGAAAATGGAAACCTGGTCAAGTCATTGAACAGCATGCAGCACCTAGATCCTACGTTGTTCAGTCGTCAGATGGAAGGAAATTGCGTAGGAACCGAAGACACCTTCGCGCAACCAACTAACGTGCTGAGAATGCACCGCGAAATGATGGCATGCGAAATTGTGTGAATCCTGAAGATTTGCGTGATAGCATTCAGTTACAGGACCGTTTGGACCACAGTAATGAAAAAGATGCAAACATCACTGCTGAACCAAACAACGCACCTGTTCCAGTTCAACCCCAAACCACGCGCTCAGGCAGGACCGTCAGACCACCAGCAAAATTCAGTGACTATATTGAATGACTCATTGTGTTGCGTTAAATAGCTATTACATTGAAAAATTAACAAAAACAATTTAAAAACTGTAATTTAGAGTTTAGAAATTATGTATTTTGTTTTTGCATGAAAATCTAGTCTTGCGTAATCTCTAGTCAATTTTTCATTACAAATGCATAATATTTTGCTTTTGATGGAAAGAGAGGGATGTCACATACTCAATTGTTTTCTATTTGAAATCCGGAAGTTATCCGTCTTTGGTTTTGTCTTTTATGTGTATGTCAATAAATTAGAAACTAACATGGCTGCCTCCATTGTATACAACATGCCCGTTCGTCCGTCCGTCTTTCCGTTTTAAAACTTTTTACATTTTGAACATCTCTAAAACCGCTTAGCCAATTTCAACCAAATTTGGCACAAAGTATTCTTTTGGGAAGGCAAATATAAAATGCAGAAAATAAAAGACAGATCTTTATTCAAAGCGGAGAATACCTTGAAACTGTAGAAAAGGGGGTGCATTTTTAAAAAATCTTTTTCTCAAGAACTAATGAGTCAAATATTCACCGTAATTTAAATAATCCTTATGGCAAGGACAATATTAATTGCAAAAATTATGGGCTATATCATTTTTAAATCAGAGTTTATACGAAAATAATAATAAAGGAAAAGCCTGTTTCCATTAAATAAATTCGGGTTCGGTATTTCATAGTTCTAAAACGAGGTTCTTTGTTTATAGTAGCCATGTTTGACGTATGATAAACGGGTTGATCTGACAAAGATTAATTTGTTTGCTGGGCAACAGTTCGCGGGCGAAGGGAATCTTTAAAACATGCAAGATACATTGGTGCCGATTTTGTGAAGTAAATTGAGGTTAAATATTTCAATGCGTTGACAGTTTTTACAATTGAGGGTGGTTTTATGTTAGCTTGTTTTGGTTTTCGTTACATTTTTATTATTTATGCTTTTTAACAATGGAACTATATGTATTTTGTAATTTTTACGTATTAAATCAAGCACCGACTTTGGTAAATCAGACGGTCGACTGTTTACCTGCGCAAAATAATCTGATGTATTAACAAGTACTAAAATACAATTCATTTTATCGGTAATTCGGTATGATCTTTTACGTAATGGCTGATTAATGCAATGTTGAGATGCTCAGTATTCTCTCGAGTTAATTCAGTTTAAACAAAGTTTAATATCGCTGACAGAAATAGTTAGGTATATATTTGATTCATTTTGAAAAATTAGTCGTGCTCTTTATTTGTTTTAGCGCATGTTTCTTCTGTTGAAATGTTAACAATTTCTATTTACTAACCATATTTGAGTGTAAAGCTTCGATTTACAGCCAAGGTACACAGCTTTGCTCACAATTCTATTTTTAATTCTGTTTTTACACAGATCGGAGGCCATTTTTATTTAATTCTGAATAGGAAATAGCAAGTTAAAAATCTTATGCTGAATGAAAAAATGACAAACCGTCAACCATCTCAAAAATCCATTCAACGAAATGCAAATACAAAGCAGAGGAACGCGGACCTCCAAAATGGTAGTGGTAGGATCAGGAGCCTAGGAGGACCAAGCATCCAATGTTGACCGGTCACACCCGCCATGTGCTCTTTGTCGTAGTCGTTGGAAAAAACGGAAAAGTCCGTAGACAATAAGTTGATTAACTATGGTCTAACAATTAGTATGAAAAACGTCAGTCAGCATGCGACCCAGTGGAAGATTGTATTTGCTGACAAGGTCATTATATCGACCATAGAGCTTGCGAAAGATTACTTCAAACGAGACTGTTGATCGTCCTCTTTTATCACCGTGTTTGTCAGTAGCTTGCCTCGCCTTAGAAACCGTTCATACGAAGAGCATGCCCTTGCGTATCGAATTAACTGAGAGAGAAAAAAACATATGCAGGTGATTAAGGTATATTGCTGCACAAGGAAAGTTGACTATAGAAAAATTGAAGTCATCTCATTTATCATAAAGTTTTGCTGTCGTGTGATCAAAATATGACTCAAGCCTAGCAGAATCGTGAGCTCTGTATCTTGCTTATAATTCTACGATCGACGCTGAAATTTTGGTTGATCATTAGAAATGACTCGCTAAACGTTAAATACTTGTACAAAAAAATAAAGGTTAATATGCTGTAACTACTTTCTGGGGCCCCCTCTTTATACTGTCCTTGAAACGTTCTATTTTCCCACTTGAACGGTGAGCGCACTCTGTGTGAACGGTGAGCGCACGCTGAACGGAATTTGGTGAACGCTTATAAACGGTGAACGATGAACGAACGCAGAACGCAAACGGAGCGCAAAATAAACGGTGAACGCACGGTGAACGATATGTGAACGCTTTATGAAATGAAAGATGAACGATTTATTCGGAGTGCTTGTGAGTTAACCTCACATTGAATTTCGTCGGTAATCAGGATAAAATAACAAATAAACTACATGTACAATGCTGCTTTCGTGAAAGTTGACAAACTTATCTAGACCAATTCCATGTATACTGCATCATATCCTGCAAATAATCTCTATCCTATCCTATACTATATACCATTTATATTTACATTGTATATGAATAAAAGTTAATTAAAACGAAATTTAAGACATTAATTATTTTATCAACTAATATCGAAGAGTATAATAATGAAAATGTTTGACTAATTTATGCATAAACCGAAAATCTTTAGAACGAGGTAATTTTATTACCTGTACATCGGAAATAATAATTCGAATAGGTAAGCGATTACATTATTGTTTTCATATTTATAAGTATTATAATGAATACACCAGATAAAGAACTTTTATTTATTGTCTAAACAAACATTAACATCTTTTTTCCTTATAATTTAATAATCAAGCGAGTTTATCGGTAATCGGCTGATTCGTTCGGCTAGAAAAGTAAACAAGATTCGACAAATTAAAATTACTTAGTAAAAAACATCGCATTTATTGATAAATCATTTGGATTTTGATTTACAATGTATTGATAATCTATAAATTCACACGCATTCATAGTTAACTTTCATTTCTTAATTTGATCTGTTAAGTTTATTGTCAGGCATGTGTATAAACATTTGTGATCGGACATTAAAGGAATTATGTGAATTGTGAAACGCCCGTTTCTTATTCATGATTTTGTCTATTTATATATGTGTTGATTCGTTCGTCGATTGCTTAAGAATGTGAAGATTTTATTTTACGGATTAAATTCTAATTTTAAAAAAATGACGTTTTTGATGTGAAATATAAGTTTCTTTCTACCTTTTCTCACGCGATTTATCCTCATTTTCTTGTGACTAGCAAATGGCGATCCTTTCACTTTGAAGTTCCGAAAGAAAATGAAGGAACACTGACTGAACGATAAGTGAACGCTGAGCGAACGGTGAGCGCAAGGTGAACGCTTTATGAACGCACGGTAAACGCTTTGTGAACGATGAGCGCGAACGGAGCGGAGAGCGCAAGTGAACGCACGTTGAGCGCACTGATCACGTTCTCTGAGCGCACGCGTACGGTGAACGCACGAAAAAATGGGAAAATAGAACGTTTCAGGGTCTGTACGATGAATTATATGCATTTTACATTAATTTTGATAGTTCTAATACACGAGTAAATAAAAACGACACGGTTTTGTCACGGGGATAAAGGCATTATCGCTATTCCTAAGAAAAATATTACAGCGGAAAATCATCCTGGTTTGTAGCCAATTGTTTTTTAATAAACATGGCACGTGACAACAGCATTTATAAATCAAGTGAGTAAGGTTATAAAAGTCACACGAGTTTACGCAAGATAAACAACAGTCGTTTATAATGAGGAAGACAAATTAAATTTTTGAATGTTTTTAATTTGAGGAATTGCGTGCATTGAGGTACAATTATATTCTTTACATCTATCGGATTTTTTTTAATTGAATACCGTAACTATTATAACAAATTTTTCAAAAATACAATAGCTAGTAAGTAGTTCAAGAAAATGTACCTAAATGCTCTCAAATATTTTGATCGCTTTATAAAATAAGGCAAGGGGCAGAACGAAAATATAGGGAAATGGAAGTTAACTGTGTACCCCTACTAAAAGATTATGTTTATATCTTGCATATGATTTTCTTATTTTTTGTAAAAAATGTATTCCATAAAAGTATAATGTCAAAGATTAAGTGTATGGAAAAATAATTGTAAAATTCAATACTTTACAATATTTATTTTTTGTTATTCTATTGAGGAGCCATATGGCACAATATCCTCTGAACGTCCATATAAAGTCATAGTTGCTCATGTGAGCGATGTGGCCCCATGGGCCTCTCGTTTTATTCTAGTGAATGGATGTAGTTTGGACACAAAGGTATTAATTATTATCGAGATAATGAGCAAAAAGTGGTGGAAGCAAAAACTTGGGACAGAGTATAACATGAGACACGGATTTCCCTAATACTGATGAATCGGGCTGTTTCCATACATTAGCAGTAACTGCAAAGCATTTAAAAGACGTTTGTTGTGTAAGCTTTTGCACAAACATACGACTACTTTCAAATACAGATATTCTCAATATATATTTTAAAATTCTACATGACCTAGAGTCTGCAAAATAGGATACTGAAAATAAAATTGATTTTCAAATGCGCCATCTCTGATCTTGCTTCACTGGGACAGATGGTTTGATTTCAATGATTTCAACACACATATAAAATCATTTCGGGATAAAAGGACAACCAGCTAAATACATGTAATATACCTCATCTCCATTAATATTTTTAAACTTATAAAAAATTCATTTTTCAATGGCTACCAAAAGTGGGGACATATATATATATATATATATATATATATATATATATATATATATATATATATATATATATATATATATATATATATAACTCCGAACAAGTTATTGTGTACAAGGACTAAGTTATGCGAACCTAACCTTAAAAATAGCTTTTGTTTTCGAATTACAAAATGAATTTTGACAAACAAGACAACTACATGGGTAATGAGAAATGTGTAAGATATAAGGTCCTCTCGACTGAAACTAGGAAGTAAGATGCGATTTAAGGTGATTTCTTCTTTTGAAGAAAAGTAGTAATACAAAGACGACGGAGATGTTGCAACAAGAAAACAAGTGCCAAAAGGAGTTTACAAAAACGAAAAACAAACAGTTTGAATATTAAACTAATGACATTGACATTGTTCTCAATTAGTTATAGAAATCGGTCTCTAGGTGCAAACTGAAAATGAAAAAAGAAAAGTATCGAATCGATTAAATTAGTGTAAGCAAAAAATGTTTGAAAAGACAGAAAAAAATTGTATTGATTTTCTATTAGGGAGCAGCTATATACACAAATGAAAATTATGTTAAATCTTTGTATAGTCTTTTATTTAAGATGACCATATTTGCACAACAGCGCTAAACAAGTTTGATACCTAAATGCTTTTGAACGCAAATCCTGGCGTAAACGCTTTAGTATCGTTATTTATCAAAAAATCTACATTTTTATTTTTTCTTCATTAATTACGAAAAAAATATAAAGATAGAAAGGAGCTTTAATTTTAGATAAGAGGTGTTATATATAGAATTAGCCTTACCCCTTGCTATCCTCTGCATTAGCACAAATTATATGTTTTCCAATATCACTTTTTACAGGAGACCACTCCATTGATATGTAAACTGCATGAGGATCTCCTGAAACTGGTCGCATCACTGTCTGTTTCACAGATATCCCGTCTCTTCTCAGAAAGTTTAATTTTGTAATTTGTCTTTTTAAAAGAAACGAATTCATTATAGACACGTTATAATTTATCAAATATCTAAATCAGAGGGCTTCATTAAATAATGATTTTTGTATGTTTGTAGCATTCCCAAATTTTTATTCAGATTCAATAAGGCATCAAATGATTATAAAGAATCTTGCCTGGTACTGTCTGTTGGTTTTGCATAGACACTGACATTGAAATCTACCCCTACATAAACAGTATACGCTTGGTTGTTTGGTGGTGTTGGTGGTATGAACTTTGGTGGATCCGTCCTTCCTGTTACTTTGAAATACATCTGATGAAGGTAAAACTTACAATTAAATTATGTTAAGATCAAAAGAAATTGTTTTTAAAACTTAAGTAATCAAAGAACACAGAGCTCATCGAGACGAGGCATCATCAACATGAGACTACCATTATGATATATGAAAGTAACAAATTTGGTCTATACCACGATATGATACAAGAAAAACATAATGTCACGTAATCTTATACAGTATGATATATTTGATATCACTATATAATTCATGTCATATGATTTAAATTTATTTCATATGATATTTTTAAATGTAATAACAAAATAATACAATATTTTATCATGTGATACTATACAATAAAATATTCTAAGAGACAATACAATATTGTATTCTGTGATACAAGAGAAATTGCTTCATATAAGAAATGATACTATACAAGTATAAACTTCACTGAAGCTCGACATGTGGTTATAAGGACACATGTCAAGTGATATCGAACGAGGTTGCGCTTACTCTATATATATTCTTTGTATATGATGCGAAAAAAGATGCGTAAATTAACAGAAATTGACAGAAAGAATAATATGTAAAAAGTGATGTGATATTTTATCTTATTATACTTTCATGTTAAAAACTGAAATCCGATTGGCTTAAACGCAGTTGATAATTCGTTCTGTCGCCCTCAGCGTTAGCAACGCACTTGACAACGGGTAACACAACGAATTGTTACATGTGCGTAAATTATGCGCGTACGGTTCGCCGTAGAATTCATGTCATTTTTATATAAAAGCAGTAACATTTTTTCTAAAATTAAGATATTCAGTATAATAAAATAATAAGAGCCTGTTTGGGAGGGTAACTGTTGAAATTGACACCCCTCGAAAACCATTGTCAACCTCCACTTCGCGTCGGTTGACAATGGCTTTCTCGGGGTGTCAATTTCAACAGTTACCCTCCCAAACAGGCACTATTTATATATAATTATACTTTCATGTTAAATACTGAAATCTGATTGGTTAAGACGCTGTTGATAATCCGTTCTATTACACTCAGCGTTAGCAACACACTTTGCAACGGGTAACACTATATAAATAGTGCCTGTTTTGGAGGGTAATAGTTGAAATTGACATTTTTGGGATTATGCATAACTAGTGCTGTTAAATTGGCATTGACTTCTCTAAACAATATGAAGGCTAAACACTAACCCTCCCCCACACCTCCTCTTTATTTCGTGCCTTCTTACATGAAAGTTGAACGGTCTGCGTGCGTGCGTGCGTGCGTGCGTGCGTGCGTGCGTGCGTGCGTACGTGCGTGCGTGCGTGCCTGCGTGCGTGCCTGTGTGCGTGCGTGCGTGTGTGTGTGTGAAAACATTCTTACATAGTTTCATATTCAGAACATACCAATACAGTAACTCTTCCTAGTGGATTTCCATATGCGGAATAATGTGATAGTGTCACAATGTCTTTTCTACTATAGTCCTTTACTGTGATTGGAAGAGCAAAAGTGTCGCCCACGCTGAATCTTGTATTATTGAGGTTGATGGTAAGCACACAATCCTATAAAAAAAAGATATTGTTACATTATGTCTATCAAGCAAGCTTTGGAATAATAAAAGGAATACAACTAAATAACTAGAATATCACTTGTTTGCATGTTGTTGGGTTTTTCCCCAAAAGGATATGAAATTTCACACAAGATTAAATAATACATTTTTCATACCTCTTTTTCCTTCATCGTTATGATTCTCGCACGTGTAAGATTTTTTACGATGCTCACGAAAACCCCAGCTTCAATATACGTCGACAACTCACACTTCAGTTTATCATCATCATTATCCACGGCTGGTATATGAATTGTATGTATCTTACTAAGCTCTAGACTAAAAGAAATGCAAATACAAACAAACCCATAAAACTCATCATCACATATCAAATTATGGAGTCAGTAGAATTCTCTTATTAATGTTGATTCTTGAATAAATAAAGAATGACTGAACTAAATATTTACATTTATTTTAAAAATGTTGGGTTAACACATGTTTTAATTATAGTTGCAGTGCTCTGTGATAGCATATATATTGATTAAATAACAATTTTTACATTACACGTGAGGAATTAAAGAAATATGAATTAGACAAAATAAATTCAACGAATATGAAGAAAAACATAATATATCATTATTGTATGAAGCATCAAATTCATTAATTTTCAATCAAACTTTATTTTAAATTTCATTTTTACATTAAGGATTACATTTACTCAGGGGCGAAAAAAAAATCAACCAATAGGAACGAAAAACTATTTATTGTTCATTGTAGCCCCACTATTGTGATGCTATTTTTCACTTTCAAATAACTAGGTCAATGACCTACTTTTTCTGCTAGTGACCTCTATATAGTTTTTTGAAAAAAAAATTGTCAAAATTTGTCAAAATCGTCCACCATTTTCAAGGTTTTCTTTATTTTTTAATTATTAAAAATAATAAAAGAATTTGTAGGTTAGAAAATGATAAAATACGAATAGCTCTATTAATTTTATATTTGAATGAATAGTTTTAAGCTCATATTTTTAATTTAATTGAGTCCGAATTTCCTCTATCAATTTTCAAAATTGTACCTATTTCTGATCAAGTTTTACAAAAAACTTACTAATAGGAGCTCCAAACCATTTATTGCCTAAACTGTTTTTATTGTCAGTATTATTTTGTCACTCACATTATATAAGGTCAATGATCAAAATTTCGAGATATTTTATCTTGAATCGATTTTATGTATTTTGAAGATTTTTTCAATCGCGTGCCAGCCAGTGATATAAATTTATAGACGAGTGAATACAACCATAAAATATGTAAAATGATATGAAAAAACATATAAAAACTTAAATTTTGCAATTACACTGCAACAGAAAGGTTTTAAGAGAAAATAAGAAAATGAAAAATTTAGTCCGAATTTCCTCTGTTTCAATTTTAATATACCTTTGTTGGAGCATATCTTCCTCAAATAAACAAATCATGGATATCAATATCGACGTTTGTTAATAACGTTGTTATTTTGTGTGTTTAAAACAACTTTGGACTTCAGATACTGAAATTTGTAAAAATATTTTTTTAAATCTCAAACCCTGAGTAAACGGAATCCTTAAAGGACATATCGCACGTTTTTCAATTTTCGGAATTTTTTTTAATAAAATCATTCTATACTCATTAAAAATGAAGTTTATGAACGTTTTCATAAAATATTCTGCCTAATTCGTGAGTTTGAAAGCGATGGAATTCAAATGTCGCGATATGCATATTTTCTCTCTCGATCTACCCGCCATGATGTGTGACGTCATATGCGACCTCGAGCGAGAAGGTGCTGTTAGCCATCTTTGTAATTGGATTAGATTTAAACGACAATTAAACTAATTATCACCTATTAAATTGCCGATAACGGGACATGATGGTGTTCTGTGCCTCCTACAGGTGATTTAGCCACCGAAAATGGGGATTTCGACTGTTGTTTTTTATAAGTTTCCCTTACGAAGTATGCGAAAATCTTGTGACAAATAGGGGTCTATCTGTCGACGAGAGGATTTATAAATAAACATTCAATTCATATATTATTAATTATATGGTACATTTTTGTAATTATAGTTTCATAAATAAATCGTATTCATTTCTCAAAAAGAAAAAAATAGAAGTTTATGCACAGGTGCCTGTGTACAAAACGCAAATCCATCGGAGAAAAATAACAAGAGGGGGACGCCATTTTGGATACCGCCTCGCTTCATTAGCTGTTTTCTTTTTCTTATTGTTAAACTATACTAGTTCATGTATGCATCGGTTTTGTATACATGATTTGTTCATTCATACATGTAGCTCACCTCTGCAGAAATCATAATTTTAGAACGGAAGGTGGGATTTCTGTGAGTTTTATTTTTTGTGGGAGAAGTCATGGATCGAGTTGTCGATATTGATTGTTTACGCGAGAAATAGACAAAGTTTGTTGATATACATTTATACGTAAATGGATGAAAAACATACGGAGATGGGATCTTACAGAAATAAACAATAATGAAGGAAAACGTTCATGCCTTCTTTTATAATCCAGTGTAATATAGAGTAAACAACCTTAGAAAGTTGTGATCAGTTACTGCCGAAGAAACAAGCTTCTTGTGCACCACAGTTTTACAATAATGAACATTCTGAGTCGTTAGGAACGCCAAAAACCAAGACTGTTGTAGATTTTAATAAATAAACACCTTTAACAGATTTATTTTAGCTACAATCCTTACTAAGTTGTGTTTACAATGTTAACACGTCGATCAATTTGATCGTCATTGCCGACTTCATCGTCGCTTTTTCGGCAATAGCATCGTTTTTTATCCGTACTAGTGGCTCAAACATGTACGACTGAATAATAAGATTCTTTTTATTTAGTCAGCGTGTAAAAAAAAACAACTTACATGGTGAATGAATGTCAAAATTTAAAGAAGATAATGCTTATCCTACTATTTGTTTACAATCAGCTGTTCGAAGAAGGTCGCATGTGACGTCACTGTACCACGTGACACGCTATCTAATTAACGAGTTTTTAAACGACCGGGGCTATAATTTAAATTGATATTATGGCTAATTACCGCTTTTGTACCGTTAACAAACTGTTAGGAGTAATTATTAGATACACAAGGAAGCCAAAAAATGTAAAATGTCATATACTTTAGAAACATGCGATATGTCCTAGTATAGTGTACTTAAAATGCACATGGTGACAAGAAAACTCTTTCTTTTCTCGCTGTATGGCTCAATGCTAAGGTCAGTAAAGATATATTGCGTACGTTAATCTTAATAGTTCCCTATCGGTGAAACCGGTAAAGTTTGGCATTTTGTAATCAAGACTTAAGTTATTAGTCCCGTACCGGTTTTCACCGGAGAGGACTAAAGCTTTCCTCTGTGTCTGTCTGACCGTCCGTCTGTCTGTTAGACTTCCTTTTTCCACACTTTTTTTCTTAATGCGTTTGAGAATAGTATGAAAGAGCTAGAGCCACGAAGCATCAAAAATTGCCCTATCATTAAAAATTACCATATTTTGGTATAATATAGGGTAGAATCTTAGCTTTTCATAACTGTTTTTCTTTTTTCGATATATATCATACTTTTTTATAAACGGAGTTTACAATATGGCATTGTTTTGATGAAAAATGTAGAACAGACGTCATTTTTGTTAAGTTAACGTCACGAAATGATAAAACTACGTATGACTTGAATCTAATGAAATAAACAAAAAACAAATAAAATTATCATGTAGACATTATAATTAATTTATGAACATAAATTTATTGATGAAAATAGCATGAAAAGCTTTTTTACAATAAAGATTAAAAAATATTACAGGGACCAGTGCTGAAGGTCAATATAACGGCGGTACATGTAAATATGTCGGTGTGTTAAAAGTTCTTTTTTCTGCAATTTGAAACTGCATGAAGTAATGCTGATGATGCGCAATGTATAACTGAGGATTAATCATTGAATTCTACCAATGCAATCACAAATTAATATAAATAAATATATAAATATGACAGAGATACGGTAATTGAATTTATTGAGATATATGTGATCTCGAATTTTGATGCATTACTGCAACAGTCTGTGTACATTATTCTAAATGATTATTTTACTTGTTTCAAGGCTTCGATATTTTCACCCAATCCTGGCGTATACAGCAGTTAGATGCCAGGGTTCTGCCCTTTGAAATGTTTTACTTTCCAATTTTCCCGTGGGCTCACCGTGCGTTCATGTGCGCTCACCGTGCGTTCACTTGCGCTCTCCGCTCCGTTCCCGCTCATCGTTCACAAAACGCCCACCGTGCGTTCACAAAGATTTCGCCTTGCGTTCACTGCGTTTGTTAAGTGTTCACTTATTGTTTAGTCAGATAATATTATATTTAGGCTTACAACAATACAAACAGTCATGTAGTTTATTGTTATTATTTCCTGATTACCAACGAAATACAATCTAACAATACCGCCCGGGGCACTCCGAATAAATCGTTCATCTTGCGTTCACATAGAGTACATACATCGTTCAACGTTCACTTTGCGTTTGCGCTCTGCGTTCGCTCACAGTTCACCGTTCATAAGCGCTATCCAAATTCGGCTCAGCGTGCACTTCCCGTTCGTTTAGAGTGCACTCACTGTGCGCTCACCGTTCACGAACTGTTCAAGTGAAAAATAAAACCTTTTAGCGACTGTGTATTTGTAATGGATATACTAGTATGCCGAAAGCAGTTCTGTATGAAATAATATAAAACAGTTTCGAGGCCCGTTATAGGGCCGAGAACAGTGATATTTTTTCATACAGAAGTGTTGGAGGCATATATAGTACTTAAATCACTCCATTGAATATCATTGTTGATTCCTGAGACAGCCCGATTTTAAAGAATAACAGTATTGTAACCACTGGTAATGGTCTGATATTAAGAAGCTCTCTAATATATCGGACTGTCACAAGTACAATTTTTGACTGCTGGAACAAGGGAATGACATTACAGCAGTGTTTTAATGTTCATTAATTAAATGAAAAAAGAATATCGATTTCTTTAAAAATATTCTTGTGAGTTAATTACTAGTATTCCTTATTAATGCCGTAACTTCTATTTATCTACATTTCATTTTTTCTAGTGATATTAATGTCCTTTGAGAATTGTTACAAGTGTTAAGCTATCCGTAAATGTCTTGAGAATTAAGATCATATTTCAGAGAGAGAGAGAGAGGTTACTTTTTTGAAGCGAAGATAGGTTAAAATGAACATTTTTATTTAAAACATCAAGCAGTAGCACATAAATAATGTCGTAAAATTGTCTTGAAAAACCGAATTCATAGCAAGCATGTTGAATTTGTGTTATCATATATATAGATTTGTAGTGAACTCGGCCGTAAATCGATTTTTTCAGAGGGTAGGGAAGGAGGGGGGGGGGGGGGTGAATGGAAACAAATACTGTTTTAAATCTCTCTGTACCCATCGTTGTTTTTTTTTTTAAAGAATTTTTCTTCTATATGCCATACAAGAAAAACTTTAATTAGATTTAATACGCATAAAATAATCAAAGATGATTTCAATCGAGAATTTTATAGGGAAAAGTAAGTCACCGATGTACACACATTTAGGGTGATTTGTTATTTTATTGGACAAATTATCAACAAAGACATCGCAATTAGGATTAGACTTCTATATAGTGCACATGCTGATAATGTAATCTAAACTGTGTATACCAAAAGCCGTCTTCGTCGAAACGGACCGGTTCACCGGAAATACATTGACCACGCGACGAATCAACACCGATCAACAGGTGGCTGATAAAGAAAAGACGTTTGCATTGGCAAATTTTTTATGCAAGGGACGATGGCTTAATATTGAATTATAATATTCAATTACAGCTGTACTCAGGAATTAAATAATCAAGTTTTTTGACGGAATAAGTTCGTTTATTATTTATGTACATGTTTACACGTGATGTCGACTGTCTTTCTCCCGCGGTATACAGGAACACGTACTTGTGTAAAAAAAATCGCTTGCATCTTTCCGTTCGTTTTATGCATTTCACCGTTTGACAAAAAAATCCACAACTAGCTACATATACATGCTATCGCTTATTCTACATAAAGGTAGGCTATAGGAATATATATTTACTTACGTACGTATAATGTTAACTTAGCCAATTTAATTTTTTTTTCTGGTTGTTAGCAATGTTCATGTATCTCATATTCTACTGCAATTGAATAATACCGTGGTACAAAGAAATAATGCTTTTTAAAAATGCAGACTGGTAAATTCTCTTGGCAAAATACTAAAAATAAACAAATTCCATGTACAGATTCAACTGACGTCGCAAACGTCAAACTATGACGTCATTGATGATGCACGATGTAAGCATGAATACACCGTATAAAATTACTAGATGAAACATGTTAAAGTTCAGTTTATATGCATTTCTTCCTCAAATATTTAATAAAATGATGATTTTGTAAATAATCACAAATAATTCTTTATCATTATTAATTAAATTCTGCTATTTCAATAAAATGGAAACAAATAATTACCCTAAAATAGAGTGGTCAGTTTTATTTTCTGTTACTAAACTTTTCAAAATTTGTAAAATACACATTGGCCACACTTGAGTACCTCTACGAAATTTTGCAGGCAGAATCATTTATGCAATATCTCTCAGTTTTAAAAGTTTCAAAGAGGTACTCAAGTGTGGCCACATTCAAAATTGGGAAATACTGCAGTAAAATCTACAATTTTCAGCTATTTTTAACGATCATAGTATGTTTGATGATGCGCATGTGCTAAACGGTGGGGCCGAAGTGAAAAAATTTCATATGCATAGATGCAGAATGTTGTGCCCTACATTATAAGTAATTACAATTTGTATTGTTTCAAACTTGAGTTTTGTGAAAATTTTAAGGCACATTTTGATGCTTCGTGGCTCTAGCTCTTTGCTGAACAGCTTCAAAATGTCAAACTACAGATCAAGTTTACACTTTGAAGCGTCTGGTTGACATATTTTCGAGAAAGTTAATTTTTTATATTCCAATTGTTTAATGTTCGGGTTCGTTATCGGGTTCGATGTGTAATGAATAAACGAGGAAAGTATGTAGTCAGTAATAATATCGTGCACTACTTGGACCATTCCTTTTATTGTTGCTAACAAATTAGTTTTGTAAAATAGTGTCAAGCATTGTCTTGTAAATTTAATCGTCAGGGTTTTTTGTATTATTACAATCGGGTTCGTTATTGGGTTGGTCTGTTGATTCGCGGTACAGAAGACGGTAAGAAATGATATTCTACAAAACAGTGCATTGTTTTCACAATTTCTACAAACCGGTAGGGGACGTGTATTGCTTATGCAATACTCTTAGAATGCTTGTTCAGTTTGAAATGTGCATTGATTTACGATAGTGTTGGTGCAACACTCGATCAGGTCTGCGTTTTACAAAAGAACGTACGACAAAGTCGTAAATATTTTCAGTCTCAGGGAACGGTCATAAATGAAAAGAATTTATATCAAACCATTTATTGACAACTATTTTGATTTACATAATTATATTTTACGGACATTACAATAAAATATTGATTAGTTTGTGATTAATAAACATTCATTAATTTGGTCGCAATTCGTAAGATTTTTGGAAAACACAGCTGTTTATTAATCACAAAATAATCAATATTTTATTGTAATGTCTGTAAAATATAATTATGTAAATCAAAATAGTTGTCAATAATGGAATAACCCAACACCCCTGGACCCACACCATTGGGTCAATGGCTCGAATGGAAGCAAAGCTGTTCTGTTGTGTGGTCTTGTTTTTAAGGGGTGGTCTTAAACCACATCACTGACAAAACTTTACAGATACTGGTATGCATTATATGATATGAAAAGTGAGTGGAACTTAAAATTGTTTACTTTAAAAAAAGTGTGACAGGTTTGCCTTCCAGTTGTTTGGCGTCACATGACGTCGTGGAAATATGAAATGGTGCTCCATAAATCTAATTTAAGGGAAGTAAAAATCGCTGTATATTTCGAAAAAAAAATCATATAATGTTTTGCATACTTATTTTCAATTGATAGTAATTTAATAAAAAATACGTCATCCTATAAAATACCTAATAATTTTTCTGTGAATCACTTTGAAGTCTTTTTTTCAAGTTCACTGGTAAGATTTTTATGCAGTTTACTAGGTATCCAATATTTGTAAAGTAATTCAAATTCATTTTGGTTGTTGGGATAAATGGTTTGTTATACTGTGCTTTGATCGCTTAATGCGGGAATTTAACATGCATCAATCATTTTTGATACATTCTAACAACGTGTAAATTTCTTTTTCTCATCGTTTTGGCGTATTCTTCTACAGAATTCATCTACAGAATTCATCATATGTATAGAATTATAATGCAAGTTTTATGACCGGGGTTCCCTAAGTTTTGGACCTTTAAGAATAAGTGATTGAAGGTCATCGTTATCTACTATCTTTACGTCGCCAGAAATGACATGTCCAGCAGGTCTATGGTTGAAGAGAGAAGAAAAACAAGAACACGTTGGAGGACTGCAATTCAGATGCTCGATGTCGAAGCATTGAAGAATTTTTTTTTGCAATTAAAAAGTTTGGATGCAATGGTCAGTGAATAATTGTAAGAAATACAAGGAGTAGACTTGTAGGCGTTAACTAGATGTAAAAAAATTTCTGTACGTGTCATCTTTCTGTTACCAAAAAAGCAATAACTCTCCAAAATTGATAGGGAAATAGCTTGAGACCAGAGAAAGAACGGTTTGATGGCAGAACATTGATTATTTAAGAAAATGTAAAATGTGTGACTCTAATAGCATTCGGATGAATTTCATTATATTTTAGAATGTACACATTTTGTAAACGATAGAAATGTTTTTGTCCAAGAGATATTATGAGAACCCAACTATTATAAATTTAACGAGCTAATGAATACTATAATGTAGATAAACCAAAAAAAAACAAGTCAAAATTTATTAAGAAAATTTTCAAAGTCTGTTCTTCCAGAAACAAACTTTAACAAACTACTGTATTGTAAACTTAACTTTTTTATCATTATTACTTCTTCTGTACATTTGATCCTTGACTGTTTTTGTGTGCATCTGTATATACTTATTTTGAAACTCAAATACAAGTGAACTGGTCTCGAATGAAACAAGAATTGAAATTGAATTGCTGATTATATACTAGAACCGCGCATGTTAGTAAAAAGTGTGTTGTGCTTTTGGTAACTGTCGTGGAACCCCGCACAGAAGTGAGTGTGTGGTGTCAGTTTAAATGAGTTTTCTGCACTTTGGTATAAATTTTGTGAATAGAACAACATGGGACTCTAAGTGCTGGAACTTCCGCAGGTTATTAAATTGTTTCGAAACCCATAGACTCGGTGTACATTGGAATACCTTATACCCTTTTTTAAAAATACAGCTTGTTGATATTTTCATTCGTTTTGGTGTTCTTTACAGCGTTTACCTTAGCGATAATAACAAATTGTATTTCCTCTTGAATTCATTAAATTCTTTTAAGAACATGTCCATTACAATAAACAAAATGAATCAAATACAAGATATGTTCAATGATGTTGGGTGGTTTTTTCAGTAGAAAGCCGATATGCATACTGCCGGGCACACCACAACTTAAAGCTTAAATGTTAATGGTGGAACTTGTATTGGAACTCTATAGAGCCTCAAAATGAAATATTAACCCATGTATTCCAGCAACATGAAAACAGGCTTGCTAAAACCCCTGTCACACCGGGGCTGCGTCTTCAAAGCGATCCTTCTGCGTCCTTAAATAATGTAAAACGCAATTGTCTCCTACAGCGCCGTAAAAATGTAACAGCATCGCTGAGGTGCCTCGGGGGAGTTCCGACCCCCCGGACCCCCCCCCCCCCCCCCGGTCCGCCAAAACTTCGTTTGTCACAGTGTGATCTCCTAGAACATTGTAGAACGCCATGCGACAGCGCGCACTTTCAACATGACAAAGAACGCGTCGTGGCTCTGCGTTGTGATAAACATGCAGTAGAAACGGAGTCGCAATGTTTTCAGCAGCGTCACGAACGCTCCGTTGGAGATCTTAAAACAGTTTTGACAGTAAATGTTTGTATAATTAGGGGTTGATCATGTAGCTTTTTACTTGCTTCATTAAGCGTTAGGTCTGCTGTGCATTTGCGACGCTTAAAGGGACTCAGACACGATTCGACTTAAAATTTTCAAAATTTACTTTTCCATTTTCAATGTTTAAAATGATAAATATAGAAGTTTATAATGCTATGGCAAAATTTGAAAGTCAATTATCAAGTTATAAGCAAGATACAGAGTTCATAGTTATTTGTTTTGTAAACAAAGCTCGAATATTGTCATTTTTACATAATATGTATAGTATTGGTGTAAGTATCAATCAAATGTATCTTTCTTTTGATGATAATAGTATTTATGATGATATTGAATTAGTTTAAATTGTTTTTACGTGTCATTTTGTAAGCAACTATAAAACTCGATATTTGTTTACATAACAATCAATTCGTACCTCTGTAACTCACTTGAAACTTGACTTTTACATTCAATATTTTGTTCAATCATTTAAAATGCACCAGTAAACCATATTATACATAAAAAAAAACTAAAAAATTTTTTTTATCTCAAATAGTGTTCAAGTCCCTTTAATGATAAAATTGTATCATTAAGCGGCGATTTATCATTAGCGGTTGATGTTGTCAACTGTTAATGCAATATTTGTATCATTAAGCGGCGTTTTATCATTAGAGGTTGATACAAAGCTACGGCTGGTTTTGGAGTTAAAACTATGGACAATTGACTTGTCCTTTACAATCTTACAACAACCTTACAACACAATGACATTTGTATAGTCTAAAAATAGATTCAATTTGGCAATTCTTATTACTCACCTGTAATACGGTTTAACCAAGATCACAGGACTAAAGTTTGGTTTCTTTGTATCAGTCCGGTCATATGGATCAACTTTTACTTGTAGAAATACTTCGACACCTTGACCCATGCCGGTCAATTCTCCATCATTTATATTAGTAAACCTTAAAATGGTCATTTAAAACTACAAAAACTGTACAAATATAGCATAGCCTTTTTCGAACCAAAGCAGGTGCATGTCAATAATGGTTTTAGTTGAAAAAGTGAATACAAGAGATATACATGTATTTGTTTCTAAAAATATATGTAACAAATATCTTGTCTGGGCAATTCATGGATCATTTCAAAATTAATGTTTGTTCACAATATAAATTTTGTATTCAGTGTATATTTCTCCTTATGTTGGATTGGAAATCTGCGACGTTTAATTTTCTATGAATACACTTTGCTAATTCATGCGCCATGAGCACAACTATAAATGTCTTCACGTGTTTATTAAAGTATATTTAGTTTTGTAAGATTAAATGAAACTTCCATCTTACATAACCAATTTGATATGTGCGTTTGAAAAACAATCATAAATATACACTCCTTAATAAGGGAGATTTTTCTCCACAAAGTTTCTGGCAATGATTTTTGTCGCCGAAGCTAGCTAAATAACATGTTAAAATGGCTGTTCCATGTATGTTTGATGTCCCTGACAAAGAGCGTAAAAATGGCTTTATAGCGGCGATACAAAATATTTCATACAAATAGACATCGGTATGAAAATATAAATATAAACATCGAATAACGCGCGGTATTCAATTTGTGTGCACCGCTTAGTGTTTCATAGGACCGACGACATCCAAAAATAAGCATTCAATACTTAAAGATATTTGGATCAAGTAAGATAAATAGTTTTTTAAAGGATTATGACACTTCTGTAAGATCATCTTCGTTAATCAAAATAAAGAAAAACATTTCATTGTAAAAAAAAATGTAAATATTTTTTCCATATAATAGATGTTTACAGAATATTTTCAGCAATAAATAAATACATAATGATGTAGCTTACTAAAATGTGATTTTGAACGATTGCAAACAGAAAAATGAGGAAAAATGCATTACATTATCCTTTACATGAATTATGTTTACATTGATTGAAAGTAGCCAAAACCTTAATTATTACTAGAAATCTTTAAAAATTGTATTAAGTGCTATTTTTAAATGTTGATATCATGTTTTGACCTTGATACGATTAAGTATCAGTAAGAATGATAACTTACATTATATCAAATCGACGTTTATCTGTTGTGTTCATATCTATGAGTAAATTGATCTCTGAACTCTCTAATTCCCATCCTTCGTGTTTGTTGACCATCAGAACAACATCTCTTATTTCCTTGTTTATCTTTAGGGTAAGTGGTATAGGTGTGAAGACTTTATATCCTTTTTCTTCTCTTTCATACGACCAACTTCCAAAAGCCTCGGGATTATTTGTATCATTTATGAACTGTTTTCGTCGTTCAGTCACATCTAATCCTTCGTCATTTTCTGTGCAATTGTCACATGGGCCTCGGTGAAGTTTCCATCCATTTAGAAAGGATAGTTTTACCTTTACGAAAAAAATTAAAGTACTGAAGAACTGACGCGAGTTGATTTAATCGATTATCATTTATTTTAGAATCAACGATATATTATTTTGCATGGCAAGTAGTTTCCTATATGTATTTGAATTATGCACATTTTTCAAAAAATGAATTGTTCTCCGACAAGAATTTCGCGAAAACCCCCCTTATTAATAATAATGTGTAATATTCAAAGAATTAATTCCATCAAACTACATATCAGTAATCGATATTTCAACGAAATAGTATAGATCCAAGCAATATTGAACTCTAGTCTCGTTCAACCAGACGCTCGGCTGTCTCCGTTAATCTACGATAAGCAAGAGAGATTCTCTGCTTGTCTGAGATTTACGGATATATTGAACTCTGGCGTAGGAATACATACATTGTACGACTACAAAAAATATCTAAATTGTTCGTACCATTTAAAATTTGACTATTTACAATGCATCTATAAATAAGTTTCCTTGAAAAACAATGTTTTAGAATACATTTCATCGAATTTATCGATTATTTTCAAGGACCTAATGTTATCAGCGGTGTTAGTTTGTGCTTAGGTCCAAAGACTGTTTCACTTTCGGTTTGCCTGAGTAACTGCATAGGAGAGTTGATTTAAAATCAACTTCCAAAAATCAGAGGAAAAATTATCAGTAAAGTGATTGAAAACATTACGTGTAATTTTAACCAAAAACTACTCTAAAACACTGTAGTCATTTTTTTTATTTATATTTTTTATAAGCAAGGACCTTATTTCAATTTTTTTTTAAAGTCTTGCTACATCTTGCAGATGGCATTATACTGGTCCAAATGATGCTTCAATAATTAAAATTGTCCAAAAAGAGTCAACATTTTTTTTTAAATCGCTGTGTTACGCATTTGTTGTTTACACAGCTGATGAGTCATTGTTTTTAATTTTTTGTTTGTTTTCTTCTTTTTTTTGGGGGGGGGGGTGTCGTGAAGGTTAATATACGTCACCGTCTACGATTCTGCGATTCAGAAGCGATTTCTTGAAATGATGGGAATATATTTTCGATGCTAGCAATGTATTATTCATAGACGTTCAGTATTGAACAAATATTGCCGATCAATTTTTTCGGACAAGCTATCATTTTATTCTTTCCCTTTTCGTCTATAAAGAGTACTTCTATGCCTTTATAGATATTCTTCCATACGCTAGTAGTTCTTACTAACAGAAAGTCCTGCAAAACTGAATATTAATTCAACTGGTCAAACATCGAAGTTGTTAGTGTAAACAGATGACCTTGTTAAGTACTATGAAATAAACATGTAAGCTTTTTATGCAAACTGCGCAATTATTAAAATGTCAATAACTATGTTAGAAAGTCCTTGGGAAATTATATTTTGGAAATTATTTGCGCAGCAGCATGATATCATATGTCCAGGTGTAGGACAGTAATGCTATGTTTGTCATATTTGCAGACTCTGTGGAGATCTGGTTTTGTATAATTGTCACGAAGTACATGTTTTCTGTTAACCTTTTAACCTATACTCATGTTTTGTAATGATGCGGGAGATTGTAAGCCCGCATCCCCCGACGCTGTGATGGACAGTTTGACAGTTTTGATACTGAATTTAGAATTAAAATATTGTTTAGGAATTTGCTCACTAAATCTACACTCATGACCAGCGCAGGTGGTCATGAGTAACCGAAACTGTCTGTCCCGGCCGAAAGGGTATATATATGCATGTCAATTGTTAGCAATTAAGAACCGAACTAGACTTGCTAGAGAACCGCTTGGAGATAAGCTTGATACCACTATACGATCCAAATAAACTTGTGAAACTTTGGTGAGAGTTGGACTTGGTCAATTAACTAAGTACAGACGGGAAGATTGTTTGCGGGAAACATCTTGCATCTGCTTACATAGTTATTCTTGGTGCCGTGACCAGGATAAGACGAAGTACAAGAAAGGATAAGGAACACATCTCAGAAAACTTCGTAAGGTAAGAATCCTTTTTCATATCACTATCGTCTCTATTTTTAGTGGTAATTTGAACAACGACTAACATGGCAACTGGTTATGATAGGGAAGAATATAGAAAACAAATGGAACAGTTAGAACAGAGTATGGCAGGTTTAGGACAAGAAAAAGGGGAACAGGGTAAAAGTTCTGTAGATAAATCACAATCAAGTAGTCAGGAATCATTTCATGAAACCAGGGAATATCAGTTCCGTGAATCCAGACATCCGAGACCGGATGACGAAAAAGATTTTTTTATGAGTCAAATGAGAGCAGTAACAGCCGCTCTATCAGTACCCTTGTCCTCAGTAATCACTCCGTTTGAGGGGGACCCCAGAAAATTTAAACAGTGGCTTAAAGAGGTAGAGAAATATGCATTAATGTCAGGAAAACCAGAGCATGAAATCCCGATGTTAGCTTATGTAACTAGTAAAGGGTCCGTGGGAGATTTTATAAAAAGATATTTAGATGAAACGGCAGCAGTCGAGGAAGTGCCATCATGGCATGATCTTAGGGCCTCATTACAAAATAGATTTGCTGAGATAACAGACCCACAACATGCATTAGCGGTAATGCGCAGGACAAGACAAAACTCTAACGAGAGCGTGCAATTATTTGCCGAAAGATTATTACAAATCGCGGAAGACGCGTATAGCAAAGATAGGATTAAAGACCCTTTAGTGCAACAACAATTGGTTGACATTTTCTGTGACGGACTGACGTTCGATTATCTAAGAATGAAGATTCTCCGAGAGAATCCTAAAGACTTAGAATCAGCGATTCAAGTTACTATGAGAGAACACAATTTAAGAGAGAGATTGGCCATTCGAGGGTCAGTTATAATCGAAAGACATAACATAAGTAATGGCTTAATTGCCCCTACTTTTGATACTACCTTTCCTTTTTTCAGAGATCGTTCGGATAACCCCGCGTCAGTAGACATTAGGCATGAAGGGCCCATGGAAATTGACCATGCGCGAAATAATAGATGTTTTACATGTAAAAAGACAGGCCACCGAGCCAGATTCTGTAAATAAAACAAACCTCAGGTTAGGTCCCGCCCCCAAAGAAATAAACCAATCAATCAAAATAGTCCTGTACATACTGTTGAACGGAGCTCCCGTTCACCTGTGGAATGTTGGAACTGCGGAAAAGTAGGTCATGTGCGTGCTGACCGTTGGAGCTCGCGTAACTATCAGAGAATGCAACAAAACCGTGGGAGAATGATAGGTCGTCAGAATAGGTCACGCGACAATCAAAATGAAAACAATGAGAGATCGACTTCAGGATACAACCCTCGCTCTTTTAATGAACAAAATCAGGAAAACTAAGATGTTCTTCCTTCGTTGAAGCCCGAAGAAAGAACTTTAAACAAAGACCTAGATATGAAATTAATTTTAAACATAATCCCAGTAGTTGTTTATTAAAGATAGGTAAAAATAAATTCAAAGCTTTAGTAGATACCGGTGCTGCTGTATCTTTAATCAGCAAGAAAATGTTTGATAATTTATCCCCTCGCCCTAAATTATTTAAAAATGACATCCCCACTCTTCAAGCAGCAAACGGTAATTCCTTAATTGCGATAGGATACATAAATATTTCTTTCAAGGTTTTAGGTTTAGCGTTAGAACATAAGCTTTATGTGACAAAGGGACTCAATAGGAATCTGATTCTTGGCCGCGATTGGCTCAGGAAGAACAATGTTCGATTATATTTTGACTAAGGACTCATGCGTATAAATGGTAAAACTTATGCAGAACTCAAAGAAGACTTACATATCTCAACAATTGTGAGAACCCCAAAGAAACTATTTGTGAAACCAAATACTGTAACTGTGTTTTATGGGAAAGTGAATAACAAATTTCCTTCTCAAGAAAGTGACTTGGTTGAAGTGAATTGTATAGACAATGACTGTATAATGGAGGAACCAGGACTTTATTTAAAAGACTCTGTTTGTGAAGTTCGCAAGGACGGAAAAATTCCCTTGATCATCGTAACCCAATCAAATAAAGGCTACAAAATTCCAAGAGGGTATATCGTGGGCCGCATTACCAGTGTTAACTCGAAGGAAATCTCAGAAATATCCTCCGGACAAAACACCAATGAGAAGATTGACGTACCAAAAAGATTTGAACAATCTGTACAAAGACTAGTAAACAAGAACAAAGACTTATTCGCCAAAAAGGATAGTGATCTTGGAGTTACGGAAACAGTGAAGATGAAGATAGACACAGAAGGTCATCACCCTATAAAGAATCGACCTTACCGAGCCCCCCTGAATAAGAGACAAATCATAGATAAGACGATAGCAGAGATGATGGAAGCCAAGATAATAAAAAGATCCCAATCACCTTGGTCATTCCCTTTAGTGGTAGTGAAAAAGAAAGATGGATCAGATCGGATGTGTGTTGACTTTAGAAGTTTAAATAAGATTGTGAAGCCAGTGTCATTTCCATTACCATTAATAGACGACATCTTATGCTTGCTAGGAAAGGCCAAGTACTTTACAGCCTTAGATCTTAAAAGTGGATATTGGCAAGTAAAACTAGAGGACTCCAGTAAGGAAAAGACAGCCTTTGCATGCCACAAAGGATTGTTCCAGTTCAATCGGATGCCATTCGGGTTGAGTAACGCGCCGGCAGTCTTTCAAGAACTGATTAACATAGTTCTTCAGGGACAGGAGGAGTTTGCCATTGCATACCTGGATGACATCTTGATATTTTCTGAAACACCACAAGACCACCTACGCCATATCCAAGACGTATTCCATCGCTTGAGACAACACGGATTGAAATTAAAGTTGAAAAAGTGCAGTTTCTTTAAAAAACAAACAGAATATCTCGGTTTCATTATCAATGAACACGGAGTTAAACCCGATCCAAGAAAGTAGAAGCTATACAGAAGTTACCTGCACCTACTACTGTCAGAGAAGTCCGTGGTTTCATAGGAATGTGCAGCTATTATCGAAGATTCATCCCCAACTTCTCGAAAATAGCAGAACCTTTGATTGACCTTACAAGAAAATACGCCAGATTCAAATGGACGCCTTACAGTCAAGAAGCGTTTAATTTCCTTAAAGAAAGCCTAACAGTAGTACCATTATTGGCATACCCTGACACCAATAAGCCTTATATCTTATATACCGATGCTAGTGACAACTGCATAGGAGCCTGTCTCACGCAGAAGACTGATGAAGGAGAAGACAAACCAATATACTACCTGTCTCATAAGTTGAGCAAAACTCAAGAGAAATGGTCAACTATTGAAAAAAAAGCTTTCGCCATACACTATGCCTTACAGAAGTTAGATCACTATCTTCACAGCGCTCAGTTTACCATAAGGACAAACCATAAACCATTGAAGTATATCCTAGAATCTCCGATGCAGAACAAAAATATTCTATTATGGGCAATAAGTATTGCTGGATACAACTGTAAAGTGGAATACATTGAAGGCAGATTCAACTGCTGTGCTGACCTTTTGTCGAGAGTACCATCTGAAGGAAAAGATGATGAAACGGAAGATCAATCTGATTGTGATGAACCAGATGTGAAAGATAACTTCTTTGAAATCAATGTATTAAATTCAAACGCCTTCTCACCTAAGAGTCTAGCCAAATGTGAAGTAAAGCAGCCTGATGAAATACTTAAGCCATTTATCGACTTACCTGAAAACATCGATGTTAGAGAAAGTCAAATGAACGACGAACAAATAAAGAAATTGAAAGACAGACTCAGAAAAGGAACTGCGACAGCAACCGAAGAAAAGAAGTTCTTAGAAATCGATGGATTGGTGTATTATCTGTCAGACGGAGACGCAGAATGCCCAAGACTTCGCTTGTACGTGCCACGAGAATCAGAGTCCTTATTGGTGCAACAATATCATGATGCACTCGGACACATGGGAGTGGACAAGACTTACGACGTCATCAGACAGAAATATTATATGCCTAACCTGTATAAAAGGTTACATTCCTACATAGACGGATGTGTTGTGTGTCTGACCAGAAGTAACAAGAAAAATCAACCCCCACTGCAAGAAACGGATAAACCACCTTTCCCTATGGCTAAAATGGGACTTGACTTGTCTGGACCATACCCAACATCTTTTTCAGGAAATAAATACATAGTGTCATTCATCGACATCTATTCTGGATGGCCAGAAGCTTTTCCCGTACCCGACAAGTCAGCAGACAATATAGTACACTTGATATTAGAAGAAATATTTCCAAGATATGGTTGCCCTTTACAAATCCTTACGGATAATGGAACGAAAAATATCAACAAGAAAGTAGAAGAGACGTTAAAGGAACTTCACATCAATCATATAACTACGTCCTACTACAGTCCCCACGGAAATGGCAAAGTAGAAAGATTCCACAGGACTTTACATGATGGCATGGCTAAAAAGTTGGTAGACAGTGCAGAAACTTGGGATATTCATCTTAACCAAACGCTAGCCGCAATCCGATTTCACCCCAATGATTCTTCAAAATTCTCTCCGTACTATCTTATGTATAACAGAGACGTGGTACTACCTTTGGATACCTTGTTGAAGCCTCGACGAAGATATATGGGAGAAGACCAATATAAGATTGCGTTACAAGAACAACATAAAGCCTTCATGTTGGTACATAAAAACATTAAAGAAGCCAAGAAAAAGCAGAAAGATCAAGCAGATAAGAAGAGTAAAGATGAAGAATTTCAAGTAGGAGATCCAGTCTACCTAAAGAATAATAGGAGGCAGAATAAATTAGATAAGAAGTGGCTTCCGTATTACAGAATCATCGAGCAGAAAGGACCAGTAAGTTTCGTCATAAAAAACCAAGTGACAGGAGCAACTAACAATTGCCATGCACGACAATTAAGGTTGACTGACATCTCGCATTGGCCCATTTCGTTTTCGCAAGGAAGTGCTGAAGATGGTCGAACCTTAAGAAGAAATAATTATGTGGTACCACCTGAAAAAGAATCTGATTCTTCTGAAGAAGAAGACATACAACCAGAACCACTGGAAAGAGAAAGTCAATTTAAGAAACGTGAAAGAGAAGAATCTTCCGATGAAGAAGATATCCCTTTAGCAGAACTTCAACAACGAATAAGAGCCAAAAAGATCATGGATGATCAACAACAAAACACTGAATCGACAGAAGAGACAATTGAGGGCTATGAGTCAGAATCTGAAAATGAGTACCCCGAGTCACAAATACCCTTCGATGAGTCACAAATTCCCTTAGATAATTTTAGAGTTCCCTTGAATGAAGACATGGAAGTAGATGAAGTTAAAATAGGTCTAGGCTTCACCCAAACCCCTAAGCAGCGAAAACCAATCCCTAAACCGCGTAAATCAATCCCTAAGCCCTGTAGACAAAATAACAAACAAGAATATGCGTTTGCTATTATGAAGGAATTAGCCAAAATAATAAACTAAATAATTTATATCATCGTATAATGTAGATGTAAATAATCTTGAATGAGCATAGCTTTGTATATATTGCACGCTTTTAAAAAGGTATGATAGGATGACCCCCAGTGACATTAAAACATGTATTGAGATAAACGCCGACTAGCAAACGCGGACTCAGCACCTCGGTTATTTGTATGTATATTCGGAGTTGAATAGATTTAACATATATACGAAATATATGAGACAGCGACTTAGTAAAGAATCTGTAAGACTAATTTTTGTAAGTAATTTAACATAGTTGGTAAAAACAATCAAATTTTGGGATCGACATCTTGAGTATGGGACAAGGTTGCTCAGGTTTTCATGGTTCAATGTTCTAAAACTAAAACATATTAAAGTTTTCCCTATGAATTCACTTATGGCGGAATTGCCAGTAACTAATTTGCAACCCATGAAATCCTCGTCTTGGGTGGGAAGCCCTTGGTGTTATGTGTTTTTAATTTTGGCTTTGGTAATAGTGATAGGACTTGGTATTAGGAAATATAAGAATGTCAGGAAACTGGGTAGTTGCTGTGGTGGTAGTTGGACACGTTGCCACGGGAGACCTAGTGATGAAGTCGAAAAGGATTCTCCTGGAAGTACGCCATATAGCCACAGGACGAAAAACCATCTTTAAGCAAGTCCTTAAAGGTGGCTTAAAGGTGACTTAAAGGAGCTTAAAGGCTATACAACCTTTAAGCCGCCTTTAAGTCACCTTTAAGCAAGTGCTTATATGTCCTTAATGTCCAAACTTCTTTAAGCCACCTTTAAGCATCTTTAAGTGGCATTTACGCTCTCTTTACACTGCCTTTACACTGTCTTTAAGTGGCCTTTAAGTCAATATTGATCAGCTGAACAATAAAACATATACTAAATGCAAAAGCTCTTTTATAGGGATGGGAGGGGGTCATCCGAGTGATAATATAATTTCCAAGGAAGGGGGGGGGGTGTTCCAGGCGGTTTTAATCGTCGCTCCATTAAACACAGATCGCTATCATCAGCACCGCTCCGATGGACACAGATTGCCGTTATAAAATTCTTTATAATTTTTTGGGGGTTTCAAAATTATTGTAGGGATGAGCGCAGTCTCTGTATCTTAATATGTGCATAAAACTAATTAAAGTATGTTTGTTTCCTATTATGAATTAATCAGTGAAAAATCTCTCTCTCTCTCTCTCTCTCTCTCTCTCTCTCTCTCTCTCTCAGTTCATCCGGTTATTAAACAAAATAAAGATAATGAACCAAAAATGCATGATTTAATTTGTTAATCGGTTTAAGGTTTGTATTTTTTTTTCAATTTTCATTATTTCTAACTCTAGTTCTGCTAGATACATGTTAAAGCTATACACGCTATAATTTGCGTCAATTTTGAATAAAGGGGAAAATGTATGTGTTTGATTACTAATAAAAGTTACCTTTATGCTGTTAATTATAATGCTCAATTCGATCACGTAACAAATATATCAAATATTAAACAATTAAAAATATTTATTTTCCTGCCAGGAAAGTAATGCCTCCTCGTGAATATCAATCTATCACGTGATATCGACAGCTAAATTTAGTATATCATACCAAAACTGGTGAAGGGTCAACATCTTTATAATTGTGATAGTTTCACAAAGGAAAGGATATTTTCAGTAAAGCATAAATTTGTCCGATATACAAGTACAAAAAAAAATGCAAGCCTGTGAGTAGATATGAAAATAATACTTCCTTTAAAAAAAATGACGTACACCTGTGTGTTTCCCCTATGTGCTATTTATAGATCCTATAAGTGTTAATGCAGAAGTAAGGGTATCGTGAATGACAAACGTATTTTACTCATTATACATGTATGTATTTCAAATTAACGACTGTTAAGCATATTAAAAATCAAGTTGGATATTTAATTAGGCAAACAATAACGACCACCTAGTTCTCCGCGGACATGCGCAATGAGGTCGGTTTCGCTCTTCCTTCATCAATATTCATGAAAAGGTATATTTTCCTGACAGGAAAATAAACAATTAAAAATCTATATCTTTGTAACGAGATGGAATTCACCATTGTAATTTAAAGATTAAGGATAACTTTTATAAGTAGACAAACACATGCGTTTTCACTGTCATTCAAAATTGACGTAAATTATAGCGTGTATAGCTTTAAAGATGAAAAGACTATTAACTGCCTATGTTATATCGGGCATGATATTACTGCTTTGTTTGTCTAGACATAGTTTTGTTCGTTTGTGTATATCTAATTAGAGTCTATTGTTTGTCCAACTTAAGAAAACCCCTGGAACTAACACAGAATATACAAGATATACAGAACAGTTGTGTCGTGTGCCCAGGTGCATGTTTGTGTATATCTAATTAAAGTCTATTGTTTGTCCAACTTAAGAAAACCCCTGGAACTAACACAGAATATAAAAGATATACACAACAGGTGTGTCGTGTGCCCAGGTGCACGTCAGGGTTTCTAAAGGCGTTGAATCTTAGTATGTACGAGTATACGATAAGTCTAATGAATAAAAGTTAATTTACATTTGTAATTTATTTTCAAAGTATTATTTCCTAGCTCTGGGTTTCAAGGATGTATCTTAATATCTACAAATTAACGATACATGTATGTAAGAGTAAAATCTTGAGGCTAATTAATTAATGTACCGGTGATCATAAATAGGGGTTGATTATTTAAATATATGTATAAGGGTAAATATGTCAAATATACCCGGCCTGGTACATCACACAATTGTATGTACAAGTCATTTGCAATTGCCACATGCAGTAAATACGTCACCGGTAATTGGTCATTTTGTTTGTTATAGAATTGATAGTTTATAAAGCATGTACATACAATTACATGTAAATATTTAAACATATTGGAACGGCGCCGCGATCATGAAAACCGGGAAATTGCGGGAAATGATTTCATTTTCTTTCTTACATTTTTATAGCTATAAATAAGATGAACGTATATCTACTCGGTTTAAATTTATCAACTACATGTAAGAAAGCCTACTATAGTGAACCTAACGGTTTCCACTTAGGTATAATATATTTTTGTTCACTGAAGACCAAGTTCCGTATTTCATTCTAAATACATGCATGCATGTAATTTATAAATTAGATATAATTGATTGTTACAAACTGAATGGTTTGTCAAAATCTTTTCAAGTAAACACATTCAATACAGTGATTCAATATCCACTGATATATAGGATATAAAAACGATCATATTTATGTAAGTTGCCGTGGCGCAAAGGATGTGTGTTCAGCTAGTAAACTAAGGGTCCCGGGTTCAATTCTCGCCGTGGCCGGGTTTTTTTATGTGTTTTTTTTTTCATTTTTCTTTCTAGAACAAAAACCGTTTTAATACCTTTTCTTTCATAAAGTTAATACATTTTGTTGGAAATAAAGCACAATATTATATTAAATTTTTTTTAATGGCTTAAAGGTGGCTTAAAGGTAGCTTAAAGGTGGCTTAAAGGTGGCTTAAAGAAGTTTGGACATTAAGGACCTATAAGTTGTCCTTAAAGGTGGCTTAAAGGTGGCTTTAAGATAGTCTTTAAGCTGCCTTTAAGCCATCTTTACGCTTTCTTTAAGCCACCTTTAAGCAATACATATAGCTTAAAGGTAGCTTAAAGGTGGCTTAAAGATCGTCTTTAAGCTACCTTTAAACACCTTTAAGCTATCTTTAAGGAGGACTTAAAGATGGTCATTCATCCTGTGAGCTGTGTCGATCCTGAAGCACGGACTTCCCAACATAATATTGAACTGAGAGACATTGCAACCCCTAAGAAGCCCCGTCGAAGCGGAAAGTTGGAAGACCGGAAAACCATTCATAGTACCGGAACCATTTCAGAAACTTTAACACAACGACTTACTGGAAAGAAAGACGACTTGGAATCTCCTTGGAGCAAATATTACCAACCAGATCCCGAACTCGCAAGAAGATACCTTGAGGAAAAGGCCATGATGTCTGAAAATCAGAGGAGCGTAGGAAGCACTCCGCGAGGAGACACCTTGCCATCGGCGCCAAATCTATACCCAATGATAAACCGTATGATGTACCAATAAGGAAATCCGGTGAAAACTGTGAAAAAAATGTGTTGTATTATGTATTAAAATAAATGTGAATTCATTTCTGGAAGGATCCTGTTTCCAATGTCGACGAAAAATGTGAAACTACGGCAACTGTGTTAGTTGTTGGACCTGTGGTGCTTTAACAATTTTGATTCTTATATTGTAATATTGTCATGAAATTGTATGTTCTTATATTTTAAGAATCTTAGTCATTGAATCTTGATCATTTCCGCTCACCACGAACAGTGTAACTTTTACTATAATGAACTGTTGAAATCCTGGTCATTCTTGACCATTAAGAACTTTAAAATATGTGACTATGATTGTTTGATCCTGGTCATTCTTGACCATTACATTGTTTGAGATGTATAGATATTATGTAACAGCTTATGTTACTGATTGAATTGTGTATGTATCCTGGTCACATGTAACAAGTTATATAACCTGATCACCTATATGTATATGAATCACCTCTAACACGTTTTACATCCTGATCACCTTTATTAAGTGTTACATCCTGGTCATCTTGATTAATTGATCGTACCTGATTGTTTTATTTGTTGTCCCTAGCCAGAAAAGGAAAGATGTTACTTGATGCTACCTCTTAAAGAGATGTTCTAACTGGTATGTCGCTGGAAAGTTCATCCGAATTAGGGGAGATCAAGGACACTTTCCTGCTCTGGGCACCAGGCAGAAGAAATCTCCCTTGGGATATTTCTTTTGTTTGGGGGACGTATGTAAACAAATGACCTTGTTAAGTACTATGAAATAAACATGTAAGCTGTTTATGCAAACTGCGCAATTATGAAAATGTCAATAACTATGTTAGAAAGTCCTTGGGAAATTATATTTTGGAAATTATTTGCGCAGCAGCATGATATCATATGTCCAGGTGTAGGACAGTAATGCTATGTTTGTCATATTTGCAGACTCTGTGGAGATCTGGTTTTGTATAATTGTCACGAAGTACATGTTTTCTGTTAACCTTTTAACCTATACTCATGTTTTGTAACGATGCGGGAGATTGTAAGCCCGCATCCCCCGACGCTGTGATGGACAGTTTGACAGTTTTGATACTGAATTTAGAATTAAAATATTGTTTAGGAATTTGCTCACTAAATCTACACTCATGACCAGCGCAGGTGGTCATGAGTAACCGAAACTGTCTGTCCCGGCCGAAAGGGTATATATATGCATGTCAATTGTTAGCAATTAAGAACCGAACTAGACTTGCTAGAGAACCGCTTGGAGATAAGCTTGATACCACTATACGATCCAAATAAACTTGTGAAACTTTGGTGAGAGTTGGACTTGGTCAATTAACTAAGTACAGACGGGAAGATTGTTTGCGGGAAACATCTTGCATCTGCTTACATTAGACCGCTACGTCCCAGCTAATTAATATTCGTCAGAACTGACTGTGCGACATGAATTATTTGTTATGTTCAAGTTCAAGTTCAGTTTATTTGCTCAAAGCAAACCTAACCAAACTTGAAGTTGGAGATATCCGATTGACTGTGCGACATGAATTACTGGTTGCTAATTGAAATGATTATTATATTTTCATCTGTAGTGAAGGGTATCACAAAACAGTAATTACTAACCCTTGGGTAACATGTTGCTTTAATACCCAGCCAATAACTGTATAATATAGTAAGAATAAACTAATGAATTAAAGAAATTATGATGTTATGTTACAATATATTTACAAGAGCATTTTTCTCTAATTACAAGTTACTTCTTTTTGAATATTGATAAAATCATAAATGCTTATTGATTCTGCATTTTTTTAAACTAATAAATAATCAGTCTTACAGAGTCAAAGTCTTATAGTTAATTTACCTCGATATGTTCTGGTACGTTGCTAGGACTGCTGCTATAGCTCATACAACCGCCATAGATTCCATAAACTTCGTTTAATGTCAGACAAAGAACGAGTGAGAACAAGAGAGGTTTCATTCTTCAACCGTCTTCGACCCAATCTGGTTTAATGTACGGCGTTGATTTTGAAGATTTCTGGCAAAATGTTCATACGAGGCTCAATCAAAAAATACGAAGACTTTTGTCATAGCTATGTTATTTAACGTCATATTATTACAAAATTCAGTAGACATAATTGAGCAATTGTTTCAAACAATTTAAAATCAAAAGATTAAGGTAGCTCACTACACCTGGAAATATTTTCTCAAATCAGCAGAAAATTACTTGATTATGATAGATATCATAATGGATGAAAAGTATTTAAGTCAAATAGCCAGTGAGCTATGACGAGATACAACCGAATTAAACGATATAAACAGATTAACAAAATATTTAAATCGCCATCTTGTGACGTAGTGTCTTAAAAAGTATAAGTCTTGGTGTAGTGAGGTACCTTAATATATTCCTTCATTTCTCAGAATTATTCAGAATCTTATCCTGCAAAAATGAGGTCAGGGCGTACGGCCAAACTTTGTATTGTGTCAACATAAATCATTTTATGTTGAAAGTGATATCTCCATAAATTGGGCTTAAAACTTACTAATACTGAAACCTACAATCAAAAATTGACATGATATTGTCATGATATTCTATGTACCAAATAATGTCGGGATATATAAATTTGTTAAACAAACATCAGTAACTATAGTCCTCTTAAAAATTGACTAAAAACAATGACGTCGCCGGACGTCACCGCGCAACGAAAAGTATAAACAGTATAGATTTAACTCGGTAAAAAGCCGATAAAAACTGTGGAAATGCTCAATGGTGGAAAAATAAGTCAAAATTATTTGCACATTTGTGCGTACATTTTACTTACTTATGATTTCGAACAAATGTGAACAAATTAGATGTCAAGTGAAATATTGCCGATTTAAATTGTATGGTTAAAAGCACAAAAGACTCAGGGTGAATAAAAAGATTTAATATTTCTAATAACTGTGCGACCGTCATCTTGACGTTATGTTTTTAACATTACCGTGCGCCGTGGTGTCAGAACATGTTGTTTCTAAAATCGGGTAACAAAAATACCGTTTCATCAAACGGAATGAAACTTCGTATATCAATAAGATAAGTATTGTTGCATAAAATAATCTGTTAGTTATGACTTTACTGAAAAATATTTGATAGACAGCCACATTGTCTTCATATTTTGTTTTATTGATCCTCGTATTTCTTTTTTTTTAAATGTTTCTTTGTTCAATTTAATAGTATAGTTTCATGACCCCTTCGCATTTTTTTTAGCAAAAAGGTTAAACCATTATATGTAAAATCAATGGTAAGCATTTTATGATAATTTCATGCTTTGAAAATTAACGGTCTTTTAACGGTTACTTATTTTGTTTTTCTTTATGTTAACATGTTAACCTTCAAGGTTATTTCTGACATTTTAGGTACTCCTCTAAAGTTTAAAAAAATGTGTATTGTATAAAAGTTACAATTATCTTCATATTCCATATAATATACAATCATTATTAAATGCTGTAAAGAATTTACTACGGTGATCAAAAAGTTTATCCCTCGGTTTTTAATTTTTGTACAATGAAATATAAATAACTCAATTATTTTCAACATAAAAAATCAAATTTTAAACGTGTGATAATCATTAATCATATCTTCTTCAAACCATCGTTTGTATCTTAGAATATCGCAAATAAATCTTTTTTTCTATAAATCGAGAAAGCGATCAAGTAATAAATAATTTATAATAAATTAATACTGTAGAATCATTTAAATTCGTGGGGGCCAATTTTCGTGGATGGCTTACATTTTACAGGTTCGTGGGGAGGTAATTTTTGTTTAATTTTTTTTATACCAGCATAAGGAAATATGACTTTATATCTCTAATTTATTAATGCGTGGAGGATGTTAATTCGTGAATGAAAGGTACCCAGGAATTCTACGAAAACTGCGCAACCACGAAAATCTAATGATTCCACAGTAATTGTACACCCCCTTCTTATGAAAATAAACTTTGTTGATCGCGAATTTTCTTTCACAAGTCCAAGGGCTACATAATAACATAAAGTCCAAAAGGTCATTTACACAATAAATACAGTTCTACAGGTTGCCTATCACAGTGGACAGGACATCAACTTTGTCAACATGAACAAAAAACACTAACAATGTATTTAGGAGGAGGGTGTATCTCTAGCTTAACATGATCACAGAAGTATGTTATAAGTCTTACCTTTCGGTCACCAAATGAAAGAAACTGGTTTGCTGTCCAGTTTTCTAACAGCTAATATGATTAAAATTATAAGATACATAAATCTTTTATAGAATTTTAAGTTGAAATTGAATTGTGAGGTATCATCTGACACTGATATTTAAAAAGGATATTTGTGTTGTCAGAACTTAAAATCAAACTCTTGCATGACCAAAGACATCGATTTGATAGATAAATGGCAGCTCGTGTTTACTCAAGATGTTTCAAAATGTCCACATAGACAATTGAAATTAAACGACACAAAAATGTGGTTTAGTTTTTTGCGTGGTTTGGTTTAGTTTATCAGCTCAAAACCACATGGATTATAGTCATTTATTAAAAAGTATATCTTGTTTTTTCTGTACTTCAAAAAAGAAAATTCTTAAGTGATAGTTATTTTACCCGATGCTTGGCCTTCACCATAATGTTACATGTAGGGTTTGTTAATCACAAGCAATGATGCAACATCTTGTTATTACTTAGGCTGATGAGTATAAATGTATGAGGTGTAGATGCATAAAGCAGAAAGTGCATATGCATGATGAGTGTATATTTTACTTTTCTCTGCCTCAGACAAAATGTTTGCACATGTTTCAAAATCCCATCTGTTTACTTTAGTTGACTTCAAGTAAAGCAACTGCATGGTTTAAAACTTAATTTTCTTAACCATAGTATATTATAAAGCGATTTGAAACTAAGCTTCATTTAAATTGAAGAAATGATAGTATTTATTTGTATTTAGGTATATACAGATATACTAGTATACACAGAAAGAATGAAAGATTTTTGAAAACGGAAAAAATAGAAGGAACACGTGCAGATGAAATGCATTTGAAATTGACTTCAACATAAAAAGAAATGACTGGTGCAATGTTTGAAAAAACTGTTTCATTATAAATAGATCAGAGTATTATTTCGACTCAAGACTGGTCTTGAATATAATTACTAGTGTTGTTCTATCAAAATACTTTATTTTTATTTAGACCTTTTAAGAAATTTCCCAAGATACGTATGTATCAAACAATTATGTTGCTTAATATAATTACGCCTCAATATTTGCGATAAGTTTAAATATGGTATAAAAGATGATATCATGGAAAACCTACAGAAGAACGAATTAGCTCTGAAAATAGACTCATGTGTATTGAATTTTTTTTTGTATCATGACTACAGGAGAAATCCGTTCAGAACAATAGATTTAATCCAATTCTAAAATGATTAGTTGTAGTTTTATATCATGTAATCTACGTTAGACTGCAAATTACTTATATATTCTTTTATGCTCAGGTAGTCGTTGTTGGAGTGAAATTTTGACAAACTCTTGTTGAAGACATTTTCGTGAAATTGGACTTACTATTATCTATTTTCAAAAGAATTCATAAATGTACCTTTCACTTTGTACAAGACAATAATTTACTTTAGTTATAATTGCTTAATTATTTTGTTAACTCTTTCATCTCACCTTTGATTTAATTGAATCACTCAAACTAAAGTTAAACTCTATGACATATGTCACTCGTGCTTATTTCTATTGTTTTCAATTCTTATTTGTTATACACCATTGGAGAGAGAGAGAGAGAGAGAGAGAGAGAGAGAGAGAGAGAGGGGGGGGGATTGGGTTTCGGATTGTTTGGGTGTAGTTTTTGGATTCCCAGAAATTTTCCCTTATTTTCTTCGGTGACATTTCAGTCAAAAATATATTGGTATCAAATTATTTACGGGTAAATTCAAGTACACAGATAATTACATATACAACTCTATGCTATGTAGTATAAAGCATACATTGGTATATGTTATTATCATCATACGAATTTGTACGTAACGTCATCACAAGTCTGCATTTGGCCACCTTGATCTCTTCAATCACGGCTAATAAGTGCAATTGAAGTTGGACCCATTTGCTGTGGATTTCAATGAAATACCGTGGTTTCATTAATATTCAAGGGTATCCATTTTCGTTGAGGAAGTGAAAATAACAGTTTCAAGGATACGTAAATTCGTGGCCAATGACCCTAATTGCACTTCAATGAACATTTAATTTCATGGATAAACTTAACAAAGAAATCCACGAAAATTAGTTTTCAACGAATATCGATGAAACAACAGTAAAGCTTGGCGGAGCTCCTAACCATCTTTATACACAGCCCTCTCTAAAGTTAAAATCATAGGTGTCATTTATATCCTTACAAGGGTACAATTTCTTCGTCTGTTAAATACACTTTTAGAACCGCAAAATGAAAAGACATTTAACAAAGAATTAAAAGCACCTGAAGTGAGCTGTGTTCGCAAATTCTTAAATCGTCACAATTTAGATCTTTCTATCAGTTTTCAGGTGTAAGTGCACCCTGTTAGCCCAGACCATTATTCGATATCACAGAAATGAGGCTGTGTTATGTGTTCTGTGTATACTATGTCCTCTTGCATAGCTCCACCACAGACTGACTAAACCGTTTGCGTACATTTGTCCTAAGGTTCCGTGAAAAGAAGAGACGTATCGTTGAACGGTTAGAGAATAACGAAGATAAAGTTTTGTCTGATGCGCACATTAGAGTAGTACAAAACACTCGTGCAGTTAATTATTTGAAATATTTTCTCAAAAATACAAATTAATGGAATAATATTGTGTGTAAAAGTTCGTTCATCTTAATCCATTATCTTAAGCAAATGATATAAATCTTCATACCCATCAATTACTCAAGGCAGAAACAAATTGACATTACAGCGTATTTTGATGAAACCTACATTTGAATGCAGCATGCCTATGATTTTTTAAGCAATTTAGCTTTGTATCATTTAAAATTGTGTAACTTGTGTTCTGTTTATTGCAATGACCTTAAATTCGGATACAACCATCACCAGTGTTCACACTTTATGGCCATCAAATTTCAAGGTCATATCAACAGGTGAAAGTAAAAATAATAAATTTTAACTTATTATCTTTAAATTTTATTTTTTAGTTTACTTTCTCTAATACGATACATATACTTTATATGCGTTTATTTACAACCAGAGGCATATTAGCAACTATCGATAGTCTCACGTGACG
This sequence comes from Magallana angulata, assembly GCF_025612915.1. NCBI lineage: Eukaryota > Metazoa > Mollusca > Bivalvia > Ostreida > Ostreidae > Magallana > Magallana angulata. Next base: position 1,889,289 of record NC_069113.1, on the reverse strand, counting down.
CGATTTCAAAGATCGTTTTATGCATGAATTTTCTTTTATTCTTTGTAAAGAACGAACTGCATCTACTCTGCTGTAATTCTCCCACAATTGTACCATTTCCTATAGATGTTCTGGATAGGCAAACAGTTTTTGCTCGGCGTGATTTTATTTTACGTGTCTCGAGTGATACTTGTCCTCAAACAAAGCGTGCCTACACTAAAAACACCGTGCCGGTGTAATGAAGAATAATGACCCCCGTAGAATAATGACCGGGGGTCATTTTTCTACGTAGAATAATGACCCCCCTAGCTGAAGAATAATTGGATTTTTCTGAAGAAAAAAGATCCAGGGGTTATTTTTCTTCATGTTAAACATGAAGAAAAATGACCCCCATAGAAAAATGCCCCCCCCCCCCCCCATAAACATGAATAGAAATTGGTTACCCCGAATCCAAGAAATGACTTTGAAGTTACTTAATTTTTCACTCTGTTCAACTGATTTTGAAGTTATAAACACCGAACTTGTAAATATATCGCTGTATATTTAGTTTTTCATATCCGTAGCAAGCATACGCAAAACACTCTGACATTGCCACAAATTGCATGATTGTTAACAGTTACGTTACTTCTCTCGTCGACATACGGCGGGAAATGACGCAAATTAAGAAAAATTCATACACAATGAGGATATGTGTGATAATGAACGAACAATAATCATGAAAGAATAATTGTTGTAATGATATAAGCAATATTCATTAGTGAATGAATTGTCAATCGAAGAATGATACATGTATATATCTTTATGGAAAAAGACTAAGGGGCAGGTAACGTAGGAATATGAATACTTCTTATTTACATTTCTTGGGGAAAGTGATTTTTTAAAAAATCATTCTGCGTTAGTTTTGTTTTCTTCTACGTAATACATGAACATCAATATTCTAAACATTTTTGTAATGTTGTTTTGTGATCATGAATAGACTTTATTCTTTTGGAGCAAATTTGTGAAGAGTATCTGACTATAGTAAATCTAAATAGATAATAAACACTGATCGATTATAATAAGAAAAGATTGTTTCTTAAAGCGTTGATAAGAGGTTAGGGCCCATGTTAGGGGTTTATATCCCGCTTGATTTTGATCACACGATCTTTATTGTATCCAAAGTTACCAATATGCTCATACAAACTATTGAAGCATTAATCATCTTGATATTAACTAAACTTAAGTATGCCGAGGATAAAGAAAAATATATTTTCTGTACGAGTACTCTCAGTACTTTGACGATTTTTCTTATTGGCCGTTAACCTCTACTGGCGTAATCGCTGCTGTCAGTGCCTACTAACTTCAGCTTGGTTATAATGCCTAACAGTGGATTAAACTTTTCATAATTTTGGTTCATCATTAATTCTGGGTGATGAACTTATATACCCAGCAGTTTGTATTGTGGATATCCTCAATGCAAGTATGATTCATGAACAATATGAAAAATATAGAAGATGCGACGGCGAAGCGCGAAGATACGAAGACGAAAGTGCTAAGTTGCGAAGGCGAATAAGTGATACTACTATTGCTTCTTCGCCTTTGCAACTTCGCACTCTCGACTTCGAAACTTCGCGCTTTCGTCTTTTTAGCTCACCGAGACGAAGTCAATGGGAGCATATGCTATACCCCCGGCGTCGGCGTCCGGAGCTGGTTAAAGTTTTAGTTGCAGCTCCTGTATCTAAGCTATTACTTGTCCTCTCTTTACCAAAATTACATGAATGATGCATCTGGACCTACTGAATCTGGTTCCTAACTTTCAGATGCTGGAGGCGGTAAAGGTTTTTGGAGCAGGTTAAAGTTTTTTGTTGCAGGTGCCCTTTAATAGCAATATCTAAGTTACTGCTGGTCCGTACTTCACCAAACTTGCATGGATGGTGTCTTATGATACTGATGCACCTGACAGACTTGAATCTTGAATCAGAGCCATAGGTTTCTTGATGAGGTTTAGTTTTTTTGGAACAGGTCACATGTTTTATAGATGATAGCTTGCATAGTTGATTTAACTATATTATAAATGAAACGTAGAGGTTGCTTTAGATGCAGAGCCTGATCTCCATTATCAAGGATGGTAGAGAAATCTCCTACCTCACTCAAACCTGCTCGATAGATAGATGTGGTTGTTGTTAAATGATTTGACATGATTCCTATGATATAGTATTGTATGATTTAAAACACTATTGTTTAATAGGATGCAATATAATACCATATGTTATATTGTAAAACGTTATATAATTACGATAAAATATTGTATCAATTTTTTTTTTATATTTTATGATATGATATTGTATCGTGATATTGTTATGTATAGTATTGATTTTTATGATACAATATTATAAAATATCGTATCATACGATATTGTATAATATGATATTGGTTTATATGATATATTATCATATCACATGAAATTGTATTTTATGATACTTTAATATATATTATTGTATCATATGATACAATGTGTATAATATGATTGTATTATATAATATTTTCCTTTATCCCATGATATTGTATCATTTGATAAGATATCAAATTATATGTATCATACAATACAATATCATATTATGTATCAAATATGATACAGTATCATACAATGCAATATCATACTATAATATTTACATTCACTTTCTTTCCCTCTATTAAATTGCATTGGTTGATTTGAGTGATATTTACGCACAACACAGAAAACCAATCACCAAATCTGGTGCGTATGAATACATTAAGTATTTCTTCAGTATTTCTCGAAGAACAGGAACTGACTCTTCTCGCGACTTCAAACCGGATAACGACCTGTTATTATACTTACGCTGATAAATATTTCATTGATGTAAATATATGTTGACAGTTAAATGAATTCAATTGATTAATTTCTTAGTTTACCAAAAGTAAATTCATTAATTCACAGAAAGAAAAAGAAAAATGTGTTATTAGAATTTAAAACGCTGTGCACTATTTTTGTCAGCATATTTCGGCTGTTCCAGTGGCCATTCCATTAATTTTGCATACCTCGTTGAATAAGATAGAGCTTTTTAAAAACAAATCATATTTTCGGGAAGGAAATACATGTTTAAAAAACGTAAATAAAAGCATTGATTCATTATTTTTTGAAACATGAGGTCTTGTAACTGCAACGATGAGTGCAAACAAATTTTCATAAAAATTTTATGCACACACCATTGCCGTTATGAGACCACATCTTTCAAAAAATAATGATTCAATGCTTAATTATACAATATAATATCATATGTTTCAATGTTATGATGTATTATTGCAATATGATATTGTTTCATATAATACTTGATTGCATTATGTTTTATGATATTCTATTATATGATCAAATACAATTATAATGTATAACACAATACAATGTCATATCATACGTTACAATATCATATCTCACAATTTTTTACGATATTTTATGGTTTTATATGATATATATTGTAAGTATCATTAGATGCACTTTTAATTGTATATTATTGTATTGATTAACATATGGACATATGATTATCATACAATTTTTTAACAGATGATATACGATTTAATTTGTGTCAAAACAGAATCCATGAATATCCAAGATCATAAAGGATGGTTTTCAAATAATATGATAAAGGTGGTCTCATAAAGGTGATGCCTCATAAAGGTGATGCCTCGTCTCGGTGAGCTTTGTAATCTGTGATTACCTATGTTTATAATTGCGGAGCACTCCATCGTTTAAAGGGTTCCAAGGCATATTTTTGGATTTTTTTAAAATAAAATTAATAAAATTAAATTATCCAGGGGGATAGGGTCCGGACTCCCTCTCTTTGACTGCGTAGAATTATTAATATTGAATTTTCCGGTGGGGCGGACCCCCTCTCCCCCTCTAGATCCATGCATGAGCAAGGAGTGTCGCATAATGAAATTAGAATGTTATTGTGTTTGGTCCACGGTAATCAGACGGCTGGTAAGTGACAGGAGTCTGGAAGTGCATATGTATACATTATGGCGGACATTACATTTTATGTGGAGTATATAATGATTAGGCATAGCCAGCACTGGTAAACATATATGTTACATGTACACATTAAAATATTTATAAACATTCATAGTAAGCGCGATGGCCTAGCGCATGCGTACCAATAATAGCATGGATTAATCGGAAAACCTTGGCGAGTACGGTGCCTGTATTAAATTCTATGTAATCGACCGAGACTTACTGAATGCAATAAAAAAAGGCGAGGGCGAAAGTGCGAAGATGCGAAGGCCAGAGTGTAAAGTTGGGAATGAGCGATAGTAATATCGCTCCTTCGCCTTCGAACCTTCGCACTTTATGCATCACATCTTCGCGCTTCGTCGTCGCATCTTCGCACTTTTGCTCCTTCGCCTTCGCACTATCGCCTTTGCAACTTAGGTCGAAGTGGCCCAATCGGAACACCATAGATATATGTAAATGTAATTCTTAAGATGACAACCATACCCCGGTGCAATACCTCAATACCTTGTTATAACGGAAGGATTTTTATTTTCTAAGATATACCCCTTCTTTCACTTTAAGTTTATTTGAATATGAATTATAATTTCTGTTACTTTCTGTAAACTGCAGCAGTAAAAATTACAATAGGGTAAAGACTAGTTCACAAATAATAAAATAATATACTGAAAAACTTTAATCTACAAGGGGGTCATTATTCTACAGGGGTCACTTTTCTTCATGTGGAGTGTGCTCATTTTTATGAAAATGACACTTATTCTTCAGGCAAAGGGGTCATTTTTCTACGTAGAATAATGACCGGGGGGTCATTTTTCCGCGTAGAATAATGACCGGGGGGTCATTATTCTACGTAGAAAAATGACCCCCGGTCATTATTCTACGGGGGTCATTATTCTTCATTACACCGGATAATTATGCCAATGCCAAGGTGGCATTTTTGCACCCGTTTAAGCTGCATATATCGAAAAATTCAAAAATGCCATGTGATAGATCATTGCTTAAAGAATTAACAACCACCTTTATTATCATTGTATCTCACCTGTCAGGTGAGATATTTACCTTTCAAAAATAAATTCTGATAGGAAAATAATTTTTCCCATAGAGAAAACAATATTCCTATAGGTTATTTAAAATTTCCTATCGGAATACAAAAACTTCCTATAGGAATTTCAATTCCGATAGGATTTGATAAAATCCGATAGGAAAACTTAATATTCTATAGGAAAACTACATGTCTGAATCAAATTCCTACAGGAAATACCATTCTCCTATAAGAAATATAATTCCTACAGGACTTTTAAAAACTCCTATAGGATTGTCAATATTTTCGGTAGAATCTATTCTCCTTTGGGAATTATCATTTTCCGATGGGATATTGATTTTTAAAGGTAAATATCTCACCTGTCAGGTGAAACACACTAAAAACAAAAGTGGTTATATACTCTGTAGACAATGTCTATCATTTGGTATATATGGATTTTTCCGAAACTGCATCTTAAGCGGGTGCAAAAATGCCACCTTGGCACTGGCATAATTATCTGACACAGCGTTTAAGGTATAGTTCCGGCTGAGTGCTTTTACATGTATTGAAGTATATAGTTTTTCCATGGATATCTTTAATTCAAAGAGCAAATGTGCATTTAAGGAAGAAGATCGAAGTTAAATATACAAAATGCACATTTCTGCATTAGAAATAAAACGGTTTTCATAAATGTCGTTAATTTAAAAAGAAAAGAAAAGAAAAAGTATGGCCACAGATAGAATCAAACCAAGGCACAAAAAACGTCCTGTGTGACGTAGCTAGCAGTTTATCCTACTGAGCTATCCAGTTGTTAAACTATTAGATGTAAATATAGACCACTATGATAGAAATCAGTTTTTTTACCTTTTTTGCAAAATTCGACCCTAGGGCCGGGGTGCCTCTAAAAAAAATCTGAATTTATTTCTTTGAACAAAATCTCTAAAAACATTTTATGGGCATGCAGGCCGGTCCTGAAGGATATCTATGCCAAAAACCATGCAGAAATATACCATTTTACTGAGAAAATGCTGTTCAAGCCAACTTTGAAGATTAATATTAAAAATGCAAGAGCAATATGATAGGTTCAAAAATGCAAACTCGAAAAATTTAGAAATAAGTACGATAGAAAATAAAATAACTTTTATCAATTCTTTTGTTATATACAAGTGAACCTTTTCATTATTTTTATATAGTTTAATTAAGGGGTCATGAAAATCATACTGCTAAATTTTATTCAGATTTGAACCATACAACCGTTAAGTGTTGCAAATTTTCGTCTTAAAAGATGATTTCTAAGTGCTATTATTACATTATATTACATCAGAAATTACCTTAAGTTACCTGTTCGAATCTATATTCAGTGTTTGTAAGTAACAAAAAGGTCTCCTGGCTAAATAGCAGTAAAAACATTTGTAATATCTTTAAAAATACCTTATTTGCATAGCAAATTCTAACAATGACTCTGTTGTTTTGCGCTCCACTGAAAGGAGATTCAAATGGTAGCCATGTTTGAGGCGTTAAGTAGATTTTTTTAAATTTTACATATCTATATAGATTTCATTCCAAATAAGAAAATGTCCGAAAAATTGAACTAAAGGAAAATTTCAGCTTATCTGTTTTGTCCTACCTTAAAACAGAGAAAAACAATAGAAAAACGCGTCGATGCGTTATTGTTTTTCTGCAGATCTCCCTACCGTACATCTTTGCTACTAGCCACAGGGGCCAAGCCCGTTTTAACATTAATTTCAATGTTTATGGTTACATTGAAATTAATATTAAAACGGGCTTGTCCCCTGTGCTACTAGCCTATTTGTCACCATCAGATCCATGGAAAAGAAGGAACGGATCAGAAACCATTAGCTAGCAAAGATGGGCAGATTAAAGACGACATAAAGTTATAACCATAGTATTTTCGATTGCTCCTCTACTGCTACTCAGGTTTCATTAACTTGTCGAGTAATGGTCGGTTGCGTTACGATCGAGGCATTCATTCACGGACTTCTAATAAGACGAACTTTAATTTGGTAAGGTAAGAATAAAATAACCCAAATCAATAAAACAAACTTTTTTTTAAAGAATTCTCACATTATTTGATTTATCCTGCAAGAAAATGGCATCAAGTAAGCCTTGAATATTCACGCAATATTAAACAATTACCACAACACAGTCAAATTACAGAAATAGTTTAATATGCAATAATGTTGAAGTTTATGGTGACATGTCTTAAAAACAACAAACCAGATATATGTATAAATATTTGGCTATCCTAGTCAACAGCAGATCTCTTTATTTTATACCAAAACACACAGAAGGTCATGATTCTATACTTACATCAATCAAATTCATACCGACATAGAAATGTGACAAGACACAGTTATTACTCATTATAATATCTCAGTCCTTTATCAGATACAAGGTTTGCCAACTGTTAGTTGCTTATTGCAGCAGAGGGTTGCATAGACCTTCAGTATACAGAGGAGCACACACAGAATGAACAGAGAATGAACACAGAGAGAACAACACAGTACCCAACATAGAGAAACATGGTGACGACACAGGTGTGCTGATGTAAGTATTGTGATCGCATCACATAACTGAGCCGTACAACCTGAACTTCTGAAGGGATTAATAAAACGGTTCTATATCATACAGCTTATATTACAATCAAATACAATAGGTTTCTCTTCAATATGACACAAATCAGGCTTAATTTGTACAGTAGACATGTATTGTTTGTAATTGAATAACAATAAGGACGTGTGGACAGATCTGGATTGATCTTTCATTGCATTGTCAAGCCCAAAAATATTACAGCAGGGGACATACTGCAGAAAAGAGAACATACACCAAACAGAAATGTTCAGATACAAACAAAAGGCAGATAATAATAATAAATACAAGGCTGACTGAACCAACAAGGTCTGTGCCATTCACAATCCCTTCCTCGTGCTTTACATTAAGGCTGCACCTATTGCCAGGGACTTTACAAAATAATTTACATCAGACGTCTTATTTATCATTTAAATTCAAATGAGGGTCACACAAAAAGGTCCAGGTAACAGATTCCTTTTGCTGATATAAAACATGTTATCACAGTTCAGCTTGTTTCAAAGTTCAGAACTCTTAACAAGAGACGTGTCTTATTGTGGTCGATGATCAGTACATGAAGCAACAGTTCAAAAATCCTCTGAGTGGGCGTTTCATTTCTACATAGTTAAAACCAATACCTAAATGTCAACATTAAAAATAAAAATAAACAAATTAAAACTATGGTTAATGGTGGTTTCTCCATGGAATGGGTTTCCAAGTGACAGGATTTCCCTCCATTGCATCCTGGGGGTTTATCCTGGGGGCTCAGGAACATAGCCCAGCATTCTACGGGTCATCAATGTCTGAATATCTATATATATCTAACGAGCAGTTTATACTCTGTCTAATTCCAGCACACACCTATATACTGGACAACTTGTGATATGTTCAATTAATTGATTCCTTGTTAAATGTTACCCCTGGAGTTTTTTTTTTTGGTTTTTTTTTTTACTCTTGTGGTGATTTAAATTTTGTTTCATTGTTTTCTCTTTTTTCATTTTTTCTGTGGTTGCTGGGGGCCCCTAGGGGGCGTCACTGGTCGCCCTGAGTTTAGCCCTCCGTACTGGTACTTGGCTTTCTTTTCCGAAGGCTTTAAAATCTAGTGAAAAACAAATAAAACTTTTGTTCAAACCAATAAAACAACTACATCAAACAAGTCTCTGACTAGCAAATATATCCAAGTAACAAAACAATGAGACAAAAACAAAACGTACGCAAGATTTAAACAACAAAAACAGAATATTATTTGATAGAGATAAAAACATTTCACAGCTGAGAAAACTTACAATTAAACCTTATAATCGATCTGAATGTACAGTTAAACTTCTACAGATCTACAGATCCTGAAGTTCCCATTTCTACTTTTAACCCTCTCTTCAAACATCCTTCTTTGACTGATTGTTGTCTCATTCTAACAATTAACCCAGTACTCAATACACAAGACATTTACAATGTTCAAGTATTTAACTGTGGTTAACTGACTGTAGATAACTAACTATAAATAACTGACCACCGATAACTAACTATAAATAACTGACTGTAGATAACTAACTATAAATATATGACTGTTGATAACTAACTGAAGATAAAAAAAAAACTGTAGATAACTGATTGTAGATAACTGACTGTAGATAACTGACTTTGGATAACTAACTGCAGATGTCTGACTTTGGATAACTAACTGCAGATGACAGTAGACAACTGATTGTAGATAATTGACTGTAGATAACTAATTGTAGATAATTGACTGTAGATAACTAATTGTAGATAATTGACTGTAGATAACTGATTGTAGATAACTGACTGTAGATAGCTGACTGTAGATAACTAATTGTAGATAATTGACTGTAGATAACTGATTATAGATAACTGACTGTAGATAGCTGACTGTAGATATCTGACCGTAGATAACTGACCGTAGATAATTGACTGTAGATAAATGACCGTAGATAACTGACTGTAGATAATTGACTGTAGATAACTGACCGTAGATAACTGACCGTGGATAATTGACTTTAGATTACTGATTGTAGATAACTGACTGTAGATAACTGACTGTAGATAATTGACTGTAGATAACTGACTGTAGATAACTGACTGTAGATAATTGACTGTAGATAACTGACTGTAGATAATTGACCATAGATAACTGACCGTAGATAATTGACTTTAGATAACTGATTGTAGATAACTGACTGTAGGTAATTGACTGTAGATAATTGACTGTAGATAACTGACTGTAGATAATTGACTGTAGATAACTGACTGTAGATAATTGACTGTAGATAACTGATTGTAGATAATTGACTGTAGATAATTGATTGTAGATAGCTGATTGTAGATAATTGACTGTAGATAACTGATTGTAGATAATTGACTGTTGATAATTGATTGTAGATAACTGACTGTAGATAATTGACTGTAGATAGCTGACTGTAGATAACTGACCGTAGATAACTGACCATAGATAATTGACTGTAGATAATTGATTGTAGATAACTGACTGTAAATAACTGATTGTAGATAACTGACTGTAAATAACTGATTGTAGATAACTGACTGTAGATAACTGACCGTAGATAATTGATTGTAGATAACTGACTGTAGATTCTAGTTCTCTTACCTGAAATGAGCACATGAGTGTTTCATCTACTGACATCATTCCTCCTGCATTATCAAATTCCCCACAGTAATTTGGAGCTGAAAATAATGTGACTAACTGTCTCTTGGCAAAGAATTCGTAGCCATCTTCTACAACCTGTAAGCAAAAGTCATATTTTTCTATAGTTCACTGGAATTTTGTTCTGTAATGTAACAAATAGTCAGTTATAAATAGCACAAAGGTCTTTAAATGAATTTTTCTTTTGTTTGATAAAAATAACAGTGCATCAATGACCAAAAAAACAGAGCTACATGTCATTCAGATGTTAAAGTTAAAGAGACTTTTATATAATCAAACCTCATAAGAAATATACCATATACAATTCAAAATTACAATCATTCATCGACACAGTTAACAACAGTTCAGTATTTTTTTTTTTAATTGATGTGTAATCATATGTAAAAGCTGCAGAATTTGAAGCATAAAAAGAATCTAGTTATAGAACACAACAGTGAAATAAAAGGGACAATCAGGCCTCTCACACCCATTTTTGGTACCGGGGCCGGAGCCAATAGATTGGGGAAAATGCGACGTTTCGATAGAAATTGGGAATGTTTTTCCTTGCTTAATGTAAAGTGCCCAGACCAAAAACTAGGGTATATTGATAGGATTTTTTAAAGGTTAATTTTTTTAAAATCATTTTTAAACTGGGAACATGTGTGTATAATAATGAGAAAGAAAAAAAGTTAATTCACAGTAATGATACAGTTTGTTACTGAAGATGTAAAATTTCCCCAAAGGTTTTTGTGTAATTACTAGCTATATTTAAATGGCAAAGAAAATAATGAAACAGTTTTTTTTAGAATTTTTGAAAAAGTTATCTTATTTGTATTAATGTAAAATTTAATCTATCTTTGTCTTTATACCTTTGATAGATAATTTTTTTTGATTGTGTTAGCATAATGACAGTATTTATAAAATTAGTCTCTGTACTTCTCTGTGTTTGGGGTATTAGTCCAACCCTTCAACCCACTTACTACTGTTTAGTAGAGGATCGGTTCAGATAAACAGTTTTATAATAATTTTAACATTTATTGCAGAATTATAAACTACTAACAGCCTATTAACAAACTGTAATATCAGGATTCAAAGTATTAAACATCGTTTTTAAAATTACACGGTCTCTGTCTGAGGAAATTCTGGCTAAGTTACCGATCACAAGAAACAGTTTACAAGTGGTAGTGTTGCACATCTTCACAGTTCTTTTATGACTGCTGAATATACAAGATATATATTAAGAATAAATAATTGAGTTACATTACTAATATTAGGCAATCTCAATTTGGGAAAAGCAAACTCAATTTTGGGAAAAAAAGATGCCTTTTTCACGTTGGGAATGGGGCCGAATATCGGCCCCAATTATAGAGGATTGAGAGGCCTGAGATCACTCTTGTTCATTACAATTGACAACACTGTTAGAGCCGGCAGAGGGCACTCACCTGATGAGCTCTACATATTAGATCTAGATCGTGACGATTTAAGAATTTGCTAACAACATCTGCACCAAACGTGAAGGACACCCCCCGGTCATTTTCTCCCCACCCCTGCACCTCTTTGTCTGGGTCAGACCACAGAAGATCACACAGTAGACCTGAAAAAAAGAAATTATTATGGTATGTGTACAACAGATTCAGTCATCAATTCATAGCAACATTGGAGCTTGGCTTGGTCAACTGTACAGTAAGGTTTATCACAGCTACAAAAGCACAGTATCTAGAATAATAGAATTGAGATTTATATCAATTTTGTGAAAAGATATATTAATAATTTAACTTGTCAAATATCAAACCTGAGTTTACAGTCCTAAATTGTATAGCCAAGAGCTAAATATCTATTCACTTAACTTTTTTTAAGGTCAGATTTTATCATTTTTATTTTACTATTTTTTTTTTTACATTTCCTGAATAGTATAGTTAATAAATTATGTACAGTAAAACATTTTTTAAATGGAAGTTCTTTTAAATCATGTGCTGTACTTGCAGATAAGAGCTTCTTAGATTTCGTACATGGGTTGGTGTAATTTTTTGTTAAGGTCCCACATCCTCTAAGAGAATACTGGGTGTGTCCATACCGACCCTGTGACAGCATTGATCATCTTACCTGTGTCTGGGAGTAGTGGGTGTGTCCATACCGACCCTGAGACAGCAGTGATCGTCTTACCTGTGTCTGGGAGTAGTGGGTGTGTCTATACTGACCCTGAGACAGCATTGATCGTCTTACCTGTGTCTTGGAGTAGTGGGTGTGTCTATATCGACCCTGAGACAGCATTGATCGTCTTACCTGTGTCTTGGAGTAGTGGGTGTGTCTATATCGACCCTGAGACAGCATTGATCGTCTTACCTGTGTCTGGGAGTAGTGGGTGTGTCTATACTGACCCTGAGACAGCATTGTCTAACCTGTGTCTGGGAGTAGTGGGTGTGTCTATACCGACCCTGAGACAGCATTGATTGTCTTACCTGTGTCTGGGAGTAGTGGGTGTGTCTATATCGACCCTGAGACAGCATTGATCGTCTTACCTGTGTCTGGGAGTAGTGGGTGTGTCTATATCCACCCTGAGACAGCATTGATCATCTTACCTGTGTCTGGGAGTAGTTGGTGTGTCTATACTGACCCTGAGACAGCATTGATCATCTTACCTGTGTCTGGGAGTAGTGGGTGTGTCTATATCGACCCTGAGACAGCATTGATCGTCTTACCTGTGTCTGGGAGTAGTGGGTGTGTCCATACCGACCCTGAGACAGCAGTGATCGTCTTACCTGTGTCTGGGAGTAGTGGGTGTGTCCATACCGACCCTGAGACAGCATTGATCGTCTTACCTGTGTCTGGGAGTAGTGGGTGTGTCCATACCGACCCTGAGACAGCATTGATCGTCTTACCTGTGTCTGGGAGTAGTGGGTGTGTCTATATCGACCCTGAGACAGCATTGATCGTCTTACCTGTGTCTGGGAGTAGTGGGTGTGTCCATATCGACCCTGAGACAGCATTGATCGTCTTACCTGTGTCTGGGAGTAGTAGGTGTGTCTATACTGATCCTGAGACAGCATTGATCGTCTTACCTGTGTCTGGGACATCTGTGGGTCTCATAATCCTTCTGATCTGTTCCATGGACTGGAGGTCTGGAGACAAACCTACACAGAAAACAATGGTTACTTTTATCCTACACCAACATACTTTATACTTCCATGTGATAGACAATTTTTTGATTTTCGGATTTGTCTGACAGTCTGTTTACATAAATATTTTTCTAATATAAAACACTTTAAAATATTCGGCAGAATCTTTTTTCGAAGATCTTGGACCATTGCAGAATACTTAAGATTGCCCTTGTCAGCCCTGGAATGGCAGTGACCAGTTGTCAATACATGTTTTTAAACCTGCTGGCCACTATTACGGGACCAGCCTCATTGGCAAATATCACCTAAGGAGCTTATAATGTAGTCAGCACTGAAGTCACAAGCTGGTAAATATCTTTCTCTTATTTTTTCAAAATGTGATTATTTATTCACAAACACATAAAAAATCTGCAAGTCTCGCCCTCAGTAAAACAAATTCTTACCTCCATGACAACAAAATATTTTTTCATCTATGATAGCTGCAATGGGTAAACAATTAAAACAGTCTGTAAAAGTTTTCCACAACTTCACATTAAATCTTCTTTTACCTGAAATATAAAGAAAACATCCATCATTGTTCAGAATCATATGATATAATCTCATTATTAATGTAAAAACATGTTTCACAGCATAGGATTAATGATGAGGCCTTCAAGATTAAGCTTCCCAGATCACTGCTATAAAAATAGTGGTATGACTCACTCAGGCCATGAGCAACTTCTGTGCCAAAAAAGCACTTTGATGTTTCTTTTCTTTAAAAGAATGATGATAGAATCCGACATGAAAATGGTATGGACAAATGAATTATTCGACTGACAGACAGAAGAAAAAGACATGATGATTCCTCTATGTCCCAAATTTTGTTTGCTGTGAGTATAAGGCACTGCAGCAGGGATCAATCCTAGAAGCTAATCTGCCCTGCTGAGACTGACCCTAACTACAGAGCTGTGTACTGATACCGGTAGGTGTATATGTAAATAGGGCTATGTACAGTACATGTAAATGTTTGTATTCAACCACAACACAGCATAATATATGTCAAACAGAACCAGTTCTAATGCCCATGCCTATCAATATTAGTTGATCTTGATGAATGAAACTGTGCCACTCTTAAATGTTGAAGAATATGCATATATAAAATAGTGAAAGATATGTGTAAAAGTATCAAGACACTCACATTCATCATAAAAGCCGTATATTCTGTTTATACTGGCATTTTCATGGTTGCCTCGCAAAAGGAAGAAATTTTCCGGGTATTTGATCTTGTAGGCTAGAAGCAGACAAATGGTTTCCAGGGACTGCTTCCCCCGGTCCACATAGTCCCCGAGGAACAGGTAGTTGGACTCCGGGGGAAACCCTCCGTACTCAAATAGTCGAAGGAGATCCGTGTACTGTCCATGAATATCACCTGAAAACCAAGAGGCAAAAAATTGACAAATGGCTGCCTCTTTTATGCTTAAAGGGAACTGTCTGGTATAGTATATAGACCTTTTCAGTATGAAAACAATAAAACAGTTGTGTTGTCATTTCAGTACAGAATATCTTCAATCTTGAAATTTGTTGCTGCAGCCATATTCTGCTTTCATTTGTTTCAAATCAAAACAATAGTACAACAATGAATGATGATCAAAGGCGTTACCTGCCATCACCATTGTAAGTTACTGTAAGATTTGGTTTCTCTGACTGTTATTCTCAGTCATATCGTATGTATACCAGTACTTACCACAGATTTTGAGGGGAGCTTCCAGCTCCAGGAGAATGGGTTGACTTAGAAAGATTTCTCGGGACTTCAGACACAGGCCTCTCACTTCAGCATCTGTCATCTGAACTATCTTACCGGGCCTACATCCCCTCACTGGCATAAAAATAAAACATATCTATCTGTACGGTATTTCAGTCAAATTAACAATTAAATCATAGTTAAGTCAGAACATTGTTACTGTCACTTTAACTTTAACATGGTAACCAGAATCAAAACATGGGGGTTTATCCCGGTTTAAGTAGAGAGGTGGATCAGGACAACTCTGTGTGTACACTTCTTGAGAGTGAACAAAAATGTCTCTGGTCATTTCATAAAAATAATTAATATTGTAACAAATAGCATAACTGAAAGATAAGAATTTTATGTGCATTAGAATCCACAGTGGAGACCTTCAGGGTGGTGTTGATGTTAGGTTGAACATGTGTGATAACATTCTTCTGTACAGCAACCCCTTCAAAGATTTCTTTATAAAAAGGCACAAAAGTAATTTACATCTTCTTGATAGAAATTATTTTCCTCACTTATTTACAAACTTCTTATTATGTTTATCTCAATACATTGCGCAATCAGCGACAATTCATATATAGAAGGTGAAATTGCAAGCATGAAGAATGTGGAATGTCATCTCTAGATCAACAGATACCCCACCATATATCAAACCAGATCGTATTCCTTTTCACTCCAGATTCTAAGGGTAGTTATTAGAAAAAAATCATTCTACAAATATGGACTAGTTCTTTATTTCTCTGTAGAGCACGAGCGCTTAATTTTCATGTTCACATGTCTTGCTCGTTATATGGGAAATATTTGCAACCGGAAGAAGTTTGTTGAGTTTTGTTTACAATATAAATTTTCTTCACAAAGTTGTGTGGCAAAGCCTGCGGTTATACTTTTAATAATAACAATACATCTCCTTTTATTCATTAAAGCATTAGATATTCTCAAATCAATCAAATAATGGCCACATACCTTCCAAAAGTCGGGAGATGATGCTGTCAACATTCAACTCCGTGTCCGCCATTTTCGGCTAGCGTGACGTCATTCGTTGCCAAAAGGGGCGTATGCCGATCTACACCAAAATTGTGCATGCTAAACCAAGGTGCTTGTGAACACATCGAGATATATAACATGCAATAAAAAAAAATCCAGCGGACTTTAAATGATTTGGGGAAAATGATAGAAAGAGTAATGGATTAAAAATGCTAGATTTTGACTTATTCTGAAAAACGATTGAAAAAAGGAGAGGGGGGGGGGTTATAAAAATTGTGTACATACGAGAAAATTAAGAACTTTAAATGTTTTTTTTTTACTGTTCAATCCTTCAGTAATGCGTTTTGAGGTTTAATTTAAAGGCCTAATTATTTCAATTTAATTCAGAATATTTATGTAAAATTTGGTGGAAATATATATCTACCGGTGTATTATGATTTAGGAAGATGACGAAAGAGTGAATAAAAGCTACAAGAATATAAAACACATGGCTTGTAAACAATTATGTTTTTTATAGTGTGTACATTATCAACAACAAATTTTTATTTTAAAAAAAAGTATATGTATATAGCGTTAAAATGATTACAAAAATTAACACAACGTTTATACATGTATACTTCGTGATAAAATTGCTCTGAATGTTAATATATAACTGATGCATTCTTCCATTCTTTACTCACTTTAGGCTTTACAGCTACATATAATACTAATTTCATAAAAATAAGCAAACGTAATACTAGAATAGTTGAAACGTGACTTGTATATTTAAAGGTAAATTACCAAAGCATTTTGTAATTTAAAACTACCACAAATTCTTTCCAAGACTGTATAATTACTTTTAAGTTATAAAAGAGTTAAAAAGTTGCACATGTTTGAACACTGAAAGTATTTTCCTGAAATAATGGTACTTTTGCGAAAAGAAGAGAAACAACTGACATCAAAATTAAATTCATCTTCCAAACAATTGTAAAACGTTATATAGGTTTTGTTTTATTCTTGTTGGTGGGATTAAACCTATCAGTCTAAACCATGGGTATATATAGGTGACGACTGTATTTCTATCGAATCTTTTTTTGAAATATTGCAGGTATAGCTTTTAATGAAACTACTGTACGCAAAAGTCGTAACATGAGGTATTTTTATATGAACATTTACTGGAGTTTTTTATACAAGCGAAAATTTCTTGTTCATGCTTGGATGGACAAATATAGAACTCTACAAAATGTTAGGCATGTGACAACGCACTTTGAAAAAATTGCGCACTATGAAATTTTTTTTCAAAGTGCGTTAAATTTGGGACCAAATCAACGCACTTTGAAAAAAAATTCAAAGTGCGTTAAATTTTGGACCAAGTTAACCCACTTTGAAATTTTTTTCCAAAGTGCGTTAAGATGGTACATCAACATTTTTTAGTATCGACACTCTTAACGCACTTTGGAAAAATATGTATAATCACAAATTCTATTAGTATGATGATTTGTTAACACTGGTGAATCTATACTTACCGTATTTGAGAACGGGGATTGGGGTGGGGGTTGGGGTTAACCAAAGATACCGGTCAATCACCAGTGCATCATTTACTTGATTACAGGAAGAAGGACACCTACTCCTCATTTTTCCTTCCAAAACATATGATAGTCAGCAACTTAATCGCTTAAGAGCGGAAATTGAAATATGCTCTATTGTAAATATATTGAGAAAACGAGCTAGCCAAACAATAATTTCTCCATTGGTATGTTGAAGAATCTATAAGAGATTCAACATTCTGTTTTTATTTTCTAATCAAATAAATCACTTTTAAATAAAAAGAAATTACATAAACAAACATTAAATTATTATAAACTTAAAATGAGCA
Organism: Magallana angulata; assembly: GCF_025612915.1. Lineage (NCBI taxonomy): Eukaryota > Metazoa > Mollusca > Bivalvia > Ostreida > Ostreidae > Magallana > Magallana angulata. Next base: position 1,871,315 of record NC_069113.1, on the reverse strand, counting down.
TTAGGATGTGGGTTTTTTTTTCTCGCACTGATCTTCTAAAAGATCATATTGTTTTTGATCAACATAACTAACGTATCCTTTTATCACATTATGTTTGTTTACAAGCACATGCAATAAGCCAGTTAAAATATGTTATTCATTGATCTCCATTATCAATATATACAAATCATATTCGTTCTTGCATAGCTCAACATACCAGATAAGAAGTAAATTTGCTGCATACACAAAATAGGAAAATGTAGTTGCTAAGCGATGAAGTTTATGTCATATTTGGATAATTCAAATCTCCCGAATTGTTCTTTATGTGTAAACTGTCGATATTGTCTTATGAGAAAAAAATTCTCATCTAGAAACTCTTTATCAAGTTAGCTGAGAATGCGATGGGTTCTTTTTTAAATTAAGCTACACAAGGGTTTAAACAACCATTTATTGTATATAAAAGTATTAATTATTTTGACTTAACCCGTACAATTTTTTCTCAAAGTGCGTTATAACATAGGCACAAATATATTCTCCTGGCTTATACTAAATGCTACATAAAATTTATACTTAAAAAAACAAAACAAAATAAGGACTGTGGAGGAAAAATTATTTTATTCTCTTTGTTTCTTTTTTTTGCGTTACATTGAGAACTATTTTTATTTAGATTTTTTAAACATAAGGGTAGGAAATTAGGCAACTTTTCCATCAATAAAAAGGTTTTATAAATCTTATACAATATAATTATCATGCATTGGGTCGCAACGTCCTTGTTTTTGTGTAAACACCAAATAAAAAATAATTAAATTTTCTTTCTATTTGAATTGAATTCGTAGAGGATGTGCTGTAAAAGAACGGATGGAAGATTCGAACTTTTTAAATTTATATAGGTACATCTATTTATATAAAGTGTGTATATAACATTCCACAAGTAAGGAGTTTGATGTTTTGTAAATGTTATTGTAAAAATAATCCTTAATTAATGCTTTGTTCAGCAAAATTGACTCATGACGACTGTCCAGCTAATGCCTCGAAGTATGCGCGAACAACAAAGCCTAATTGTGCCTCAGTCACGGCGCTCTCACGCGTGGCTTGACTCCGCGGCTTGAGTTCAAAATGTAAGTTTGGGGTGGTACGTAATCGAAGCGCCAGGAATCGGGTCAGAAGCTGAATTCTGTTATCTCTCCCTCTCCCAGGATAATCTGAGCTCTTATCTTCCACCAATCAAACTCCGCCTCAGTTCGCGAAATTCTTGCTCGTTCTGATTATACTGTCGGCTCTACAGGGGGGATTAAAGTTAATGCTTTAGCCATCACCCGACTATTGTTCACTCTACTGGTCAGTCATGGAGGCTCTGGTGTTCGGGGTAGTGCTGCTGGGGGCAGCGTGGATCGGTTTATGTGAGGGAATTCCTTACGATTTGTTCTACTCCTATGGTTACCAGTTCGGGGATACGGTTTTAGAGCGAGGGGATGATGTTAGTTCCAATGAAGTCTCCCTGGATGTCCCGATCGTCTACTACGATCAGCGCTACAACAGTATTTTTGTGAGTACCACCATACTTTTTGCTTTTAGTCTTTTTTTTTCCGACAACCCTTTTCTTGAGATGTTCGGTTTTACAACACATTTCACTGTTACATAAAGCTACGCTAGTCGTATCGTTGGAGTTAGATACTCGGATGAAAACACTGGGAAATAATGCATTGTATACTTCCAGATTCATTTAATGCAAAAAAACCTTTAATTTTTAATCTTGAGACAACTTTGATGCATTTAGATGGCGGTATTTACATGTATGTTCATCGCATTGTACCGAGGAGAGTTCTGAGTGCCAATTGTTCGTCCCACCTGGGTGCCCCATAATCTCTCATTAGACACGAAACCTGTCATGTTTATGTAGAATTTAATGAATTCAAAATTAATCCGGGTGTCAAAACTCTTCCAGTAATTGTGTTTGTTCAAGCGATCAACACAAAGCATCCGGAAAATAAGTTTATGAACGGTTCTTTACACTAGATATCATCTACATGCAGCTGTTCCGGTATAAAAAGCGGCTAATTACAAATTCAGGAGGATCAAGAGAAAATAGTTTGGGTAAATTTGGTGAAAGGTAGAGTTTTTGTCAAGGGTAATTGATATATATTTAACACAAGCCAATCATTGGTAGAACTAGCTGCAGGACTGTAGCTTCCGGTCTGAAAAAATTCGGATGGACGACCTGGTCCCAGGTCGTCCATCCGAATTTTTTCAGACCGGGAGCTACAGTCCTGCAGCTATGGTAGGACAGTATGTGTAAACTGTTTGTACAATTCAATTTCAATTTCAATTTCTTTATTTACCAATTAAGGGCCCTCAAGGGGCAACATGAAGACTGTTGACATACAACATCCAATGAACATAAATGTAGACTTCTGTCTCTCAGTGTCTCGGAGTGGCTCCCCTCCCATCCTATAAATTTTGTACACTGATATATGGTATGCTGACCAGACTTGACTCTACGTCAGTTTGTTAGTGTAAGAGAGATTGATAATTTGTTTCTGCTGGGGTTTGAACTTGGTCCTCAGGCATGCACTCCACACCAAGGGCAATGGAACATGCGACTATTGCCACCACAATTATTTTGCAAACAATTAATAAAAAACTTGAAAAGTTTAAGACTAATAACTTTTTTTCCATAACAGAGATCGCCGTCTTTATTGATTGAAGTAGCGAAGAGTGAACTCTGTGGTTTACATAAGCAAAACGGTGGTACGTGTATAAATACCTGTTTCTGGCATATGTTGACAATGGCATCGATGACAATAAACAGGACATTTAAATAAGATATATTTGGCATTAAACAAATATCAATGTTCCCAAGCTTTGATGGTAATAAGTGGTAAGTAATAAATGGGTTATCGAAGAACATTACTAGTTACGTAGTTAAGTTAGTTTGTAGTTGACCTATAAATATGGTTTGAATTATGACCACATATAAATTAAATTAGGTCAATTTAACTGCAACCCTGTAACAAATATAATACCATAGTACTCTAAGAGTGACGTCATATTCATAATGCACATAGAGAGACCTAGAAGATGTTACTAAATTTTTTTAGCTCACATATTAGATTCACCAGTACCCCTATTTTTTGAAGACTAAAAACTACATGGCCTACTACTAGTCTACAAAGATCATGTAGACAGGGTCCATGTTATTTCTCATTACAAAAAAAATAAAATTGTGGTTTGCCAATGAATTGGTAGATTACAAAGCCCAGATTTATATAGCAGTGTCATATACATGTATATATATAATTTTTGATACATGTAGCAAAGGGTTACGGTCTGCTCCTCTCCTCTCCAATTTTGGTGTTGCAGACATGTAAACACCTTGGCTACTGAAGATGTACATATACCGGTATATGTTATACAAGTTTTTCTATTTTTCTCCCCGGGATAGCAATGTTTGTTTTTCATCCAGTTGTACACTGTGACATATAATATTTGTGTGTGATGGTTTTTAAAGTAAACTGCTAAATGTAGTATAACGCTGAAGAATGACCCATTGGAGTTGTACAAACTTATAAATTTCAGAGATTTTTTTTGTTTTCAGGTCAATAATAATGGGCACTTATCATTTGATTATGAGGTCCCAGTGTATCTACCCACACTGCGTCTGGGATCTAGGTACAAGTTAATCGCAGCGTTCCTGTCTGACATTGATACATCCGCTGCAGGAAGTGTTTATTACAGGTTCGTCTTCAGTTCAGGTGTAGCGTTAAATTAACATACTGTAGAATTCAGTTGTAGCTAAATTACATGTATAGTCTCTGGATCTATCAGGCTAATTCTTAAGTTTTTCAATCTCCTTAGAATGATGTTGAACCTGAATTGACTCAATTTCATCCCATAAATTAAGCAGCTTGAATAGCTTTAATTTTTAGAATTTTAAAGTTTTTCATATTTTTCATTTAGAATGTGATTAAAATGCTTATTGTTTTATTGTCTGAAAAATTTCACATTGGTAAAACAACTTCATTATAGAATCTTTCATAGTGAATATGAAATCCAATTAATTTATTATTCTGTCTTAATGATCTCAGACAAACACAGGATGAAAACTTACTGGAAAGAGCCTCCTCTGATGTCAAAGGTCATTTCCAAGGTTACCAGGATTTCAAGGCCACAGGCCTCTTCATTGCTACTTGGGAAGATGTGGGATATTTTCCTGCTAATAGCACTAAGGTAATTGTATAATATTGTTGTTTTTCATTAAGTCAGCTTTGAGACAATTTGTGTTGATTATTGGCGATTTCACCCTAAGTTAGACTTTGGAGTCCAGCTCCCGATGTTCCAATCTCATCTGCTTGGTAATATGTGAATTTTTTTTTAATTTATCATGGATTCTGGGCAGTGTTTGGTATTCAGAAATATTTACAATGGAACATAGGCTTAATTTAAAAATTGATTTGTTTGATGTACTCTGACCGACCCATCAAAATTGTCCCTACCCAATGTCTTTTTTTCAGCATTTTGAATTTGATTTTTTTTTAATTGATTGTCCATGTCATATTAAAAACACATTTAAATCATTAATAATCAATAAATATTGAATTTGTTTAGCTTTCTCAGTATAGAAAACAAAATAGTTTGATTATCAGATTATCAATGTGCAAGAAACAAAAAGAAAAAAGAGCTACCTACCTACCCACTATGAAAAATTTGGGACAGAGTACATCAAACATATAAATTATTAACGCAGACCCTAGACCCAGGAGGGAGGGAAGGAAATTTGTTATTTTCAAACTTGAAGTTTAACCAATTAAAAATTGGTAAAAAATAAAGATCTTCATATGAAAAATAAATTTCTTCATATTTTGCAACTAAAATTTTATCAGCAGGAGGTATTTCAATGAGACAGGAGACAAGTTCAAACAAAGAAAACTGTATACTGGGAAATATGCGCACATGTTTTATTTTTGCCCTCATTGTCAGCGGGCGAATTCCATTCATGCATCCATAATATCTCTTTTAACACAATTGCATCTGGGCGAATTCAAGAAGGGATGAAACCGTTTGTGCATGAAGAAGCCCCCCCCCCCCCCAAAAAAAAAAAATCAAGGGGCAAAAATATCACTGTATGTATACAGTAATTTAATTTTAGCCTTACTTTAAGAGAAATGACACAGATTTTTTTTATGCATTCTAGATATAGGGAATATTTAGTTTCCAAAACGATTTCCTCATTGATCAAGTTGACAGAGGACAGGCAATGGGTGAAAAATGTTACACTTGTGTATCTGATACTGATGCCTATACATAGGCCTGACAATGATTAGATTTTGTTAGATTAGTTGGTGCAATATATAGAGGTGCTCTCTTTCCCCCCCCCCCTCTCTCTCTCTCTCTCTCTCTCTCTCTCTCTCTCTCTCTCAGGATATTATTTAAACATGTAAGTGAAGTATTTAGAGGGAGGAGATTATCTCTAATCTTGTATAAACAATCTTTCCATCATGCTGAGTTCTCCAGTCCCAGCATTCACTGGATTAACATTAATCCTACTCAGTGTTAGCATTCTTTGGGTTGAACTTTTAAATATTGGATGTGCTGCGCACATATGGAGTTGTATCTTTTGATATGTGGGAGTAGGGATCTGTGCCACTGTTTACAACTAACTAAAGACCAAATTTATTTACAGTGTACTAATAACCTAGATTCTTTCACTTACCAGTGATGCTGTTGAAATGTAATGGTATACCAGTACTAGTAAATGGTTTTGTATAGATTTTTAGGAATCATTTCATGAGACTTGAAAGATCAAAGACTAAGTTGTTGAGTTATTTTGTAAAACCCCCCTCTGTCTATATCCTGATACATTGGTCAGCAGGAATGTACAGGGTCAGGCTAAAGTATTGTGACTCTTGTTTATAACACCCCCCTCCCCCAATGCAGACATTCATTGGAAGTGTGGTTTATATATTTATATGTTATCTGTTATAATTTTTGCTTTTCATGAAATGGATGTAAAAATAAACTGCTACTTTGGTGTTTCCGTGAACAATACAGTTTGTTAATCTCGCGACACTTGAGGTTGGAGAATTTTAAGTGTTTTACACTGAGTATCTGATGTGTTTGATGAGAAGGTATGGAAACTGATCTCGCAGCCAACATTTGACAGATTTCATACCATACAATATGAATCCTAACATTCCTATAGGGTTACAGATAAAGGGTTACAGAACAATAGATAGAAAGTTTCTTGATATTAGGTCAGGTCATGTTTTATTTGTTTTTGGATGACTGTCCATAATGTTATATAGTTATAGAATTTTTTTTATTTTTTTTTTAAATTGTTAAAGCTTTGGTAGGTTTTTTTTCTAAATGATTATTTTGATTGAAGTTATACTATCAAAAGATGGATGAAATCTTTTTTGACTGGTTCCCACACTGTTAGAGTAGCTAGGATACATCTGGAGGTGAGTTACGCTGTCAGTGATATCGGCCGATTCCTGGCAGTTGTTGATTCAGGGCGTGTGGCCATTGTTAGGATCCTGCAGTCAGTGAATACAATAATCACCTCCTGTCCATTATCACACGGCTCTACAAGCTATCAGCCAATCAACAAGCTTGTTAACACTGATCGTCAGGGGGAGATTACTTCTGACAGCTTTGTGAGCAGACTCAGTCGAAAACTCATCAATGTCCATAAAACTGGTTAGAAAGCTCATTAATGTCCATAAAACTGGTCTTCTACATTCTCCCAAAGCATGGGAAATTTTCAAATTACAATACTGTGAACATCTGGTGGGAATATTGAGCAGAGAATTCCAAAAAGCTGTATCAAATTAAAGATCATTCTTTTTTTAATTTTTAACGGGGTAAGAAATTCATTTTTTTTCTTTTGATAGCTAAACACATTCCAAATAGTTCTAGTATCGGATGGATCGGATACCTTTGCCATACTTAATTATCTGGATGGAGGCATTAACTGGATCACGAGTGAGGGCAAATTAGGAGATACAAATAAGGACCCCCCAGGCCAAGTCGGATTTGATGCTGGTGATGAGAAGAGAGCCTTTAGGATTGGGAAATACAGTGGAAAAAGTAACGCTGATGAAGTAGCTACGTAAGTGTTAAAACTTCTGAGCTAGCTATGTACGAGTCAGAACTACCTGGTACATATGTAGCTATGTAAGTCAGAACTTCTGAGCTAGCTATGTATGAGTCAGAACTTCTGAGCTAGCTATGTATGACTCAGAACTTCTGAGCTAGCTATGTATGAGTCAGAACTTCTGAGCTAGCTATGTATGAGTCAGAACTACATAAGTAGCTATGTAAGTCAGAACTTCTGAACTAGCTACATAAGTGTAAGAACTGTTTAACTAGCCATTTTGATATCGATGCCTCTAATTATACACCACACAATGAATGTTTTTAGACCCATCCATCCCTCAGTCAGTCTGTCCTGGGTTTTTTTGTAAGCACAACTCCTTTACTGCTGCAAGGAATTTCATAAAGCTTTGTAGATATTACAATGTCACAATGTGAAAATCCGATTCTATCATTTTTCTGGGAATTTCGGCCCTTTTGAACTTGCAATTTTGGTCCTATGTTGAATATGATAATGAACTGTTTATACGAGCAACTCCTTTTTCACCTCTGTAAGGAATTTGATAAAACTGTGTAGGTACGAATATTTAGGACACAATGTACAGATTTGAATATTACCGGAAAATTCAGATACCTTATTTTTTTCTGAGAATTTAAAGTTTTGTGGTTGACAAAGGAATGGATGAGCGTATTTTTAGGTTTTTGTCTAATGATTTTTTGCAAGTTATACTCTTTATCAAGTTTTTTTTATTATTTAATGCATACCCTGCCATTAATTTTGTGTAGCATTGTTAAGTAACGGGGAGTGTGAGGTAAGTAAGCTTGCTCACTTTTTCTCGCATTATCACCGGTGTGAGATCGGTTTGTCCGGTGTGAGACAGCAGTGTGAGATTTTTCTGTCTTACACTGTGTATAACTACGCCGTTTTAAAACGTAAACAAACGTTGTCTGCTATAGGGAAATGCAAAATAGTGCATTGAGATTATCCATTAAATAATTTTGTTGCATAATTAATTACAATTTTTCATATTTTAATTGAAATAATTGTCGTATGCTTTCATTTAACTTGCACTATTTGAAGCACGCGGAGGGATAAACCGAAAGTAATCTTTTGAACGTCACAACAGAAAGTTGTCAAACATCATTTTTTTAAGCTAATATAATGCGAGAAAAATAATCATTCATTATAAACTCGTGTTGGATAGTGAAATTCCACCGAGGGGCCAAGATTCACGGTCTAGGACTCGGCAAAGCCTCGTCCTAGACAGTGAATCTTGTCCCCTCGGTGGAATTTCACTATCCCACACTCGTAATAATGAATGATTCTATTATTCTTTCATCATCTCTGTAAGTGTTGAAAGGCTGGAACGAAGCTGTCTTGTTCTTAACTTCAGTGATAATGACAGTGTTATCAAATGAGGATGAGTGGGACTCTGTTTTATGTAAGATATAACATTCAAACAATTTCTTAAGTTGGCTGTAATTGATCTGATTTACTGTGTAGTGCCTCCAATGTGAAGGTCCCGGGTCAATGGATGTTTAACATTGGTCGATTAAATGGAGGGGACATCCAGGGGCCGACATTCAACACGGAGGACAACACCGGAGGTAACCGACTCTAATTTTTATATTTGTACATGCTATAGTAGCATGAAAATTCTTTGGTCTTATTGTTTTTTTCCCCCACTTCTTCTTGTTGGTCTGTCCTTTGGTTTTGAATTATCAGTATTTGTACCTACTAAGGAATCATAAAAATTCATTGATATCTCAGTATCCCTCACAAATTAACTTCACCAATATATTATTAATTTTACATTTAAGAAAAACTACAAAACCACACCCCTACCAATTTTTGAAAACTCACAAAAATTGCCCAACACTAAAACCAGTTTTCAAATTCAGAGTATTTAAAATGCTTTTACTCACTGACTCGCTGTAAATTTCAGTGGTGATCTTTGAGCCCACCCTGGGGGGTGAGACTTGCACTGAGGGAGCCAAGCAGTGCCACCTTAATGCCAAGTGTGTGGACTACACCGGCGGATACTGCTGTAAATGTCTGGATAATTACTATGGCAACGGGAACACTTGTCTGGAGAATGGTAAGTAGTTGAAGATGTCACTATACAAGTGTATGGACAGACATACTAGTGTATGGACAGCTATACAAGTGTATGGACAGATTTATTAATTTATGGACAGCTTTCCTAGTACATGGACAGCTAAAATAATTTATGGACAGCTTTCCTTGTATATGGACAGCTATACTAGTACATGGACAGCTATACTAGGATATGGACAGCTATACTAGTACATGGACAGCTATACTATTACATGGACAGCTATACTAGTACATGGACAGCTATACTAGGATATGGACAGCTATACTAGTACATGGACAGCTATACTAATACATGGACCGGTATACCAATACATGGACAGCTATACTAGTACATGGACAGCTATACTAGGATATGGACAGCTATACTAGTACATGGACAGCTATACTATTACATGGACAGCTATACTAGTACATGGACAGCTATACTAGTATATGGACAGTTATACTAGTACATGGACAGCTATACTAGTACATGGACAGCTATACTAGTATATGGACAGCTATACCAATACATGGACAGCTATAGTAGTACATGGACAGCTATACTAGGATATGGACAGCTATACTAGTACATGGACAGCTATACTATTACATGGACAGCTATACTAGTACATGGACAGCTATACTAGTACATGGATAGCTATACTAATACATGGACAGGTATACCAATACATGGACAGCTATACTAGTATATGGACAGCTATACTAGTACAGGGACACCTATTCTAGTATATGGACAGCTATAGTAGTATAGTAACAGTTATACTTGTACATGGACAGCTATACTAGTACATGGACAGGTATACCAATACATGGACAGCTGTACTAGTAAATGGACAGGTATACTAATATATGACAGCTATATTAGTACATGGACAGCTATACTAGTGTATGTACAGCTATACCAGTATATGAACAGCTATACTATTATATGACAGCTATATAAGTACATAGACAGCTATACTAGTACATGGACAGCTATACTAGTAAATGAACAGCTATATTAATACATGGATAGCTATACTAATACATTGACAGGTATACTAGTACATGGACAGCTATCCTAGTACATGGACAGGTATACCAATACATGGACAGCTGTACTAGTACAGGGACAGCTATTCTAGTATATGGACAGCTATACTAGTATATGGACAGCTATTCTAGTATATGGACAGGTATACTGATACATGGATAGCTATACTAGTACATGGACAGCTATCCTAGTATATGGACAGGTATACAAATACATGGACAGCTGTACTAGTACATGGTCAGGTATACTAGTATATGGACAGCTATTCTAGTATATGGACAGGTATACAAATACATGGACAGCTGTACCAGTACATGGACAGCTATCCTAGTATATGGACAGCTATACTATTATATGGACAGCTATCCTAGTATATGGACAGCTATACTAGTATATGGACAGCTATTCTAGTACATGGACAGCTATACTATTATATGGACAGCTATACTATTATATGGACAGCTATCCTAGTATATGGACAGCTATACTATTATATGGACAGCTATCCTAGTACATGGACAGCTATACTATTATATGGACAGCTATCCTAGTATATGGACAGGTATACTAGTATATGACAGCTATCCTAGTACATGGACAGCTATACTATTATATGGACAGCTATACTAGTACATGGACAGCTATACTATTATATGGACAGCTATACTAATACATGGATAGCTATACTAATACATAGACAGGAATACTAGTATATGGACAGCTATACTAGTACATGGACAGCTATACTAGAGTATGACAGCTATATTAGTTCATGGACAGCTATCCTAGTATATGGACAGGTATACCAATACATGGATAGCTATCCTAGTATATGGACAGCTATACTATTATATGGACAGCTATCCTAGTATATGGACAGCTATACTAGTACATGAACAGCTATACTAATACATGGATAGCTATACTAATACATAGACAGGAATACTAGTATATGGACAGCTATACTAGTACATGGACAGCTATACTAGAGTATGACAGCTATATTAGAGTATGACAGCTATATTAGTTCATGGACAGCTATACTAGTTCATGGACAGATATTCTAGTATATGGACAGCTATACTAGTATATGGACTGCTATTCTAGTACATGGACAGCTTTCCTAGTACATGTACATGGGTATAGTCCACTAATGCATTTTCAATAGGCGGTAATGTTAACATTAGGATTCATAGCTCCGGCCCTAATTTTCGTTCAACAATGAGGGACCTCTTGAATGAAAGCTTATCAAATTGTCTCTTTCCTGTTAAAATATTTAGGTTTGAAGTCAGATTCGTTTTCTGGCAAGTTGGATCTGTATTGAAAAACTCTGAAAATGAAAGTAAAAGTAGGGAGTTTCTCAGTTTTGGAAAGGGTGTACATCAAACAATTTCAATCCTTTTTTTCAAATGATAATTCAATTTTGACACTTGTTTTTAAAATTGCAAATCCTCTTTTCTGACATGTGTCAAGCATTCTGGTTTAAAATGTCCCAATAAATGTATATACACTCTGCAAGTATAGGGACTATTTTTCTTTAAGGCACTACTTTGTTGTCCTACCGATTCTAAAAATAGAGTGATATAGCCACATGGACAGCTATACTAGTGTATGGACAGCTATACTAATTTATGGACAGTTTTCCTAGTACATGTATATGGACAGGTATACTAATACATGGACAGCTATTCTAGTATATGGACAGCTATCCTAGTATATGGACAGGTATACCAATGCATGGACAGCTGTACTAGTACATGGACAGCTATCCTAGTATATGGACAGGTATACCAATGCATGGACAGCTGTACTAGTACATGGACAGCTATTCTAGTATATGGACAGCTATAGTAGTATAGTAACAGTTATACTTGTATATGGTCAGCTATACTAAGTGTCATTGTATTTCAGGAGCACCTCAGAGACTCAATGGAAAGGTGTATGGAGAGCTGAATGGTTACACCATTGATAATCTGGACATGCATGTGTACATCGTGACGAGGGACGGACGGGCCTACACTGCCATCAGCCGGATCCCCACCCAGCTGGAGGGAAATATGCGGTCCCTGGTCACCATCGGTGGAATCATGGGATGGATGTTCGCTCTGCCCCAGCACCCAGACGCCAAGAACGGATTCATGCTGACCGGTAACACAATGACATTTATTGGGGCTTTATGCTAGAGCTTTTTAACACATTATAATTGTTAGTTGTTATTTAGTGCATAGTGTTTTAGAATGTTATTTTCCATGTATGTAAACCATGTTTAAGTAGGACATTATAAATAATGGCTGATTAGTAGATAGTGATTATGTGTTGTATCTGATGGTTGTTTGTAGGTGGAGTACTGAACCACACAGCTGTGATGACCTATCCATCCGGGGAGCAGGCTCAGATTACACAGCAGTTCTTTGGACATGACACCCAAGGTCACATGAGGCTGGAGACCCAGGTCCAGGGTAGCGTCCCCACAGTGCCCCCTAATTCCACCATCACCCTGGGGGACTACACTGAGGAATACCAGCGGGTCGCACCAGGTAGGGGCACTCAGGGGGGTTCAAGTGGGATGCCAAATTATGTAAAGGTGTTTCAAAGAGGAAATAATCATTTCTAAGGGAAGACATCTGCTCATTGACCTGCACATTGTTATATTTTCTTTGCCCCAGAATTAATTGTTAAGGCCATCACTTAAATTGTATGGTACATTGTATCAAAACCCTAAAGTGATCCAAAAACTTTAAGAAGCATTAGGTGCTTAAATTTTGCATGTATTATTTTAAGAAAAAACTAATTTTCTGACATTAAACCTCAGAAAATTTAGTTGCAATTTTTGAAAAAAATATAAAGTTCAAAATTATACAATTTTGGGTACAAATAATATTTTTGTAATTCACCTTGTAAAACCTTAATGTTCATCCTATAAGCATTTTTGCTTTAAGTAATCCTTTGTTGTGCAATTATTTGATTACATATCAAGGGTAACTGGCCTTTATTGTGTGATTACCTGACTATGTTTCTGATTAACTGGACTACATTGTGTGAATATCTTGCTACGTTTCTGATTATATGATTATCTGATTACATTTCTGATTAACTAGCCTTTGTCATGTGATTATCTGATTACATTTCTGATTAACCAGCCTTTGTCATGTGATTATCTGATTACATTTCTGATTAACCGGCCTTTGTCATGTGATTATCTGATTACGTTTCCAGGACATTGGAAGTCAACCTCCACGAGCCGCTACGTGATGAACGGGGTCACGCGTCAGTATCAGCTGGAGCAGACAATCATGTTCACCGAGTGTCCCCACAACACAGACCCCCAGACCAGCGTCCTTCGGCTGATGACCAGCAGGAACTACCTCAGCTTCGAGGAATCCCAGAACATTGTCCGCTACATCATCACTGGCAAAGTTGGAGTTAGTCAGTCAGGTATGTTTGTAACAGGCTTTTTGATTGGTTAAGTTTAACACTTACAGTTATTTTGTGGATGTCAAAATTTCTTGAGCAAAAAATTATTAATCAGCATGGCATTATGTCTAAATTTTGTACAATTTAATTCAAATTTTTTTTACTATTTGCCTCAAATTTTGTATTTGATGAAAGAGAATAGAAATTTAATGAATGAATTTAATAGCTTCAGAGTTGATGTCCATATAAACAGGATTGAAACACAGTTAATGCTCTTTTTATTATCTGTAACAAAGTTACTAATGCATAAACTACCCAATCCAGTTTATGATTATATAACATTTTGTAGCTGTTAAATTCATTACATTCCATACAGCAAGCAAGAATTAAATTACTGCCTCCTCAGACTGATGACCAGCAGGAACTACCTCTGTTTATTTTACACATGAAAGATATTTTGGTCAAATGTTGCATATTGTTGTTGAAAAATCATGTTACAGAACATATACTAATGAGAGGAACCTGGGAGTACATGTTTTCTCTTCATGGCCCGTAGAAAAGTGGGAAAACTCTAGAACAAGGTAGTGGTTGTTTATAATGTTAAATTTTGACTATATTTTTGGACAGGTCTGGATCCTTGCATAGATGGTGCTGCTAGTTGTCACCAGTACGCTGAGTGTATTCCTAACGGGGACAACTTTGAGTGCCAGTGTCGCACTGGTTTTATCGGGGACGGCACAGATTGTCAAGGTAACTAGGACCACTAGTTTACAGATAGGACCACTAGTTTACAGATAGGACCACTAGTTTACAGATAGGACCACTAGTTTATAGAATCCCAAAGTAACTTGAACTACTGATATTTTTAAGACTCCTGTGAAATAGGTCCTCCAGGTAACAGATGGTTAAGGTAACTAGGACCACCAGTCTACAGATTGTCACTGCCAAATAGGACCACTAGTTTTGTCGAGAATCATTTCATGAAAGTTCTCCATTTAACAGAATGTCAAGATAAAATAACTCCTTGACTTCCTGATTATTTATCTCATCTGAATTGTATCAATAACTCCAGATAATCACCTGATTCTGTGTCCAACACTTAAACAGATAGGAGATGTTGATCTCATTTTGTACTCTGCTCTCTGGCTACACTTGACCTTGATTATACAGGAAACTAGAAAAGTTCAGATATATTAATGATGTTGATGATTTTTAGATGTGAATGAGTGTACAGACAGCCCCTGTGATGTGAATGCGGACTGCTACAATTTGCCCGGCTCCTTTGAGTGTACCTGTCGATTTGGTTTCACTGGAAATGGTCTACAATGTCAGCGTAAGTAAAGAACAAAGATATCAGTCTATAAACCTTTGGTTTGTAGGGGAAGTATTAGAGGAGTTGATATTTTACATTTTGTCCTTATCTGTAGGTGAGGTGAGATTGTGTGGAGACGATGTTTGTCATCCAAACGCTCGCTGTGTCTTCAACAGTGATATCGGGCGGCCAATGTGTGAATGTAACTCTGGTTACTATGGGGATGGAAAAAACTGCTCAACTCTAGGTTTGTTATGAATTCTTATGTCTAACAAAACTTGAAGTTTGAGGTCTCATTGAAGAATTGTATTCAAGTTATCTGTCAGATATTTAATGTTTGATTGTTTTTCAGCGTTTGAGTGTAACGAGGCCCCCGAGGTCTGTCACCAGGATGCTCAGTGTATCTACGACTTTCAGGAGCAGCGCTATAAGTGTGAGTGTGGGGAGGGGTTCAGTGGGGATGGTCTAGTGTGTCAGGCTTACAAGGACCAGTGCGACCGTTGCCATGCCAATGCCACCTGTGTCTTCAACATCAACACCTTCACTCACACATGTCAATGTAACCCAGGGTTCACAGGGGACGGCAGATACTGCTCTTTCATTGGTCAGTATTTCAAATTCAAATTATGCTGGTCACACAAGAAGATTCTTTGTTGAGAATTTATTTAATAATCAATATTTTTGTTATATAAAAACAGTTAAAGTTAATATGTTAAAGTTTTATTAATATGATTCATTCTTAACAGATATAAATATTTATGCAGAATCTTAAATGTATTAGAGCCTTATCATGTTTTTAACAATCTGTTCTTGTCAACCACAACAGAATTTGAAGTTTCTGTAGCTGTGAGAAATATTGTGGTATAAGAAGCTTTACACTCGTTTCTTGTTTTTATCAGATGTCCCAACTGTCTGTCGGCTGTGTAGTGAGAACGCAGAGTGCTTGCTCGATGTCTCCAGTCAGGAATTTACGTGTCAGTGCCGCTCAAATTACCGTGGTGACGGATTTAATTGCACTCAGGTGGATTGCCGTACTGAGCAGATCTGTGATCCTAATGCAGACTGCATGTATGACCCATTCGAATTACGGGACCTCTGTCTGTGTAGAAATGGTTTCACAGGTGAGTCTGTTACCCTGGCAACAGAAAGCAGCTGAAAGGAAAACTGACATTGCATGTCTCTTATTTTATTAAGATTAGAGAATTGCATGCAATTTGATGTGTCATTAGACATGATATCAATGCTCCTTAGTGTTGTAAATGAAACCTTTGTCTGTGGTGTATAGTTAGTTAATCCTTTGTCTGTGGGTTTGTAGGGGATGGACTTACCTGTGAACCTGAGGGTTGTGAGGTCTACAATGACTGTGATGTCAACGCCCAGTGTCTACCTGACCCTAGGTATACCAACAGGTACGCCTGTCGCTGTAACCAAGGATACCGAGGGGACGGGAAACGGTGTGAACAAGAAGGTGGGTGTTACCAAAGGGAAATACATAGTTATCAAAGATTGTTATATCCTGCCTTTATGTACTCATATTTGCATATGCATTGTTCTTTCTCACTGTAAGTCCATACGGAGGAACTGCAATTATATTTCTATAATCGCAATTGCTCTGTCTGTATACTATGACGTCATAAAGGTGTGATGTCATATACTTTTCCATGACGTTATAAATTAAAACAACTATTATATACGATACATCATATGTTTTTCTCCAACTCCATAAAATTGATGTATTTAATATTAAAACATGTCTTATAATAACATTTTAAAGGAATTACTGTTATAACATATCATTGATTCTGTTTACAAATCCATGTGAATTAAAATGATACATTGCAGTCTGAATGTTTATTTTTTATGCAATAGCTAAATGTCAAGGTCTATGCTAATACAGGGTATTTGAGAGTGGTAAAATGCAAATATAAGTAATAAACAACGATTATTTAGTGAACATGGTGTTATGAATAGCAACTGCTCTGCTGGCATATTTTCCAGCTAGCGCATCAAGGAATATGCCAACAAAGCAATTGCTATTCATAACGCCATGTTCACTAAATAACGTTGTTTATTTCTTAAATGATACTGTTTATGTGAGTATTGAAATTTGGTATTGAGTTTCTGCATAATGAGCTTTGTTGACATTTCTATTCAGAGATATCCTGTAACCAGATCAACAACTGTTCGCCATTTGCCGAGTGTCTGTACAGCCTCTCTGTGGACTCCTACAGATGTCGCTGTCGTCCTGGTTACGATGGTGACGGAACATCCTGTATCCCAAGTGGTAGGCGATATATAGTTTACCAAGTATATTTTATAGCACTTACAAATATTTTCCCCTTTGTAAATCATAATGGAAGACAATCTTTAATTCAAATTTAGAAATAGTATAATTATGACATTGCATAGCAATGTCTCCTAGGTTTACTATTTCATGTGATAGAACATGTTTTTTAATTCATGTATATTAAATCATTTATATTTATTAGGTGACAATTGCCAGAGAAACCCTTCTGTCTGTGATGGAAATGCAAACTGTGTCTCCAATGGAGACATTTACGTCTGTCAGTGCAACTCTGGTTTCCGTGGTGATGGCAAGATCTGCTACAGTGAGTATGACTTTATGTAAGATAAAGTATTTAATGATGAAGCTCATTTTACTGCTGCCAAAAATACTTCAGAGATTTATCTAGTTTTTTAAAGCTTTTTATGTGTGTTTGGAGAGAATTTGTGTGGTTTAGATCTGTGAGATAACTTGTTCTGTTGTACAGGGACGAGTTCTGAGGATTACCTGATCCTGTCTCAGGGTAAGACTATCAGCCGTGTCAACATCAACCAGGAGGACGGTCCCGGGCAGCTCATCCTGTCCCAGCCCGGTGAGTGAACCAGTCAAAACCAATCAGAACGAAGGATCGGGGTCCTTTAGCCTTGTTCATTCTTCTGTGTTTTGTAAATAAAGATTATGTTTCCTTTAATTGGCAATGCTGGTTTTATGCAGTGTTTTGATTGGCTGTTACAGATCAGCTGATTGTTGGTGTGGACAGTGATTGCGCTGATGGTAGCGTATATTACACGGATGTGGTAGAGGGCAGCATTTACCATGTGGCTGCCAACGGCTCAAACCTCAACAGGATAGTATCAGGTAAGTGATTGATAAAAGATCCATCATTCTATAAAGTAATGATTCTCAATCCAATCATGATGTCGGAGGCCTAATAAACTAAACAAGTTTGCTTTGTATGTGACACTACACTTGATTTGAGGGTTAAGTCCCCTTTGTGTGGGAAGATATCTGCAGTGTGTTGTGTTTAGGATTGAATGTTCCTGTCTGTTTTCAGGGTTGAAGTCTCCCGAGGGTCTTTCCATTGACTGGGTTTCCCGGAACATGTACTGGACAGACTCCGAGCTGGACTGTATAGAGGTCTCCAGGCTGAACGGAACTTCCAGGAAGAGGCTGTTTGAGAGGGAACTAGTCAACCCAAGGGCCATAGTGGTCAGTCCACAGAGAGGGTAAGTTTGCAAATAAAATATTATTGGCAAAAGAGTCTATCTCAGTGGCTCTCTGCCTAGTTTTAGAATATTGTTGGCTAAAGAGTCTATCCCAGTGGCTTTGCTTTTTTTTTTAGCCTCAAAACGTTTTAAATTCATCATTCTGTATGTGTTTTATTTGTCTCTTAGATTTATTTTGATGGACCATTTTGGTCAGTCACATGACAGCAGTAACACACCTTGTTAATTCTTAGATATACAAGTACAATGAAGAGTATGAAAATCAGTTATATACAATTTTAATAGTGATATTTAGTACTTTGTGGTGCCTCATATGACAGCAGTATAAGTTGAGAGTAAAAGTTAAACAAACATGCACACCACAGGTGTTTAGGGATGTACAAGTATAATACAGACTTTAACACTCTGATTCTGCAGGAGGATGTACTGGACCGACTGGAATAGAGGGACCCCCAAAATCGAGGTGGCAAACATGGATGGCACCAACAGGAAGGTTTTTGTAGAGTCGGACCTACGACTTCCTAACGGCCTGACCGTCGACCTGTACTCTAGCCAGGTGTGCTGGGGAGATGCAGGTGAGTGAATTCAGATTACTTATGATAAAGGAGGGAGTCACAGAGGGTAGCCCCCTGATTCTTTTACCAATAAGACTGACATTTGCAGTGAGTTTTAAACAATGAATCTGTGTCACTGGAGCTTACGTATACAGCTTTGATTGACCAGTCTGGACTACATAAGAATAGATATGAATTTCTATATACAGTCAGAATGGGACACTTGCACTTGTAAGGTTTATTTGATAAAAACAGGAAATTTCTGCATGAAGGGGTCAAAATCTATTTGAGACACTAAGTCTGGTTGTTTTATCTTGAACAATATTCAGTTCTAATGAATGGAAGTCAATTTATTTTGCTTTGGATTTACTAGATGTTTTAATCTCTTGATTTTACAACAGGCACCAGTAAAGTGGAGTGTATACGAGAGGATGGAGTGGGGCGTGTTCTTCTGACCGACTCTGCACCTTATCCCTTTGGTCTCAGTTACCATGGGAACAACATTTTCTGGACAGATTGGTCACAGTAAGTTGAATATTGCTATTGACAACCAACAGCAGTATGTGGGATCATGCTCTCTTTCTGAAATCCTGCTACATTATTTATCCAAATTTTCAAATTTATTTGTGACTCCTAAAATATTTTCATTATGAATAATGTCGTCAAATCATTTGTAGGAAGGCGGTGATGGAGGTTAGCCGAGGAGGAAGTCCGAGGGCGTCTCTGGAGATCCCAGTAGGAGGAAATGGGCGACTGTACGGACTGACTAGTGTGACGGAATGTCCCAGGAGTAAGTGTTGTCATCCTGTTCCATGGTAGTTTTAATTTGACGACTGGCTAGAATGAGTAGAAAGATATACTGTTGATTCCTATTTAAACGCGAGGAACTAATATCTGCATTAAATAGCAAGAAGTGCATCTCGCGAATTTTAAAATCTCGCAATTATTTTCTAGACATATGTAAACTTCATGACACAAAAACAAAAATTTGGCATTCCCGATTTTATGTTCTTGCAATTTAATGGAAAACGACTGAATCGCGGAATGAAGTACTCGCGTAAAATAGGAATCTACAGTACATGTCTCATGGTAGTTTTAATTTGAAAACTGGCTAGAATTAGACGAAATACATACCTTGATATATTGACGTGCAGTTGCTAGAGAAGATTTTCTAATCTGTTTCAGTAAACAATGCTTGTTCAGTAAACAACGGCGGATGCCGATTCCTGTGTCTTCCCACACCAAACGGAGGCAGAACTTGCTCATGTCCTGATGATGTTTCAGAGGAAACGTGTAATGAGATATCAGTCATTAGAAAGAGAAAGTAAAGGTAATGTAATGAGATATCAGTCATTAGAATAGAAAATAGAGGAAATGCAATCAAAAATCAATCCTCATAAAATGTTAACAGACACTTGTCCTTAAATCAAATATTAAATATTCCTCATTGAAAGCTCTAACCAGAGAGTCAGCTTTGTAAAGTGCAACTAGAGATCAGTTTTCAGTTATTGAAAAAGAAAATACAGTAGGCTTGTTAATAGGGCTATAGTCACAAAGAATCTATTGAGAAACAAGATCAAATAAATATCAGTTCACCAGACACTGTGAACAAACTATGAATGGATCCTACCTTTGGCATTTTCATGTAATAATCAATATCTGATGATATTATCTAACTTTCCTATGCTGTTGTTATTAAGCATTGCGATTTTTTTCCTATGCTATCAATTAATATGTTTCCATTCTGTCTTTTGTGTAGAGAAGGAGGAAATGGTCACAAAATACTCGCGCCAAAAGCAGCGATGGACTACGTGTGATATGACATGAACTCGCTGAGTGCCAAACGAACTCGTATCTGTACATTAGTTGTCTGAGTGTTGTAGATGGACTCGAACTAAGAGTTATTTAGTGAGACTCTGCATGTGTGTTGTGTAAACAAGAGATAGTGAGAGATGACCACAAGTCAGACGTAGCTAGCCAGCCATCTTCATATAGTTAGGGGGAAAACCCAGACGGAACTCTATTTAGCATGTCTATATTTACTGGTAGTTTTTTTTTTTTTTTTCTATTTTGGTAAACTTTTTTATGCTCTTACTTTGTTTATGTATTTCATTGTTTAAAATTGTTTTCTTTTTTTCATATGATCATACATGAATTCTTAAGATATGTTACATCAAACTTAAAATTGGCCTTAAATCATTTATTTAAGCCAGCCAAGTTTAGAGCAATTTGTTGCCTTGATATTGATATTGGTTATATGTACATATAACATATTGCTTCATATGTATAGAAGGTACAATATTGTCCAGATAAATGGTAAATAGCTAACAAGCTTGGAGTTACCAACTATTGTTTAATAATCTCAGACAGCAGTGTCGTGTACACCATTGTGATTTGTTTTAGTGTAGAACGTATAGTTTATGATTTGATGTATAAGACTGATCCCTCTTTTCATACTAGGATCATTGATCCTTCTTTTAATCCTAGAATCAGTGACCAGCCTTCTGTCACATGACCTGCCTATCCTTCAGTGACCAATTATTGAAGTTTTAACATGATTTTTTATTATCTGATGACCAATCATTATTTTAAACAAATTGACCAATTATATTCGTTTTTAACAGAATCTTTTATTTCCCTAATGACCAATCATTGAATTTTTTGCTTATCTTGATAACCTATCGGTCCTTGGCTTCCATTGGGTACTCTGATTTTGTAGTTCACTTTGTGCCAGTTTATTAATGTTTTTTGTATGTTCCACTTTTGACCACTGCCATAAAATTCAATAAAGACCTAATATTTCTTGAACATTCTTGTCATTCTATTTTGTATCATAGGAAACTTTTGCCGATTTCCTGACTTTTTGCTCCGTGTTTGCATTATGAGAACGCTGCTGGTGTTGTAAGGTAGTGGTACTAGCATTTAGATTTCTCTCATACTAGTACTTTGTCACAACCCATACATAATTCAACCCAACAACAGTTCTGTCCTTCTCCTTTGGTGTTGGTTTTTGAAATTAGGTTTTAAAAAAATAATTATCTTTTGAGTTGTCGTTCTTCAACTACCTCCTTCCATGTTGCAAAGCAGTATATTTTTCACCATCTCTGTCTATCTCTCCGGTTTATTTGATTTGATCCAAGTTTCTGACATCTACATAAACATCTTGACATATCAAACCCTCTTTTATGATTCAATATCGGGTACTGATCACCCACGGGGGGGTTAATGTAGCGTCTTGAGAACTCGTTTTGTAACGTGAAATTTGCTAAATGACCAACTATTAAAATGGAGAAAGTTAGATGAATGTAAGGCGAATAAATAAAGTTAAGATTTTTTGTTTTGCTGTTTCCTGGCTTTGACAGAAGCGATTGACAGAATGGTGTAATATAATGTAATGCAATACAAATTGATAACGACGCCATTTCTACACTCCTCGAGCAAGTTCAAGTATCGTGCTGGCGTACTTCGGGGAAAAGAGAAATAAAAGGGTTTAAATAATTAAAGAAAAGTAAATTGCACTCTGAAATTGTTTTGCATAAAAATAACTTTAATATTGTGATGAACTGAATGAGCAGCGGACGCTGTAGAGTTGATCGATACAGACGTACATCATGATGGGATGATGCCGCGCTGTCTGTTTGACCGCCGGTTAACGCTTAGCCCCTCCCCTCGCATCTCTGTTTTTGCAAAGCTAGAAATAACTGTAACCATAATCCTTTTGTTTTTTTGCTTGTCAAGATTTTGATATTTAAAGTCTAGTAGCCCCCTCCTCCCCAAATTTGCTTCCGAAGCCACTGTAACGTTAAAAAAAAATCAATGCTGCAAGACATTAATTTTTGTATTTAGCAATAATGAAATTAGACACAACATCTAGATAAGGCCAACTTTTACAGATTTAACCGTTGTAAGTACATGAAAGACAACATCAAGCCCGTATCAAATATTGATGAGTATTCAAATTTTGTTCACAAGCCCGAAAGAAAAATGCTTGTACATGTAAACTGCCAAACCGTTAGTGTTCATACGTAACAAATCTGTGGCAAGTTTTTAAAGATCATGTTGCAGACTGATAGTCTCCTACTTCTTGTTATACTATACTTGAATTACAATTTCCCCTTTTGCATCTTTTGTTATTTCTGAATTTGTCTTATATACATGTATAAGACTTACGAATGCATTTGGAAATAAAACCCTCCCTTCTCTCAAAATGCCCATAAGATATGACATTTTAGGTAAAGTGAATGGCATTGGTCGGCGTTCATGACGTCATAATGGTATGGAAATTTGCATTGTTACGTCACAATCACTCTATATTCATAACATCTATCGTCAAGGTAATTTTCAAGATGGATCTCTGGCTGAACCCCTCCCGATCAAATGAACCGACCAGTAAATGTGACTTCTGCTACCAGACCGGTGTTCCCGTCAAATCACTCTCGTGCGGAAGCCATTTTTACTGTGGGGTTTGTGAAAAGTTCGCTCCCAAGTTTTACAAGAGAGCCGACTACACATGTAGCCGTTGTCCTGGACCGCGGCGGTCGCAGAGGCAAAGTTTGGACCTCGACTTGAGCCCCACCACGCTCAACGTCCGCCCTGTAAAGAAAAGGCAGGATTTTAAAGAGGTCACGATTGCAGTTGAAGGGGGGAATATTTTAAGTTTTGGCGGTAAGCTCTTAGCGGTCAAATTTCAAATTTTTTGAGTGTGATTGATTAAACGTTTTGTGTTACACGTCATCGTAGTTACGTGATGAAGGCGCTCATTTAAATTATTTAAGCAATTATTAATGTTTTAGGGAAGTGTTTGCAAACGCACATACTTTACTTTTTCTTCATGTACCAAAACGCCTCTAGTTGCGTTCATAATTCCATAAACGTAATTGCTCCTATTTAAAACTTTATAATAATAATTAAAACAAATAATTTGGACACAGACCCGGATCCGGATTCCGGTGACGATCTGGAGGGAAACAACGTCCAGTGGGACCACCTTCTGGAGTCGCTGACGTCATCACAACGAACGCGGGGTAAATCTCCAAAGATGAAAAAGATACCCCAGACGGAGAGCCGGAGTTTTTCAACAGCCAACAAGGCTGATGGTAAAAAATCAGGGGGTGTTGGTGGATCCACAAGGTCCTGTGATGATGTTCACAAAAAACAGAGCGGCTCACAGCGTAAATCCTCGGGACAGAAACAGAGAGTAGACCTAGAGGAGCAGGAACGAGGCTCGTCGCCTGTCAAGGGTAAATATCCTTAAAAATTAGCGGATTGTATTTTCTAAGGACTATACGGATAGGCTAAAACTAAGTCATTTGTGGTTTGATGAAGTAAAGAACAATAATCAAGATTTTGGAAGAAAATTTGTTGTTTTCTGATGCAGTAATAAAAATATAAGTTTTATTTATTTTTGCTAATTTTCGGGGCTTTGTTTCTTCTAAACATCAAACATATATTTGATTGATACACTATTCATAAATTTTCATTTAAATATATCTTCTTTTTTAAACAGGATTCAGGAAAAGAATATCCCCACGTTATGATGCGACTGTGGCCAGGAAGACGTCCGAGGAAGAAGATGATGGGTACAGTCCCGTCGGGGACGTGGAGGGTCCGGACCTCAGTGACAGCGAGGGGTACTCGAGGGGTTACATCAGCGATGGCGAGGGGTACCAAGGGGGTTCAGAGGACGAGTTCTGGTCGTTTTAAATGTAAAAAAAAAGATTAAGTTAAATATTATCAGTAACTTTTGTGAAAAATTAATCACTTATTTTGGATTTGTTTATGAAATTTGAGAGGTGTATTAAATCATTTGAACTGTACAAGTTAATGGTTTAAAGAATTTAGTTTTGGCCGAATTGGGTTCCAAATGTCAGACTGTTATATGTATACTGATAGCAGTTAAAAATAATTTCATTATTTGTAATTCTAAACTCTTTTAGATAGTTTCCTGTGCTTGTAATTCTAAACCTATTATCTCTTTGAAATATTACAATGACTTTCAACTTGGCCAGCGACAACCCAAAGGGAGATTACTCAGTCCCAGGGTCTCCCGCATAAAACTGTTCTAACTCGATCTCGACTCTAAATGGCATACACGTCTTGCAGTGTCATGCAGTTGATATACATGTTCTGTCGTCCACAATCGAATAGACTGAATGAATATTTCAAGAGTGATCGATGTTGTATACATTTCTCTTTTTTTCGATCGCTTCACGGCATCGATCGGCCGACCCGCCCAGTCGCCGCTTCAATCTTCACCTGTATCGAGTCCCTGCTCGTTTTCATCTTTCATGTAAAATGCATTGAAACAAAACGATCGATTTCTCTACGACAAAATAGAACTGATGTTAACTTAAGTGGTAATCTATAAATAATTCATTACTACCCATTGTTCTGCTATCGATTGTCTTCAATGCCATTCTGTAAGGTGTTCGGTGGCTTTCTTCCCCGATTAGTAACCTGGTCAGTACCGATGGGGATACTCGAGCGACAGCAACCCCAGAGAGTTTAAGGAAGACAGTTGTGTTTACTCAATATAGTCTCTTAAGAATACGCAAAACACTTGTCACTTTTGGTACTGTCACCATGGATACATGCGCATCGCAATAGCAGTGGAAGAGCTTCCAGTCAGGTGCTGCTGATACCTGGCCATACGCATGCGCATTACAAGGACATTCATTAGTAATAATTAAGCTGCTGTACTCATTATGATGTTCTGATATAGAAAGAGCAATGCCTTTTAGAGAATGTGAAAATGTCTGTTAAAACGGAAATGATTTTAATGGGCAATGTTGCCAAGAAGAAAGAACTGTGTCGTCGCTCTCTCCAACCTTAGAGTATCGGTTAACTTATAGTATTGGATTTACATTAGCTCTGGATGCCCACGTGAAATAAATATGCCCGGAGCGAGGAGGGGGCTTGTCGCCCCCCAAAATACATTTTTGGAGAACATCATCAGAAGGTCCAATGGCCAACGTAAGTGTTTGAATTTAATTTTGGTGTGTAATGGCGGAATGTGGGGTGTTTTGGGTGACAATTATCATAGTTTTGTTATTTATAATGAAGAATTGAATCCACAAGGAAATATGAGACCCACGGTAACGTCATTACTGTTAATCTGTAAGACTGGTAGATGTTGTGAAGGTATCGCGTTTAGTTTTTGAAAACTAATGATGTCCAAATAGGAGGTTTATGAGATGATACGGTGTTTGTTTACATGTGTTATGGCAAAACATATAGTCACACCCCACCCTGCTGCTATATATCAAAACATATAGTCACACCCCACCCTGCTATATATCAAAACATATAGTCACCCCACCCTGCGATATGACAAAATATAAATATAAACTCCACCCCAACCTCCAAAACACGTAGAGAATAGCGAAATATGAAAGATATTATTGTGTTTGCTCTTTATTAATAAATTAGAAATTAGATCATGGAAAAATAGCGATGACAAGCGGTGAATTATCAAATTACGATCTCTCCTGGGAAATCATGGCTCATCCTCCATTAAAACGGGCATTAAAATTGTTTTGACGAGGCATAAAGTTGCCTGATCTATGCGGGGATATGGAACTGTCGCACGATGAGGAGTAGCCACGTTACCCCCAAAGACAATAAAAGACCAGCCACGAGCCGACTAATACCATCCAGATAATTGAACTTTCTATAATATACGGTTAACTGGAATTCTACTGAGACGGGGAGGCCACGAGACCGCGGAGTAGGGAGGCGCTCGGCTGTCTCATTCATTTTATAAGATAAAAAAAAAAATCATGCGACAAATTCAATTTTTATTCACATTTATTATCATTTTACTTCTTCTTTTTTTAAATTGAGGGGTTTTTAAAATTTAAAATGATATAGGTATGATTTGGGGGGATTCACAACGGGTATCTTCAAATGATGACTAGCTACATCGTAGTGTCAATAAAACGAATTCTTTTATCACTACTGTCAGAAAATTAAAATCAGTAAATCAGTCAGAAAAATTGGTAGAATTCATTAAAGGACGAAAAAACACAGGAAAAACTTTGGGTAAATGTATTAAATTAAATGTATTAGTTCTAAAGAACAAGTTTCCATACATTAAAAAGGAGGGAAGAAATAACCAAAAAGTTACTTTAAATGACCAAATCGTCTAAACAATTTTACAATTAATTAATCTATATGTCTATCGTTTCTTCTATGAATTTTCTTTACAAAAAAAGAAACACTTTTTTGCATCATTAATGGTAAATCAGCGGAAAAACTTGTAATTAAAATTAATTAAAGGACGGAGAAAATGACAAACTTAACCTTGAACTATGGTAATATAAAATCAATTAATTAGTCGGTGAGGATCATTAAAAAATATTACATCGTAGTTTCCAATCTCATGCGTATTTTTATGTTGAGAGAAAATTTTACTGAATTGTTGAAAATATGCCTATGAAAATATACGGAATATAGGAACAGTGCCATAAGGTTTTGGAAATTCATAATGAGCAAATAATACTCGGCTACATCCTTAAGATGATTAAAGAGTCGCATTCACGCAATATACAGGCTTGTAAATTATCAGTTATATAGGGATCATTGGTAAGGACGCGAAAGAGAAATGAACTCATAACAGTGAACTTGAACATACTCCCTTCTTTCCCCAGACCCAGGAATCCCCCAGTTCTTGCCTCGCTGCAGGCTTCACCCCTTTGCTTCTGGTTCTTATATCTATGTGCGAACAATAAAACAAAGTACATCAATCTAAGTATATGTCATTGAATTGTAATGAATACTTTGATGGAATACTGTATATCAACCCTGTTTACAAACCACAAGACAATTGCTTGCAACTGTCTCGTAATCCCCACAAAAAATAACCATCATGTAACTAGAAATCGTCGTGTAACCACCAAAAGAACCATCAAATATCACTGCCAGTAATTTTCCTCTTTTTACCCAAACCCACACCATCCCCACCCCAACAAAAAACATACCAATAAGATCCCTGGTAGTAACTGTTTTGTACCCACTATGATCAAGTATTGCTACTAGTAAGTGTCCTGTAATTCCACCCTCTACCCCACCAGCACCACAAAACACTACCATTGAAGACCATGAAGAGTAATTGCCATGTACCCCACCTCATTCCTGACCCCACCCCTGTCATCAAGGAACATTATCGGTAAATGTCATGTAGCCTCAACAAAAACTACCATCAAGAACTCAAAGGCTATTCGCCCGCAAAACCTCGGCTAAATTGATCAGTTCTTTTGATGGAGTAGCTGGATTTTAATTCTAACAGTTCGTACGGTATTTTTTGTGTTTGAGGAAATCCCGATGTGAAAGCAATGTACTCTATATGATGAACTCTGTTACGCTAGTCTGACGCTGGTCGACCAAGATTAATTAATGTCTATGTTATGTACTTTGAATTATTACAAATGACCAAAGCAACGTCACATGTAAAATATTTCTAATGAGATGAGGTTTTTTGGCTGCATGGAAACATTGAATCTGATATATATTAAGTGGCTATGCTTTTACATTCTCAATTAATTTTTTTCACAAATTTGGTTTGTTCAAGCGTTTCTACTAATCCTAAACTCATGGGTTCAAACACGCATGGATTTCTCACAATTCTTACCTTTCTAAGAATTTTCGAAATGCATTTTATGGTCATATATCATGCACATCGACAATTCTAAAACAGTGATTATATAGTGAATGTGTATGCACTTTCATTCAAAATGATATTAATACCCTTAAGGAAGTTGAGTGGTCGGCCAATCAAAATAGCTGCAAACTACTTCTTGACCCGTGTTTCCATGTAGAGATTCAGTTCTGTGGCTTCTGCTTCAATCATAGACACATTTAATAAGAGTCTTTTATAATACATAACCACTAACTGTTATGAGATAAAACCCAAAAGACAAAATTTCACATCAGCGCATATAATTTTTATATAATTTTGAAAATCGGACATTTATCAAAATTTTATTCTCATCATGTGGTGGTATTTCTCAATGTTATTCAAATGTTATACAAACTTGCCATTATACATGTGTTTAGATGTAATATGTGAGGATGTAAATTCATTTCATTTCATCAAATTGTTTATAGGGGATAATTCAGTCTACATTGTTTATGTATTTACTTCAGATCCAATACCATAACCTGAGAACAAATCTGAGTCTAACTTTAGATTTTGAATATCTTGAATTTTTTATGATATGTTTGAATATCAGTTTTTAAAATTTAATGTTTAAAAGTTTGTAAAACATTTGTATAAAATTGAGAAATACTATAACATAATGTGAATTATTTTTCTTCAGAGATACTAGTATACACTTTTAAAAAAAAAATACGTAAACAATGCATTGAATTCGAAAACTAGCTGGAACTCAGATATTCAAAATATTGACACAATGGTTGACTTTGCAAAGACCCGCGGTAATCTCTATAAAATATAACAAAATAATTGAATACAAATAGAGTATTTTTGCTTCCCTCTTATGATTATTTGTAAACTTGTGATCACAATCAGTCATATTTCCTAAAATTCTCCATCCACCATCAGACCCAGTACATGTACGTTCATCAGGTTACGCCCAGATAGCCATTGATGCACAGGTGGTGCATTAAATTACAAATACTTCTCGTCTGATCAGGCAAAAGTTAATATGATAAAATTCTCAACAATATTTTTGAAAGTTTTTATTTTCCCTGACAATATAATATAAAGAGGTTCGAATTCAATGCCAGACTTCCATTCATTAGTGATATTTTAGATACTGACCAGTTCGGACGCTGACAATTAGAGACCACCGTCCTGGCTAGATTTCCTATTTATATTTCTTATGAAGATCAGAAATGCGATTCAAACGCTCGACAACAATTGATAAGAAATATGTATGTATTATTGTATTTTGTCCATGATAATTCTTTGTAAAAGCAATTATAATGGTATGACAAGATGTACTACTAATTCTCAAGTGCCAGGAACATACGTAAGTTGGGCTATAAACATTAGCTCCTGGACATACTAATCATGAGATTTTGACGGACAAAGAGATCTACTATGGATACTAATATAGATGTAATATCAAAGTTTTGTCATTCAAAGAACCCAAAACTATTTACAACAATATTTTTATTGATAGTTTTGAATTCTTTGAATTTCGAAACTTAGGTAAAACATAAACTTTAAACAATCATTATACAATATCTTACAAAGACCTAATACTGTACACAGCATTGCAATTCTAAAATTTGGGATCAGAAAGACCTTACACGACATTGCACTACTGTAATTTGGGATCGGAAAGACCTAATAACTGTACACGGCATTGCACTACTGTAATTTGGGATCGGCAAGACCTAATGACTGTACACGGCATTGCACTGCTGTAATTTGGGATCGGAAAGACCTAATAATTGTACACGGCATTACACATCTGTAAGAAGATGGGGGAATAAGATGGCGCAACTGCCCATTCGGTTTAGTTGCAAATTTAACATTTTTTCAATTAAATATATTTGATATGTTGTAGTATAAGTTTACGAAAGGGTAATTTCTAACTTTATTCAGTTTGAAATACATGTATTTCAAAAAACGATAAGAAAAAAATAATAAATCCTAAAGTATTAGTTGTATCGAGCCCACAACCTAAAAACCCATGTTCTATAATGTTACCAAATGCGTGGTGCTCTAACCACTGAGCCATTTCATTCACAACAAAGTGCGTTGTTTAAATGCTATATGAGATATTGGCCACGAATTTACAACCTTGTAATATTTTTCTAAAAAGTTCAATTGTTGGACTACAAAATGACATTTTTAAAGTATAGTGGGTCATCTCTCCACATTTTTGTTGATTAAAATCGGTTTAAATTCCACTAAACCACATTTAGATTATGACAAAAATATGGAGTTCAGACCCACTCTATAAAAGAAAAGGCATTGAAGTTATAAAAATGACACTATTTTGAGGTTTGACACGCATACGCCAGTTTAAATCAACCTATTACAAGTATTTAAAATATTACAGGGTTACAAACCGATGTTACGTTAAATATACACTGTTTTTAATCATTTGTTAAAAATATTATGATATCTTAATTTTGCAGTGTCTTATCATTCCTCATATGGGCATTTTACACGCCTTATTCACCCATCTCAAATTTGGGATCGGATGGACCTAATAATGTACACGGCATTGCATGACTGTAATTTGGGATCGTATAGACTAATAATTGTACACGACATTGTATGATGTTACGTTAAATATACACTGTTTTTAATCATTTGTTAAAAATATTATGATATTTTAATTTTGCAGTGTCTTATCATTCCTCATATGGGCATTTTACACGCCTTATTCACCCATCTCAAATTTGGGATCGGATGGACCTAATAATGTACACGGCATTGCATGACTGTAATTTGGGATCGTATAGACTAATAATTGTACACGACATTGTATGACTGTATATGGGATCGGATTGACCTATTAATGTACACGGCATTACACGACTTTAATTTGGGTACTAATTATTGTACACGACATTGCATGACTGTATATGGGATCGGATTGACCTAATAATGTACACGGCATTACACAACTTTAATTTGGGATCGGATAGACCGAATTATTGTACACGACATCGCATGACTGTATATGGGATTGGATGGACCTAATGGCTGTACACGGCATATACACCGGATGGACCTATATAATAACTATACACGACATTGCACTACTGTAATTTTTGATCTGATATACCATTTAACTGTACACGGCATTGCACTACTGTAATTTTTGATCTGATATACCATATAACTGTGCACGGCATTGCATGACTGTAATTTTTGATCTGATGGACCTTATAACTGTGCACGGCATTGCAATACTGTAATTTGGGATCGGATGAACTAATTGTTGTACACGGCATTGCATGAATATAATTTGGGATAAAATGGGCATGGTTGTTGTACGCGACATCATAAGATCGTAATGTGAGGGTCATAAGGACCAGGAAATAGGTTTGTTTGACCTGTTTAAGACAAAAGTCACATCCATTTCGGGGTAGCGCCATTCAAGGCAATGACATTGAATTTTTACAACTAATTGCACATGGCGAAGGAACCATTGCAACCGTTTTGTATTTCTTGTCGACTTACGGCATATGTCCCGTTAGAAAGGGGAATAACTCTTGGGATAATCTATTGTTCCTTCGGCACGACACCCATTTAATAATTTCTGACAATTTTGTCATCACAAACAAGACTTCTTGAAATTGTGTTCTATTTGAATATTCAGTATGTTTACAGAACAAGATGGCGGCGCCATCAGTTGGTTGCGGGCTGAATCGAACTTCACCATACCAGACTACCACACACAAAGTTAAGGAAGTAAAACGTCTCGAATACAGAGCAGTGACCTCTCAAGGATATGTCAACCACGTGGAAATGGCCTTGTCTCCGAATACAACTCCTAATCATTAACCCTTTCGCTCCGTTGGTTTTAATCAAACATCAATTAATTACATCTTATAAAATGGAACAGCATATTAAGACCCGCATGAAATAAGACAAACAAGATACGATAACACTTGTACATAAATCGTTACCAAGGGTGTCACGGTGTCCAGTAGATGAGAGGGGGTGGGGAGTATTTCTCGGTCATACAAGGAGGGCTGCTGTAGGATACAAATCCTCCCCTGCACCATCACCACCCCCAAAGGTCTTGGACGACACCATCATGCAGTTTAAGAGCTTACTTTGCATGACCCTCCCTACAGTAATACTAGTACATCTCGTGACAGGTTATCCTTTCAATGGATAACGGAGTCTTAACAAATTTATACCATGCTTATTTTGTCCTCTTTGTCATGAAAGCAGTGAATCGGATTTAAGCGAAAGTCTGCCAAATGAAAGCCAGGGATATTCTGTGGGGAGACTCATTTTCCCTCTCTGGTTTAGTAGTACATGTACTTAACACGTACATGCTGGTCAACGGGGGGTGGTTAGTGTCTGGATTTTTATATATGAGAAAAAAAATTATGTTATCTTTTTTCCTATCTTGCTTTCTAGAAGGATACCTCAGTTATAAGTCGACATAATATCGTGTAAAACCCCTAGATGAGAAGGTCATCAAATTATTAAGATCAAAACGCGGTCATATTGTTTCTAGCACAGGATGGAGTGTTCTTGAGTTTTCACTGGAAACTTCATTGTGGGCAGTCTTAAAGTAATCACTCTTATTACAAAGTTGTTAAGGTTAAAGAGGCAGGATGGTCAATAAATTAGCCAATATATCTCCCTAAAATCTTAAGATTAACCAACCGATCCCCCTAAAATCTTAACAAATTATAACCAACAGATCTCCCTAAAATCTTAAGATCAACCAACCGATCTCCTTAAAATCTTAACAAATTAACCAATAGACCTCCCTAAAATCTTAAGATATGAATTGTTTAACTATAAATAATTATTTGGTAAAGAAAACGTCCATACATTTTTCCTTTAAAATTTGGGTATTTTTGTATACTTTTATATCGAGCTCTTCTTCTAAAGAAGATCAATATTCTAAAATGGCCACGGCCATCGGGCCCTCTTAATGCGTAACAATGTGTTTTGTCCATGATTCTCTATGATATTTTAAGAAAGGCTTTTATCTTTATCATTTGTTGGCAGTCTTTGTGGAAAAAACCCCTTAAAACAAAATTGAAAGGGTTTGAATGTGCCAGTACCAGTGTTTCATGCCTATGATTCTCTTATTATATATTTAGAAAAGCTTTTATCTGCAACTTTTGTCAAGCAGCTTGCATTTCAATAACGATGAAAGTATTCGTAAAGTTTGCCTATATTTAATTCATGTCCTTGTTTCGAAATACAATAATCATCTTACTGTATTACCGAGTTTTGTTTAGTAAAAGAAAACCTGTTACATCAACGAACTTGAAATAATAAATTATGCACTTCTGGATAAAATAGTGACATTAAAATTTCACCAATCTGCATAGAATTTCCTATGTTTATTGGGCTATGTTATGACTACAGAACATTTCTCAATAGTGATGACGTCACATCATGAATATCATCAAATCAATATGATTGAACGGAACGGCATAGAGAAGCGAACCTGGCGGGCTCTGATAGAAATTGTTATGTATCTATTACATCTACTCGTCATTCCAGCTGCCAGCCTCCATGAAAGACCTCGCGCGTAATATTTTTGCAAACAGTTCAATGATTGGTTACTTGCGGACAAAAATTAATTGGAATATTGTAATGGTTTCAACTGTCGTTCTCAATATCTAGATTTTGATCGAAAGCTTGGCCCATACAGTTTTATATTACAACATAACCATTAAAACACTTGTTGATCGTGTCAAAATCATTGTCTATAATTGTATTTTTAATTTTTTTACTACTGTGTATTATTAAAATCATGAACAATTATTCAGCTATTCCCTGAAAAAATTATGGTGCAGCAGCAATTAATTAAAAGTCAGTTTCGGAGCATGTGTAACGACAGGTGTCGCTTGTAATTTTCTATCGGGAGGCTGTGTGGTCCACAAATTGCCCATATGCATCAGATCTACCTTGTAGTTTTAGATATGATTTTTAAACCATATACTATTATTTTGTAAAGAAACATTCCATCTATTCTAACTTAAAGATTTGAATGTTTTCTTCTATCTTTATACACACATCTCTTCTCTCCGGGAGATTAATAGTCTCAAAAATTGACCGCGACCATCCGCTCTCTTAAGGTGTAATAACACATCATCACAAAATGGCTGACCTCTGAACGAAACACCATTTTGTTCTATTAAAACGATTTTATGACTGAAATATGTAAGTTACACCAAAGCCGAGTGGATAAAGTGTCTGACTTGTGATCCGTTCATCCCGGGTTCGAATCCCGCAGGGGCTTTTGTTGTTACTTACTGGAATAAATATTTTAGATATTCACTTTTTATCCCCAAACTGCAAATTTTTCGCCTATTTGACATTTGCACAGTTTATTTATCATTATATCTTTCATTTGAAAAAAAAAATTCCGGTTAATTTGAGTCTCTTTTTCCAGGTGTGTTATTCCACCTTAATTGACATATGTACAGTTTTCTTATCATTATATCTTTTATAATCAAGTAATTTACTGTTAATTTGAGTGACTTTTTCTAGGTGTGTTATTCCACCTTAAAAGTAATATAGGCCATGGTTCTTTGGATATTTTAAGTACCTGAATTAAAAGAGAGATGATGTAGGTCATGGTTAAAGCAATATGTTATGTACAGTACATAAATTATAGGATGCGCTGAGGAAAAGCGAGAATGATGTTTCTTACCGTAATAGAAAGGAAAAGGTTTTTTGTAATAAACTTGCGTCAGTAAATGGAAAACTCAATAAATAATGCGACTATTCAAGGTCCAACGACAAGTTCGTGATTGATAAAAAAGTCTCCAACGTGAAATTTTAAATAAAAAGAGTAGGTAGTTAAAATGCTACGAACTACTAGATTGACAGAAACCTGTTGTGAATGGTCTCAGAAGCGCAGGTGTTTGTCTCCATAAACAGGAAGTGACGAAACTCCATGGCTATAGTCCAGCGAACAAATTTATAAGGCTCATTTGAAATTGGCTGTCTTATACAAATTGTTCTGTGTATATTTTGTTCGCTAGGGATCTTTCTATGAGACTAAAGAGATGGACGATTTTGTCGTAAGTTCTTCAGTAAAAAAACAGCCCTGATTATTAAAAGACAAAACCTTCCTACAAATGGAAGGAACAGAAAACAGAGATATGTAGAAACAGACAGACAAACATTCAGAACAGGCATTTGACATAATATTTTTTCTCGTAATAAAAAAAATACATGTACACCCCAAGGTATTTAATAATACGCAATGTGTTTTATTGCTTTGTTATGAGAAAAAATATATATAACGGTGCCTGCGTCCGAACAGAAAACATTTGTATTTATAAACAGAAATATAGACATTCGCGGTCCCTCTGAAACTAACTTCACTCTCTTCCACCATTGCCCCATACGTGCACTCTGTTTGTAGTTGACCTGTATATAAACTCTCGGATATTCTTGACTCATTCTAGTAGTTTACGATGATTAAAATGATTAACATTTACTGTCAGGACTCGCATTCAGAGAAAAAGATATCTTAAAACAGTAATCTGTAACAATGCTATCATGTTGAGTGAAAAATCGAACTTGAAATCTAGCCAAAGTATTGCAGTAATTATCCTTTTCTCGTAAAGAGAAAATAACGCAACAATTTGCAGATTCTATTTATAGTAACTGTGATACTCAACCTTTTAATCAAGTGTTCGATATAATGACTATAGAACCGCTAGGTGTCGCACTAGGCCCACCGTGTCAACACTTTTCCTAGTTCTCGCATATCTGGTAGAAATACCAAAGTACTTGCCACTTTTGTCCAAATTTTTAGATGCTAATTATTTATCACCTAAATTTTTAATTAGAACCACGAAATAAATATGTATCCAGCGACTGAATGAATTCTGATTCCATGAAAACGAAAAGGTCTACGATCTGTATAATCATACGTCTTATTTTCTTAAAAACAATCTTTTCTTATATGTAAAATATTACATAGCAGCAATCTTCCTAGTTTAGCCTTCTCCACTCATACGACTTGTGGAAAAGTGCACGGTACTGTGTAAAAATTATGATCTAGTATTTTAATGCAACCCATCTACGATGTCACGTTGTTTAAATAAGTGGTCATGTGATTTTGGAAAAATATGATTTATGCGGCACAATCAGTGTCTAGCCACAGGGTCGTAATCTATTAATATAAGACGATGATAGAGAAATTATGACCGTAATCAACAATTTTCCTTTTTGATTTTATTGGGAAACCACAAGTTTGGCCCTGGGGAGGTATTTTGGGATTTGCAGATTAAACTGTTAGGCTGAAGGTTCCGTTGTCGATCTATTTGATTACAAATGTAGTACGCTGTGGCTTTGGTATGGCTTTGTTATCACGCTGGATTTATTGTATGTACACCTTGACTTGTGTTTGAATAGTTAAGAAATCACTTACTATATATGGTCCCCCTTTTTAACTACATGTATAATGTTACTCATTTAACTGTAGGCGCTTCCGGTAAATTGGTAAATGAAAGGATTATACATTTTTACTGTAAGTTTTTATAGTTTTGGGGTACAAGTTTCTTTGGCTAATCTAGATGAGGAATGGTGAGCCATACAGCACTTGAAACAGTTGATGTTATCATGTGATTGCTCCAGTATGCAGCGTATATCATCAATGTATAAAAAAAAGATTGACATATAACTCTCAAATGACATCAAAATGGTTTAATGAAATATTTTGTTGTGTGTCTACAGAAACTTCGCAGAACCATAAGCCAAAAATCATGAGTGATCCTATTATATTCATTAAATATATGTAATTATTTTACATGATAAAGAACTCAATATGTGTCTATATAGCTTCAAAAGTTCAAATCAGAGTTTTGTTTATACGACAATTCTTTTTAATAATGAGAGAGAGAGAGAGAGAGAGAGAGAGAGAGAGAGGTGTTGGTCTTATAATGGCATCATTAAATATTAATTTTCAATTCCCCACATTTGCATGTTTCGGCCCACTGAGGACTAATAAGGGAAATCTCTCGCTTGTCTCCAATCCTGCTAATGAATAAGTGTATGTTTCGGATTTTTTATAATGTTTAGTTTCTATTTCAAACTCACGTCTGCGTGCACTGTTTTGTGCAATAAGAAACGTTACAATCCAATAAACAAATTACGGTCACTGTTAACTCCCTTTAATTTCACAGAGATATATGGAAATCGCAATGTTTATACAATTTAAACTTTCCGAAAAAGAGTAGCTATGATGTATAACATGTTATACCAGTTCCAATCATTTTTTTAAAAAAGAAAATCATATAGATCGATTGAATATCAAAGCTAGATGATAGTTTATTAGGATATTATTTTTAAAAATTTCTTGTGACTCTGATCTTTAATTTAGCGACCGCCCATACAGCTTAAGTTATCTGTTGCCGAACTGCACTGCATTTGATAAGTGAAAATTCCATGTAATGCAAAAGATTTGCAAAAAAACATTTTGCAATAGCATATATCATGCCGACTCAATCGGTGTTATATATAATATAGACAAGATTTATACATCGACCCAGGTACCCGCGAACCAAGCTGTTAAGAGGGCTGGTTGTGGCCATTTTTAGACTATGTCTATCTCCTTTAAAAGGAGAGCTTTGTATAATAATATTAAAAAAAATAAAAAAACTTTAACGCTCAAAGATAATGATGTATTCTTTATAATTACTCATTGGAAGTTTATGACTTAAGTAGTCTTATCTTAAAATTGTAAGATATATATGATGGTTAGTTTGTGGACCATCCAGCTTCCTAACAGCAATATGAGCTGTATTTTTTTTAATTTTATTTTGCTGCAAAACCCTGCTAGTGAGATAAGTCTGCATATAACTTAAACTTTTGTGATAAATAAAATGTAAAAAAAAATCATTAATTTTTGTCAAAGGATATATTTCTCTTCTAAGGAATATATAGCAAATCAATTTTTGTACAGGATGACAATAATTCAATTTTGCTCCAAATAAGGCTTTTTAACGGCCTTTTCCACAAAAATATGGCTAACAGAAATTTAAAAACCATAATATGTTTGTCATTTTAATAGAGAAGAACACTTTAGTGAAAAAAAAATCAACATGAAAAATGCAGCTCATATTGCTTTAATTTATGCAGGGCAGGAAAGCCGAGGTGTGATTTCAATAGAATCGGGCTCATTCACTTGCCATAGAATCCTTGGCTTCTATCACAGTGACTGTCGATAGAAGCTGGTTTGTTCGGCGTGATCCTTTCAAAGATAGACTGTATCATCCAATGAAATGATTTTATCGGATGCCTGGGATGATTAGTCTCAATCAATAAATAGTTTTATATAAAGTCAAAATATTGATATAGAACCATGTGTCAGCATCTCTGGGTAGGAAAGGTGTTTCGAGTTTACAAAATTCATACAACAAAATAGATACTGTAAGACAAAACAGAGAGAGTTTTAGAAATTGGTGAAATATTGAGTATGTATATACACTTGTTTGTTTCATAACATTTTCAAAAAGTGAAAACAGTGATTCATTGAAGCGGTATGCCTCATTCTACGTCACTCAGAAGCTTTACTCAACTTGCTCATAGACCATTATATTACATATTGTTTTTTTTTTAACTTAAAACTGTGTAAGCAAATAATAAAATACACAGATTTTACGATATTGTTTAAGGAAATTATTTTGGTTCTCAATCAGCATTAAGAATGAATCTTGCAGCGCACCTAGTTCTTTTTAAAACCTTTTATTCATGTAAAAAAAATTAATTAAATTGGATTCCATCGAATTGGCAACTTAGGAATTAATTTTAAATTTGAATTATTTTTATAGAGGAATTTATGCTCGTATCTTCAGTTGATAATATGAACATCCTTGATTTTTTTTTATTAAATATTGAATGGTACATTTCTACTTTGTACCCAAATCGTCAAATCACCTTGCGAATTATGTTACTAATATTTTTTTGAACATATTGTCGGTTTGATTTCGATCATTGCTATAGTTCACTTTGGTTCGAATTGAACACATCTCTAAAACGGCAGAAGAGAAGGCACTTATATTAGCTGCAGCACAGAAGCTCATAATCTATTGCTGACAGAACGGAATTTAATGAACTACTGTAGCAAGAAAGATATATGGTTTCAAAGATCTAGGGAATATAAGTATGCGACTTTAGAAGATTCATACGTTCGTTATGATTTTTTTCAATAAATAATTATCATATGTCATATTATGATTATCGTATTATAAGTTTTAATGTCTTAAAGTATGAACTTTATATATCTTCATTACATCCAAGTCTAAACCTTCACCGCGACCCTTGGATCAATTCATAACTGTGTGACCTCTTTGAACCGGTATTAACTAATCTTATAAGATCCCCCGGAAACTCGAGGGCCTCAGGGCAGCCTCTTTCTCCACCCCCACCACTGAACGCTCGTTAGCCAAATCTGTTTATTTTCATTGATTGACCTGGGTCGAGTTTTTGAGATTTCAAATACCGACTTATACATATATACACATTGTATATATTGATACAAGATCGGGATGGCTCTTTTCTTCTGGGCGAGATCCCACGAGATCCCATCGATCTTTGATACACTGTCGTCTGCTTTGTTTGTTAGTTTATTCCTTCTAATGTTTTCGGCAAATTTGGCATTATAGTCTTGGATTGTCTTAATTTAATCTTTTTCTGAAAACTTGTTTATATACGAAAGATTGTTTAAATATCGTTTGTTAAAAATACAGGAACTGACGTCATCACGGTATCGTCTGATTGAAGTAATGATATATGTTCCCTGTAATTAAGAGCATTATTATTGATAATCATTTAATTGATTTTTATTGTGTTCCGCAGGTAAACAAATTTTCTTTCGATTGGCACAAACAACTTCTCTACGACTGCTTTGGGTATAACTGAACATGTTCGTAAGATTGCAAAATAATGTGTGAGAGCTCGTTCTTTAAATGTACCATTTACTTATCTGTCTTAGATGATATGTCCATGTTAATGAAGACGTTATACTAGTAATCACTTCTCATTTAGAAATAACTCATGGACATGTTAAATGAATAATTTTGATACAGCTATGATAAGATATTGGTGGTTGATTAGAAATTTACAATAGGAGCATATACGCATAGGTGCCGGTAGAAAAAATATTGAAGACCCTGGTAAATAGAAAACCAAATGTGTCCTGGTCTATTAGGAAAATCGTTCCTAAATAGTGCATTTCGTTTTACTTAGTTAACT
Organism: Magallana angulata; assembly: GCF_025612915.1. Classification (NCBI taxonomy): domain Eukaryota; kingdom Metazoa; phylum Mollusca; class Bivalvia; order Ostreida; family Ostreidae; genus Magallana; species Magallana angulata. The sequence continues at coordinate 1,830,401 of NC_069113.1, read as the reverse complement.
TCTGTCTTTGTTTTGCATCCCTTCCTTCAAATTGATAAAGACAAGAGTTTTCTGGTGAGTGTAAGATTCCTTTTTCTGACCAACTTTGCTTTAATATTACTCTTTTCATCTTTTACAATCAAATTCTACACTGTAATACGTAGAACTGGTTCGGATTCGCCGGTATAATCTCCCATTTGATTCCCAATAAACACCTAGGCAAGTTTTTGGTGCACGAAGCTCCTCGACTTGTGAATTATTAATCATAAGATAATAGTTGACATTGTAGATATAATCTTCTTCCACACAGCGGCAATGTCCCTCGGTGCACTGCTACCGACAGATGGCGTGTTAAGAATCCCGTCTCCATCGTGACCATCACACATTGATACTAAGTCGGTTGTATTAGTTTTTTTACCTTTGATACGAATATGAAATATACGTATATGGCGAAACATAACTGTCATGATTATCATGCAAAATCTACTTAAATAAATCATGTGTATTTGTAACTAAGTATGAAATTTTATCATAGATATTTTTTCGTCCATTTATGATAGATTGTTATGTGAGAGAGATTATTCTAATTTAAATAAACGTGGAAATCCTTTATTTAATGTGTGTAAATCTTTTATACCCTCGCCATTAAATGTTCCCCAACACTCATTAAAAGGTTATGAAAAAATTTAAATACAAATGTACGTTTTCTGTGGTCACAGCATTACACTAACCGCAATTGCTTTGCTTGCTTATTAGCCAACATATTTTTAACATCATATTCAATTAAAAACAATCAATCCTATTCATTGCTTAATAGACTAAAATTTCTCATTGATTTCTGAACTAAAGATGCGTAAAAAAGTCACATTTCTAATTATGAACACAGCGATACTAAAATGATGACCTTTATCTAATACCAGAGAAGTTTACCCGTGCATCCCTCATAATTCGATTATATTTCAGATCTGTTGCGAACAAAATTGACCGATTTACTGCAAGACATTTACGTAGAGTTCATGTGACCTTTTAAGCGAAGACCGGAACAGGAGAACTCAGTTGTCAGAAACCTCTTTATCTCGCGAATTGGCATCAGGAAAGAATCTCAGACATATCTCAAATAAACAAACCGCGACGATGCCAAAAGGCAAAGTCTGGAACTTTTAATTAAAACTGAACTCTTTTAAGTATCATTTCTTATAATCCTTTGTAAATAAAACCCCCTCTTTCTTTTTCACTACCAAGATGACGTCATAATGCCCTTGCATAGACACTTCCGTTACCAGAGCACCTGTCTATAACTTCCCAGTTTGCGTCTAACAGGAAGCAGGCAGTGCTTACACCAGCAAGCCCACCGACTCTGTGATGCTGCTAGTAATTTCTACAGCAAGATTTTGTTTCTACATCCCAACTGATTTTTCGACACGTGAATCGATTCAAAGAACATCCAGTTACATGTACCTGGTCATCTAGGTTGACCTAATGTAATGTCTTCCATCTATGCAGGTCAAAATCCCCATAATACCGTAAGGCTTGTCATTTATGTCAACTGGTCCGATTACCCCCCCCCCCCCCAAAAAAAAACAACAAAAAAACAAAAAAACAAAAAAACAACAAACAAACAAACAAACAAAAACGATTTTCCAACCTAGGTAAGAAATGAAACAACTAAAAGGCAACACCAAGTTCTGCTTGTAGAGTATAATACCTCACTCGGATCTTGCTACGACTTATTTACTATCGGGTCATAAAGATCTTTTCAAATGCTTACGAGTTTTCATAATAATAAAGAAAGCATTTTGTATCTACTTTCCGACGCCTGACCATGCACCTTTGACATAACACGTGCCGTGCAGGAAATGCGTCGTAAAATTTGGTTTCAAATGACAAATAATGGCTTTCATTTCATCGTAATGGAGATCAGGTTACCCTTATAGACTTGAGGTTAATGTTCTATAGTATGTTAGCTTGATTGAACAGGACGGGCCTTGTGATTGGGATAAAACATAGACCAAATATTTAAAATTAAAACCATATAATTTAATTCTGGTTGTAACGCGCTTTCTGATTGGCTAACAAATTATTTTATATCGTATAAAGAATGTTACCTACGTCATAGTAAGAATAACGTCAAAAACGTATCAATACGCCTGACGTTACGTTTGAATTTTGTACAATTTTACGTCTTTTAAAGGTCAAATGACCGTTTTTATCTACAATGAAGAGTAAAAAAATTAGATTATAAGCAATGAATTCAATATTTATTTGTTTTATACGATATAAAATGGTTTGGGGCAGTTTACGCATTTTTATAAACCGCTTTGCGGTTTATAAAGCGTAAACTGCCCCAAACCATTTTATATCGTATAAAACAAATAAATATTGAATTCATACCCTAAATATTCTCGGATATCATTAACATTTGGGCATTTGAATGTCGACCTTATTTTAATTCAAAAAACCAAAGAAAAGGGATATAAAATTCATTCGTCTCTACAAAATACACGCCCAAATAAAAGGAATTAAAAAGGTGTGTCTTTGTGCATTTGACATCATATAGGTTACCTATACAAAAGTCCTGATACAGAAGTATTTAAATTCTGCATTGGAAGTTTTGAATCACTAATTGTTAATTATACATGTATATATTAGAGAAAGCTACAGTCCACAGAATGACTTACATATCATTTTTTAACCAGAAATCTATTGTTTTGAAATACAATCTGCTGACTTTTTAATCCATTTATTTTATTTTTACACAAGAAATCTTATGAATGCTTTATTATTTTATTGAACAAATGGAAAATTTGCAGATATTTTATTATGAAACAAGCGAACTAGATCAGGTTGCCTGACAAGATGGTTCCTATTGACTTTTAATCCCTAATACATTCAAAAAAACACTTACATTAACAGTATTCAATCAACAACAAAAATATGATTACCGAAAAAAATCTTCAACTGAAGAAATTGGTGATTTAATTTTTTTTTTCAGCGAAAACTTTCTGAAGGGTTTACGTAATAATGGGTCTCCTTGTAAGACTCGTGAAAACAAATAACGGGCTATGGGAACTTTCATTCTCCGAAACATAGTTCGGCTACCGCGAAACGTAATGAGTTTCTGGCTCTTTATGTTCATTAGGTTCCAATTATTGCAATTTAAATCACGGCCTGTCGTTATCCGATATTTAAACCAGAATAAATCAATCGCAGATTGCAGAAGATCGATGAGGTGAAGAGGCCCAAGTGGCTGGCGACAATAAGCAGACGATAGGCCCCCTGCCGCCACACGCTCACTGTTCTATTGACTAGTTTGTTTTCATTATTACAAATAGGTAAATATTCAAAACAGGAAAGTGATGCACGTGACGTCATAATAACTTTTTAACTGGGCGCAGTGAAGAGCCAATCAAAAATATGCAGCGGAACTGGGAGATATCAAAGACGGTAGAATAATTGATATGTGGCTGTACAATCTACACGGGTATTGATGGCCAAACTGACGCAAATTAAATTTCAAAAGGCACAGACAGCGTGTGGCATCGATTGTGAGATCGATTGCTTGACATCCGGCTGGTTAACCATAGGACATGGACCCCAAGTGTTGGTATGTCGGTGTGCGGCAATTGGAGAAAGGAGGTCCGTGTTCAAACACCAGCCCACAATGCAAATTATATCTAGTCTTCGATAAATCATTGAAAGAAGCTATTTATACCTTAATTATTATACCTATAGTACACAAACATTTATTACTCGAGCTAACAAACATAACCGTGCGGTCTGCCTGTAATATATTACTGAAAAGAAATTACATTTACCCATATAACTGCCGCGTAAACAGTTATGTAGGGGCACCTGCTGGGCTGCCGGGGGTTAACCAGCACGGCCCGGGAGTCAGTTGTCCATACTAGTTAACCAGCACGGCCCGGGAGTCAGTTGTCCATACTTCACCCAGGGTACAGTCACCAAACCTACCATCAAACCAAAATCCGCGCCAAATCCGACCGCTGACATTAATTCTGATAAACACCAGAGGGTTTGAAGAAGTTTAATGAAATAAAGTATAAAATAATCTTTATCTCAAAAAGCTCTGGTGGTGCTGTTTACATATATTTCATGTAGAGTTCTTGTTGGGGGTGGAGAATTCTACAAAATTTGGTGCATATATAAGCAATAAATACGTTTATAGGGAGGACTTCCAATGCTTTATACGTGGTTTATCCACCCTAAAAGCTTGAGTTTTATAAAAATATGTCCAAACAAAACCCATTCTTGTGTGTCATTTATACAGCGTCTTATTTAAAACATTCAACGCCATAAGGTTTTAATCAAACTTAAAATAAATAGAGAATGGGATCCGGTAAACAAGATCCTGTTTATTCCACTGATTTTTCAGTTTTTTAATGGATTAGATCTTCCTTAATATATTAATTAGCAACTCAAAAATGTTTGTTGTTATATGAACTTAGTGTTTGTTTTCAAAGTTCTGAAAGTTTAATCGCTTCTCGATCGATGTACCAAAGATATTGTTATTTTATGTAACACGTGTGTCTGGAGACCTTGGTCTTCATTCTAACGCCTAACTTTGTCTCCTTCTGGTTACAGATAGCAGCTTCCTGCTGGCAAATGCCCGGATCATGGACTACCCCATCGTCTACTGCAATGACGGGTTCTGTAAGCTGTCTGGGTATAACCGGGCCGAGGTCATGCAGAAGAGCAGCACGTGCAGTTTTATGTACGGCGACCTGTCGGACAAGGAGACGGTGGACAAGATCGAGAGTTCGTTTGAAGACATGGAGCAAACACAAGTAGAGATCCTGCTCTACAAGAAAAACCGTACGTTTACACATGGTCACTAGCTATAGCGAGTTAATAATGCCTAAAACAATTCCATGTGATGGATGTCAAATAGCCCCCACCCCCATCAAACTTCAGCACACATATGTCCTGCACATAAAAAACCAAGCACAATCTTACCTAACGTTTTTACCTGAGCAATATCCGAATGGTCAAAAGAGGAGTGGTGCTCAATTTCTGTAGCCTTGGTTTCCGTTCCCGATAAATAATTATTAGGAATTTCAATGAAAAGATACGAAGAAATATAAATGAGCAATCTAAGTGTAACACACCAATGCGCTGTGATTACAATATAAGTACGATCTCAGTGGTAGGATTGGTTTAGCGATCTCACTACGATTTCAGTCGTAGCTAGAATCATTTTGTCGATCTAATGGCGATTTTGGGTGTAGGATCGGTGTTTGGCGATCTTATCAAAATCTAAGTTGTTGTGTAGGTCGATTTTCTGATCTCACATTGCTATGGCGATCTCAGTATAGGATCTTTATGGTGAGATCAAGATGGTCATCTTCTGATATCAGTTGTAATTACGATCTCATTCTATTTAGGAAGTGTTACTATACTCATACTAAAATTATTTTGCAATAAGCTTTACATCCGACTCCTCTCACGACATCAGTGCGGTCGATTATAGCAGATACCAGTTTAATGATTGGTTTTAACACACTATCAAAGATACTTGTTTATTGGCTAAACTAATTGTGTCTCAAAAAAAAAAAAAACCCCGAACATATTTGACATAATTAACAAAAACGTTTTATCAAGTAAGTACAGTGTATAAAGGTCGCAAATGTTCTTAAGCGTTGTGTTCGTAAAATGGAATTAAATAACATGTCTTTCTGATAATTCCTTAAAGCAATATAAGCTGTTTAAGGAATTTATAGCAGAACAATTTTTGTACGACAATAATTTAATTTTGCTCCAATTAAGGCTTCCTAACGACTTTTCCCACAAAATATGGCTGACAAAAATTTTTAGTACCATGATATTTTTGTCATTTTATTAGAAAATAACATTTGTAAATTTTTTTTTTAGAAAACTGCAGCTCATATTGCTTTAACTAAGCTCTCTCTCTCTCTCTCTCAATTCTGTCGCCCTGTCTTTTTCTTTCCTCCCTGTCTTCCTGCGTGTCTGTCCGCTTCATTTCTTTTTTCTTTCTCTCCATTGAGAGTTTAGCCGTCTATCTTAATTTAATTTTGCGAGTCTAGTAATTAACCAAACTCAGTGAGAGTGTGCGCTAACAAAGCTATCTTCCTCCATGATTTAGTCAAGACAGAAGCTGTCCCCTTTTCCCTTTCATCAACAGTCTCAGAGAATAATAATGATATTTTTGAAGTCTATGTTCACAATTCATTTCCTTTTATTTATCCTACATGTATATTTTACCGTAGTTTTAATAACAAAAATATGTATATATCAGTTGATTTAAAATAATATAGTATATTTGGTCAGCTATCAATACCAAAGATTTTACTGGTTAAATGCTTATTTTTGTGATAGGCTGTTAACAATTGGAGAGCTGGAAAGTATTACTTATTATTACACCTGAATAGTGCAGGTAAAATGGGATTCAGACAGTTCAAGTATCCAAATATGTATAGGTCATTTAAACAGTTCCCAGAATGCCAGCAAAAACTGGGGTATTTGCACTTGAAAAATACTAGGCAGGTCGGTTCCAAAGGAAAACTGTGTATTGTTTTTTATGGCAAACGTTCAAATGCTTATTTAACAAATTTTGGCCATTGATGTTTTGTCGGGTAAGTGTTGACTTTGGTTCACGGACGGCCACCTGCAGGCATGACGTCACAATCGGAATCTACCTTACTGTACCTGGATAACAGTCTTTGCTATTTTTATGTCTCCATTTAATTCATAAATTTATTTATGAGTCTCTTTTGTGTAAAACCAGCACAAATATACAATGTTTAACAATAATAATTAGATCTCTTTATTACTGTATTGAACGTTTACCTTCGTTGGTACAAACACAAATACTATAAGAAAACATGATAAACACGCGCAATTCACTCATTTTACTGTAATTATCCGTCTCCGTCCGTCCGTCCTTCTGTCGGTCTGTCTGCCTGCTCCCCTTTGTTTTAATGGTGTGAGATAAAGAATTATCGCAACGAGTCTTATATCTGGAAACATTTTTTTAAGAATTCGTCAGATCTTTCTTACACTTTTAATTACATGTATGATGTTCGGTGCCATGAACTTCTATTTAGTAAAGAACAAAAAACAACAACAAATAGTTAGCTTTAGAATTTAAACAGATACCTTTAGACAGAGCTCTTTGACTAAAGGAGTTAAATTTACCCTAAAAATAACCACGACCGTGGAGCCCTCTTAATTATTGTCGTGAGATTTCATTAAACTAACACAGAAAAAAAATAAACTGCTCGGGTAGCACTGTGACCCTTTAGTGATAACATGAACAACTCAAAAAGAGATATTTTATTACCACTATACATGTAATGAATATGTAAATCATTCGTGTTCATCTGTCTTTACTGATAATTGTACAGATATGTGTGCTGACCTAATAATAATTCTACTTTGTGTTGAATTTGACAGGTACCCCACTATGGCTCCTGTTGCACATTGCACCGATCAGAAACGAGAAGGAACAGGTGGTGCTGTTTCTGTGTACATTCAAGGACATCACGGCCCTAAAGCAGCCAATCGACGAGGAGGGCAGTAAGTGGTTCATTGACCAACATTTACAAACCACCACAAACTAGTCAATTTTTCTATCCATCCAGATATTTATATCTGTCTATTCACATTTCCATCTCTCAATATTGCCATTCATCCATTTAAGAACCATGAATACCCGTCCATTCACTTCTCTGCTTATCTATTTATCCTTCATTCCATCCGACTATCTTAATCTGTTTCTATCTATCCACGTATCCACACCTTTTCTTTTTCTGGTACAAAAACCCTTGTGGTGAATCAACTCGCGCCACAAAGGGACGGTGTTGTTGGTCATACATATCTATCACTGACTGATAAACAACAACAGAGGTTAACGTGTTAATGGACTCCATTGATGGTGCCACTGTATTTACGACGCACCTCAGTCTCCTTTAACTGTATATTATCACTTATATAATGTAACAGTTATTAAGCTTTTTCTGGGTGATCTATAAATACCCTAACCCGTCAAACAATGCCTCATCGAGTCCCAATGACAGTTACCCAGTAAACCGCGTGAACTTATTCTATAGAGTACAGTACACACAAGTCACTGCTGTAACCGAAACACAATTTTCCATTGGTATTTAATGCATCAAGGCGTAAACCAATATTAGATTGTACATTTAATTACATTTATGCAAAGTGAACTTCGAAAAGAAAACTTATGGGGACCTGTCGTCTTAGATTCTGTTGTTGTTACATGTATAAACTATCTTTTTTTTTTTACAAATTTGGTCCCTGAAACTTTTAAATGAAATGGTATTAAATTTCCTTATTGTGAAAGTCAAATGACACTATATCTTTTCAAACTCATAGCAGTTATTTTTTAATCGGAAGATGTTTAATCAAATCGAATGATATATGTTTAAGCAATTGTTTAACAAAATAAAAAGATAACACTTATGATAAAGTGTTTCTTAGATATCACAAGAGTATTGAGCTCTTTTCGAGCATGCGTAACAACAAATTATATATCTTCAATACTATTAGTTAACGTGATATAGCCATTGGTTTGAATTTCAACCTTAAAGATTGTGATGTACACACTGAGATATGTTATAACTACCAGAAATATACAATTTATTCCTTTTTTCCATAAATATTTTTAACATATTGCATTTTTAAAGAATATACGACTTCTAAACAAAACAAAACACCAACCTTATCTAATGCGGAGCGAGAGCATGCTAAAATATACACCCTGACCAAAGAAAAGATACGTTCGTTAATATCTATACTACATTTTATGAAAACAAAAAGAAATTCAAATTTACGTGGCTTAATTTTATTGACTCTTAGAAACATGTGCTTTGAGATCATCGATGTATGGATGCACGTGATTCTACTACAGACACGTGCACATTGCGACTGGAGAGCTTGATTTAATTAATAAAGACAGACTGCTCTGTGTTGTAAAGACATAATTAAATGGCCCCACAAATAAACTCGTCCTTAGAACGCGACATTAGAACACAGCATCCGGCGGTTAAGGACAATGTTTAGGTAACTTTGAAATCCGAGGAGTTTATGACATGACTTATATTAGTCTTCAAACGTCTAAACAAATGAGTCAATATATCCCTCAATTAATCTAGAAAGAACACACGTGAGACAAACTCGAGAGACCAAGACACGTGTTTGCATACACGTGTTATACTCTCTCTCTCTCTCTCTCTCTCTCTCTCTCTTGCATACTTAGTATTTAGTGATTAAAAAAAGAAGCATATAGCATTAAATAGTATAATTTACCATTTTTTAACATCCCTTCAGTATTGATTCCATTCAATCCTAATAAGATTCAAGTTAAACTTTTATATAGATTCCCTGAATACATGACCATTTTCATCATTGTAGGTTTGAGCAAATTCGCCAGGTTGGCGCGTTCTGTTACCAGGAACAGATCCACTCTTCTACAGTTCTCCTCTCACATGCCAACCACAAAGTTCGACAACTCCAAACCATCACAAATTGCAAACGTAGGTGGCGCTTCAATAAGGTCAATGGCATTTATAAAATTTATAATAAGATTTATAATAAGATGACAAGCTTTAATTCTTTCCTTCCTTGCAGATGATGAGTTTAAATTCTGATGTTTTACCACAATATCGACTAGAAGCGCCAAAAACGCCACCTCATATCATTCTTCATTACTGCTTGTTCAAAACCGTTTGGGACTGGATCATCCTGTTTCTGACTTTTTACACAGCTGTGACGGTCCCCTACAACACCGCCTTTAAAAACAAAACCATGGACCAAGTTCCGCTTCTCGTCATCGACAGTATCGTTGACGTCGTCTTCTTTGTCGACATTATCCTCAATTTCCACACAACGTTTGTGGGACCTAGTGGGGAGGTCATCTCCGATTCTAAAATTATCCGAATGAACTATTTGAAGAGTTGGTTCGTGGTTGACGTGTTGTCTTGTCTCCCCTATGATGTGTTCAATGCATTCCAATATGTTGATGACGTAAGTTACCATAGGAACAAGACACAATTTCCACTATTGCTATTTCATACCAATATCTTATCAATGTAATACAAACTTTCCTTTTTCTTTTACAGGGTATCAGTACTCTTTTCAGTGCATTGAAAGTTGTCCGTTTATTAAGACTTGGTCGAGTTGTCCGAAAATTGGATCATTATTTGGAGTATGGAGCAGCCATGCTTGTTCTCCTCATCCTTGTGTTTATTCTATTTGCTCACTGGTTTGCGTGTGGTTGGTACAGTATTGGATTAAGCGAAATTCAGAGCGGAATATCCTACGGATGGTTGACCTTTTTATCCAACACCACTGGGGACGTTTTTTATTTTGCGAACACTACCGTGAATCCTGACGTCACAGGAGGCCCCGGGAAGGGGATGCGGTACTTGACATCACTTTATTTCACTCTTTCATGCATGACCGGTGTAGGATTTGGGAATGTAGCAGCTAATACAGAGCATGAGAAGCTATTTTCAATTTTTATGATGATAATTGGAGGTAAATATTACACAGTATTTCTCTGTCTGCTCTCAAATAATTTATTGGTTGCATTCGGAAATACACGTTTTATCTTTCTCTTACAGCTCTTCTCTATGCACTTATATTTTCCAACGTGACAACCATATTTCAACAGTTCTACGCTAACTTTGCACGCTACCACGATATGCTAAATAGTGTGCGTGAATTCATGAAGTTGCACGATGTCCCGAAATCTCTGAGTGAGCGAGTGATGGACTACATCGTGTCTACTTGGGCAATCACAAAAGGAATCGATGCAACCAAGGTGAAAGTTTGAAACACTCACAGAAATCAAATTTGTAATCATTATTGAAATGAAACAAAATGTTTGCAATGGAACTCTTTCTTTCGTTTCAGGTCCTGAATTATTGCCCGAAAGATATGAAGGCAGATCTATGTGTTCATCTAAATCGAAAGGTGTTCCTAGAGCATCCAGCCTTTCGGCTAGCAAGCGATGGTTGCTTGCGGGCCCTTGCTATGCATTTCAACATGACCCACAGTGCACCGGGCGATCTGATTTTCCACCAAGGAGAGAGTCTTGATGCGTTATGTTTTGTCGTCACGGGGTCACTAGAGGTCATACAGGACGACGAAGTTGTTGCCATTCTCAGTAAGCATTAACATTAAGATCGGCTAATTCTATGTGAAATATCAATTCGTAGGATGTCAAGAATTCCTTACAGTTCCGAATGGCAAGTTATTATGAGTTTTGATTTTACATTATTGGTAATACGAGGGCTATTCAAAACCAATTCTATACGATTTCTGCGTGCTCTCTTTTAAGGTAAGGGTGATGTCTTTGGTGACAATTTCTGGAAAGAACACACTATTGGTCAGTCAACGGCAAACGTGCGAGCGTTGACCTACTGTGACCTTCACACCATCAAACGAGGCCGACTGTTGGAAGTGCTGGAGTTTTACCACGCCTTTGCCAACTCTTTTGCTAGGAACCTGACTCTAACCTACAACCTCAGACACAGGGTACGCTCTTCTCTCCAACATTTTCACAGAAGCTGCATTAATTCATGTTTCAAGATTAAAGAGAAAAATGTAAAATAGCAATTAAGTTTTATTTATTTTTCTTTACAATAGCTTATCTTCCGAAAAGTGGCCGACGTAAAGAAAGAGAAAGAACTTGCCGAAAAAAGAAAAAATGACCCTCCTTTGGAATTATCCAGTGACCATCCAGTTCGAAAACTGATCTCCAGGTTCAGAAAAATAAGTGACGCCAAGGCGATGCAAACCAACACGGACCCCGAAAAGGGGAGCAAGTCGGACATGAACGGAGGGGAAAGAGGGGGGACGGAGAAGTCTCGAAGTTTTGCTCGCCTTATAAACGTGTCCGAAAACTCGGCGCCTAAAACCGGGGGAGGGTCCTCGAAGTGGGGGAAGATGATGAACGGTTCCGGTCCTCCAGACGGTGAGGGCAAACAAAACAAACCAAATAACGAAAGCAAGGAAGACTTGAGGAATGGGGATCTTCAAAAACCACAATCAAAACCTGGCTCCAAATGGGGCAAAATGGTGGGAAAGAATTCAGAACCCACCAAGGAACACGAGAAGGAAGAAACCCAAAATAACTTACGGAAGACTGAATCAGTGGATAGTGGGATAATTCGCAGTAACGTGAAACTCGACCATATAAATGAGGAAACGATCGAACAATCTTTGGTTGTGCGGCCCGAGACCAATAATAACCAATCTGTCTCCGCCATGTCATTGGCCGAGCGTCACATGCTTACATCCCTTCATGACATCAAACTGGAGATGAAGGAAGATATGGACATCTTACACCAAAAGATGAATAGAATAGATGAACAGATCGCCGAAATTCTGCGAATGTTTTCTCCCAGTACCTCTTCTTGTTCCTCCCACGAAAATTCACAGGAGACTGATGGTGGGGCGGAGGCAGAAACAACAGAGGAGGAGGAGGCAAAACCAGTGGTTCTTATCCGGGATGTTGACTTTATTCCCAAAATGAACTCTGAAAAAAGTTCACTTTATATTCCGCGCGACCACAACGTCAACTCTACGCAGTCTAATTCGACGTCGTACGGCGTTTCTCCGGTCAGCGGAAACTCCTCAACAGGAAGTGGCGTACAATTGGCGAACAGTGGCGTATCGCCCAATAATATAGGGCAACAGTCGAATACAGGAGGTTCTTACTCAAGTCCGACTGACACAAATGAAGCCAATTTGTCGTATAATTCTGCATCAAGAGAATCAGCAGATAGTAACCATTTGCAACCGCCAACATCAGACCTTGTATCAAATTCGAGTCGTACACAATCCCCGAATGTTGCTGATTCCACAAATCCAAATATTGAACCCGATCCTTCAACAACGAAGGATCCAAATGGAACATCAAAAAATGTTCACATGAAAAATAATCAAGCGAAGGAGGGAACGCAAAGAAGCAGTACACCAATAAATTCCAATACAACAAATATTCCTGGAAATAATAGAAACATTTCGCCAAGTCCGGGTGTTCATAGAGGTGTATCACCCATTGGAAGAAATATCTCATCACCTAATAACGATACAAAGAAAATTAATCAAGGGAGACCAACCAGTAGAGATAAGGCAGTAATAGCACAGGAAACGGGAAGTTCAAAGCCTTCTTCCCCGCTTCGACATGAGGGAAACCAATCTAATAAAGAAGAATTTATTGGAAGTGGAAGGGATAAGGAAGCTATTCAGAGAGAAACCAGTGGTTCGAAATTAACATCTTTACCGAGTTCTGATATAAACAATAGTAAATATAATGGGCAGACATCTTCTAACAAAAACAATGAACCCGTTTCAAACGAAAAGAAAGATTCAAACTCGTCTTCTACAAACAGTCAAGATAGATATCCAACAACTGGAGTTACACGCCAACCAACAACTGGACAAAATACATCCAGACCGTTAAGTGGAAATAAAACTTCAAATCCCAGTAGCACAGCTAGTTCCGGAGCAACGTCACCATCCGGAAGTGGACAAAGTGCCGGGTCCAAGGAAGGCGCAGTATCAAAAGCAGACGAATATCCGTTGATGCTGGCGTTGGGACCGGCGGCAGGGTATTCTGCTAACCCTATGGGAATGTCCACCACACCGCGGCCGATTTCTCCCAAACTTTCATCGCGTCAGGTAACATCGTCCCTAGGACCTGCCGCGTCTGTCAGTGACGTTAGCGTAATTGACGCTTCTAGTCCTCGGAATGTGATGTCTATGGCGGAGGATGTACTTAAAATGAAAACCAAGAGTCCCCGGCCCGCCATTAGTCCCGGCCTTAAATACAGTTCAAACATCCAGAAAATAAGTAAAGCAAGGATAGACGGACGTCCGGACACACGACGACTTGCGGGCGGAATTAAGATACCTCTGGACACAGACGAGGCTCATATCAAAGACAGGGACCTTGACATCTTATGATGCTTCGTAAGTGGTATTCCGGAGATATTCTCGACTTTTGTGCACGAGTTGTTGTTAGTGATGTAAGACATTTCAAGCGATGTGATAGATTCCCGCCAAGTGACTGCTCGTACTAACTCAAACTCAGGATTTCCGTTTCTGTCCTGTGAGATGTGAGCGAACGAACTGTTCCGATTAGTTATGACGTTGTGGTTGCCATGACGATGTTTTAAAAAAAATACTGTTGAATTTTTGTTTGTTGACACATATCATGATATAGATTCATTATGAAATGCATTTTACCGGAGTCGGTAAACAGATATACCAGTAGTAAGATGTCAGCTTATGACAATTTTAAAAGTACATGTACTAAAAACCAAATCAAATTATCAAAACCCACTATCAATAGACCAAGTGAAAAGCCAAAACCTCCATTATTATTATAGTCATATTTACTGTTAGATATCTGTGACGTAAAACCCGATTTGGGGGCAAGTGGTGATGAGCAATGTTTGACCCCCTCCCCCCTTCCGAGTTTTTTTTAAAAATTCAATATCCATTGCCCCACAACCATTTACATGTAACAGACCAGATTATACTTCTCCGAAGCATTTCAACCATGAACCTTGCATTGTTGACATTTTTAGATTCTAGCTATTTGTTTCTGCCGATGGGCTTTCGTTGATGATTATAACTGTTAATAAGACGATTTTTCAAAGGTTATTGAGAATGATCATTTTACGAGATGTCTGAATATTTTGAACACTATTATAATCAAGGGAAGAGGGAAACGGGGGTGGGGCTATTCTATTGTTTTACTATCATTTACATAGTTTTTTTTATTATTCATGTAGAAAGTCTTCTAACGAAAATCCTAAGAGTATAAAATTGGGGGTTTTCCCAAATATTTAATAAGCGTGTTTGAAAATTCCACCATTTTTTCAAAACCATGCAAATAACTGATTTAATTATTTAATTTTACTTTGAGATTGGACAACAATGTTAAACCGACAGGGTATGTGATTTTAAACGGTGGCCTACATTGTTGTACAAACAGGGTATGTGGTTTTGGTGCATGTGCAACGGTGTTCCTGTTCATGATTCTACATGCTTTATATTAAAGATATCTCTTTTGTAGATTTGAACCTTATCTATAGATTTATCATTTAAATACGTTTAAAATTAGTTTGCAATTACCCCTTAGCCCACACGTTTTAACACTGCCTTCTCGACATGAATATTGTTTATGTATGCCAAAATTATTTGTATCCATAAATAAAACATTGAGGGCAAAGACGAAACACACGTCATTACGAAACCAATTTTGAGTTCTAAAATTATAATTGGACAATGTCCGAACCCGACCCTGACCCCATTCTTTTCCAGACACGAGCTGCACGTAGATTATTTTGATTGCAATAACCCTATTGTGACGAGTACCTCCATGTTAACCCGTGAATTGTGATATCTTGTTACGATTTTTAATTATACTTCTCTACCTTTCCATTGGATGTAGTAGTCATGTGACGACATTCCCAAAGTTTCATCACCTTAGTTACATTTTTTAAAGTTTCACTTTGAATAAATTTGAAATAAAACAATTGTTGAAGTGTTCCTGTTCTTTTTTTTTATTAATGAAATTCATTACTGAATTGAATGTTACCATGCGTCACACAATCAATTTTTTCCAATTATATTTTATATATGTAAATTTACCAACGTATATACATCTAAAAATATATGATCATGGATACTTTTCTTAAATTACTTCTTGAAATTGATAAGAAAATTACTATTTGAACAACCAGAGACAGCTGAATGAAATGGTCACGCAAAAACTATGTTTTTGTTAATGGATCCTCGCCTTTTATCATCAGACCGACAACATGTATAGCAAAACACTTAAACTAGCAATCAATAATTTAATATTGCTTTCACATGATGTCTCTGGAGAAAAGGTGGATATCATTATAATAAAGGCGACATTCACGTGTTGTGTCCGTTTTCCAGGTGTGTACACCCTGTAAAGTTTCATGGCTCTCTTCTTCACACATGAAGACAAAGCGGTCCTCTCGCCGGCTGGCTTCCACTTCCATCGGGCTGAGACTCACACACAGTTTCTGATTCCGATTGCCATTATTAGCCTCCACTGATGGAGTCAACAATGACTTTATATCGTAATGAGGTGATTCAGAGCAACGAGGCAATCTATATTATACTAGCACCATTGATGCCACCATCCATCTAACTATCTGCTACGACAGCCAAAACTTATATTGAAGCATATAAAGGTATTGCCCATCGTTTGCAGTTGGATCACAGAATTAACATCTGACGCTAGGACACACCTCTATGTATTAGGGAAACATTTAATTGTTTCAGGTTTTTGTTTTCCATCGCATCAGAGATCTTCTCCTGATATATAACTAGAAGGTATCCTGCAAAACAAGATTTTTAAAATATTAACCACTGAAATCAGTCTAATAGTTGGTTTTTTTTTTCAATAAATATTTTTTTAATAAACACTTTTTTTTTAAAAAAATCAAGTATCAAAAGACTCTTAGTAGATTTGTGTTTTTGATACTTGACGGTCAGTAAACATGATATTGATTATTATCAGTAGACACCGGAAGTATGGTTGCTCTGTATTCCTTTGAGTAAAACAACCACGCAGAACAGCGGGAACCAGTTTTGTGTGAGTGTGTCAGTCAAGTACACACGTAATAATCAGATCTATGTACCTGCATACAATTACTAGCGTGGGGAACACAGAAACGTATTAAATATAACCTTGGCTTATGTCAATACTTCGATTGATAGAGAAAATTGCCAAAGGTAGTTTTTTTCGAAAGTATTTAACTATCAAAAGCACACTTGGAAAGATATCAAGTAAAGGCTTCATATAGAAGCATGATAGGACCCTTCCTAACACCATGGCTCCTGCTGTAGGGCCAAATCTCAGTTTGGGACATGTGTTCTACACAACTAATTTTGTTCAATTATAATTCGTGCTTCCCTTTCAGATCAAATTAAAGGTAATGGTGTCAGAACACAGATCTTTGATACAGTATTATTTATGAAGTATCATAATAAATGCTTGGATATTGTGTTCTTTCATAAATTTTTTTTTTTGATATAGTTTAAATGCCAAGATACTGGTGATGATTTGGTTTAACTATACAGTATTTTGATACAGTATTATGATACAGTGTTGTGATACAGTATTATGATACAGTATTTTGATACAGTATTTTGTACAGTTTTGTGATACATTATTATGATACAATGTTGTGATACAGTATTATGATACAATTTTGTGGTACAGTATTATGATGCCGTGTTGTGATATAGTGTTGTAATACATTATTATGATACAATGTTGTGATACAATATTATGATGTTGTGTTGTGATACAGTTGTGTGATACAGTATCATGATACAATGTTGTGATACAGTATAATGATACAGTGTTGTGATACATTATTATGATACAGTGTTGTGATACAGTTTTATGATGCCGTGTGGTGATACAGTGTTATGATACAATGTTGGGATACAGTGTTATGATACAATGTTGTGATACAGTATAATGATACAGTGTTGTGATACAGTATTAAGATACAATGTTGTGATACAGTAAAATGATACAGTGTTGTGATACAGTATTATGATACAATGTTGTGATACAGTAAAATGATACAGTGTTGTGATACAGTATTATGATACAATGTTGTGATACATTTTTATGATGCTGTGTTGTGATACAGTGTTATGATACAATGTTGTGATACAGTATTATGATACAATGTTGTGATATAGAATTATGATACAGTGTTGTGATACAATGTTGTGATACAGAATTATGATACAATGTTGTGATACAGTATTATGATACAGTGTTATGATAAAGTATTATGATGCCGTGTTGTGATACAATGTTGTGATACAGTATTATGATACAATGGTGTGATACAGTATTATGATACAGTGGTGTAATACATTATTATGATGCCATGTTGTGATACAGTATTATGATACAATGTTGTGATACAGTGTTATGATTCAGTATTTTGATACAGTTTTGTGATACAGTATTATGATACAGTGGTGTAATACAATATTATGATACAGCACTTGAAATTATTTGATGATATCATAATAAAAGAACTAGGAAACAGTTAGATGACAAAATATCATGATGCGTCATTATAACATTAATTTTTATAACGATACTGTAAAGGCACATATTTTCTTAGGGTTAAAGTTTTGTTGCTTTTAAACCAAATACATGTAATATTTTGTTAGTCATTTCATAATCTCTAAGATGTATCATGCATCAACTCTGTATTTATGAATACTTGTGTTGAAAATTCAACATGGATTTAATTGTGTTGATTAATTCTGCAAACGAAAAAAACAAAATTAAATCCACAACGAATACTTCTACAATAAATCATGATACAGTCCTATATTAAATTGTGATACATTATCTTGATATTGTTTTGTGATACAAGATCTATATACAATATTATGAAATAGTTTTATGATTAGATTTTAAATTATGATACAGTAGTAGAAAACAGTAGTAAGACATTATATTATTATGATATGACATTCACTTTAAAATATGTTACATATTGTTTGAACTTTCTATTATTATGATATGACATTCACTTTAAAATATGTTACATATTGTTTGGACTTTCTTAAACATCATTAATGACAATGTCATTTAAAACTTAGGGAATGTATTTGGAGTTGAAAAATCTGACTCAAAGTTAAGAAACTGTAGAGCAAAGATGAACCACAAACAGTCAATTGCTCATACTCTTTCACCTTTTTTAAACATAATTTACACCCACCAATATTTTTATGATGAATTTAAATTTCAAAATCATGAACCCCACACAGGTTTTGTGTTTAGGGTTGGTCTGAGGTTATATTGCGGGGACCAGCTAACAGTGCTGGTTATCCACTGGGCTGAATTTATCTTGGCACGGATGGTGAATTAGAAAACCTTTCTCATTTCTACAGGCGGTGTTTGCACAGACACAGGCATGGCTGTTGTTTCTTTCAAACTACCAAATTTGTCTGATTACCAGCTATTGAAAGTTGATGAATAATTAAACATTGTAATGCAAATTGTCAACAGAGGCACTTTACGCTCTTCCAGCAGTTTCATAATAACGCTAAAACTAATTAATAAGACCATTCCTTATCTCTTTATTCATATTACTTCAATTTTGATTCATAATTTATCTTGACAGGGAATGTTTTGAAGGTGCTTACAAAACCCTAACATTGATGTAATGTTTGTTTTAATTGGTTACTAAAGTCAATTGTTGTCCATGGTTACCCAAGCAATTAATGACAATACTTCTTTGGGACGCTTGCAGTCGGTTCTGCTGAAACGACTGTTATCTAGTTAATGGTTTTATGGCAACATTTTCACTTTTCGCTACATCACTGCTCACATAACTTAGTGCTGTTGCACTTTTACAGACCTACAGTGAGGCAACTCAAACAACTACAATCAAGAGAATTTTCTGATTACAACAATGGGCACTATTAAAACTAATAACAATGTACTGGTAAAGGATTGAATTGGCATTCCAAAAATATCTCATCGCCATTTCCATCATAGTTTTTATAAGTGCTATCTGATCTAGGAATAATAAGCAATTATAACACCCTCCCCCAACTTTATCCCTCAAATAACCCCCCCCCCCCCCCAAAAAAAAAAGAGAGAGAGAGAGAGAAATATGTTATAATTCAATAATCTAATCAGCCTGAATCCAATCTATGAAATAGAAAACACTTTGTGGACCCCACCATACAGTTATAAGCAGTGAATCTCCTGCAATGCCTTTAGCTATACTGTGGATTCATCATTGTTCGTGGGGGACCGATGTTTGTGGTTTTCGAGGGCAACCCTTCCCCATGAATTTACATCCTCACGAACCTGTACACAATCATTTGTATAATATTTATTAAAATTATCCCGATTACACTATCAACGAAATTAGGTCCCTACAAACCATAAAAATTTTGGCTACCCACGAACATTGACCCCCAGGAATTAAAATGATTCCCCATTATTATACCCAGCCCATTACCTTTGGTTGTTCTTTACCTATTCTTTACCAATGTTTACCTGTTTATGAGACCTTTGTTTTTTCACTAGTATACAAGTTGTCCTTTATTTCCATGCTTGACTGCACACAGCAATAGAGGATTGCATAGACTGTCCCCAGAGCCTGGAAATTTCCTGAAGAACAACAAAAAAATCATCACCATAAGCCATTTTTACATTATGTCATCATAATTCTGTAGAGAACAAGTTCAATTAACACACAAAATATAATGGTTTCATCTCACTAATACATGGAACACCATTTCTAAATAATTACTGAGTTTTAATTAGGTTTCTAACCCTGTCTGTGAGTGATTAATTAGTGCAATGTGTTAAGTGGAGAAACTGAATACACATTTACATAGCTCAATTTTTCATTACATTTTGAAAGCATCTTTGTAAATTAGAAAATTGTATATTTGTGTGCTGTTGATACCCTAATCAACAGTTAGAATTAACACCTATTATGGAAGGAATCTCCCATAACATTTTACAATGGGAAGACCAAATCCCATGGTGCAATTGTGCAACAGGATTAAAAATCTTGGGCAAGAACTGATCTCTACTAATAAGTCCTAAAGTTTTGTCCTATGACAAACTTTTATCAAAATAATCACTGAAATACATTTGATCAGAATAACAGATCTGAAAATTTCAGAGCAATTATTTAGATAGTGGGGTTCAGGCTGTAAGAGACTAATCAAGTTATAATACAAACTGAACAGCTGGATTAATTAGTACAATGGGATTAAATCTTAGGCAATAAGCATCATGACTTCTACTAAAAAGTACCAAAACTGATCTTTGAAATTTCTCTCTGTTAAATTTGATTTAAAGATGAAAAGAACAGATCACAACAGATCTGGTAAATTTGGGGGTGATTCAGAGCACAAAGGTTAAACTGTCTGTTTAAACTTTATGGTACAAACTGAACAGATGCATGGTAATTAATATGAATGCATGTACAGGTTTATTACATGTATTTAATACAAGTAATTCAGGGTGTGGGCTTATGAATATGAAGTGAACCAATTAAGCCTGATGAACATGTGAATAATTTGAAGTAAGAACTGATGGAGTATGAACCTGTGAAGGATGAACTCATGAACCACGATACTCAGTTGAATAAACAGATTAGTGTATCAAACGATTTGAGGCAGAAACTCGTAAACAGATCACTGTATGTGTGGATTAGAATTAAGGAGAGTTCTGATGCCTTGAACAAAGACTTTGATCTCAAAGACTCAAATTGGATGTGTCTTTGTAAAATTCTATAAATCAGAGAACGTAAATCGATTACATCTAACAAAGGCGAAAGTTACACAGTAATGACGCGATATATCAAACAAACTGTATTGTAAATCCAGAAAATGAGGCATTCAACATAAAACATGCATCTAAAGATCACCAAAGAACATTAAATCAATACGGAAAATTACAAAGTAGCTGAGGCCGCAGCTTGATATGATGTATTCCTTTAATGAAAAAATTTCTGCCATGACAGGCAAGCCTTTAACTTTAAATTTGTGTTGAACTCCAACCCTGATCCTTGGGAAATAAATACAGAGTAGCTTTGTACAGCTTCCTAGAAAGTGTCACCATTAAAGTAACAAAGCAGCAAGGAAACAATATCATTTGTATACCATCAGGTCCATAAATCTAAGTCAGAGCTCATTAAGAGGTCTTCTTTAATGAGGTTTTCTATAACTATTTTCATTAACCAAATTTAGCACAAAATTTAGGCCAAGTGTGACATCCGTACTTTATTTGATGTAGGCAAAAACTGGGGCTTCATGACCAGTTGTATTTCCTAATATAATGTCAGAATTCAATGTTCTATTTCCATACACGAGTATAGATCCAAGACAAATATTTAACTTATTAAAATTGTATGTCTGGAGACCATAATATGACTGCATAGCCAATAAAGTGATTACCAGGACAGCTAAAGTGCTCTGTCTCCGCAACCAATGAAGCCTGTAGTTTCTGGGATATCAAATTTATGCAATATCATGTTTAAGAGAAGGTTCGAACCCAGATTTTATGGACACAGATTTTGCTGTATTCCAGTGAATATTATAATACAGAAGGAGTACATGTTCACATGTTTAT
Source organism: Magallana angulata (assembly GCF_025612915.1). Taxonomy (NCBI): domain Eukaryota; kingdom Metazoa; phylum Mollusca; class Bivalvia; order Ostreida; family Ostreidae; genus Magallana; species Magallana angulata. Next base: position 1,808,224 of record NC_069113.1, on the reverse strand, counting down.
CTTTTAAAAATATTCATTAAAAGGTGAATCACCTGAGAATTCCTGATACCTGAATACCTGAATTTTACCTGAAATTTTACCTGATTGGAAAGAGTCCAGATGATGCAAGAGTCTGCAGTGACTGAAGGACTACTTCAAGCATTGATCAAACATTGATTTAATGTTAAATACCAAGTTACATTCAGTTGAAAGTCCTAATTAATGATTAATTCCAGAGGACAACTAGTTCTGAGAACTACATCTTTAGAATTGTCAGGAAATAGGTTCTGATCCCAGAACTAAGACTCAAAGTAATATTTCCTTCTCTTTAATATGCACTTCTCATCCCCTTTGTGCAAACCCAACACAAAAAATAGTTTTCACACTCCATAGAGTTTATCTTTTCCCCATCAGAACCCTAAAGGAGAAGGCATCAGTGAAATTGTTTACATCTTCATAAAAACCCAAATAAACTTGAGTTATTTGACAACTTCCACTATACAAAAGGTCCTTGGCAGACCACAAGCAGTTGATATCTGTGCTGTAATCTAAGACATCCTCTTTATCCCTGATATAATTATAGCTTAACCCTGATGTAGGGCCCAGATTAACAATGTATTATGACATCTTGTCAGCAATACATCCATTACAGTTTTATTGTTTAACACTCTCTCAACTTGTCAGGGAGTTTGTGTTATCTTCAACCAACCAGTGTCAAAAATCAGAAAGTACTCAGAGCAGCCAAATTCAGTGAAAGTGCCTTATTAGATTACCCAAAATAATAATACAACAGAGGCCCAGGGGCCGCATCGCTCACCTATGCAACAATAACCTTAACTGATTAGAACAGAATTAGACCCTTATTTGATCAGGGATTAGGATTTGAACAAATTTATATCTACACTACCTAGGGATGCTTATACCCAGGTTTCAACTTTTCTGGTCATAAGGTTTTTGAGAAGAAAATTTTCGAAAAATACTAACAAATTTTCAATAATTTTATTTTAACAAAACAATGACAATAACGACGGACAAGGGACAAATTTTGACCAGAAAAGCTTACTTGAGACTTTGCCTCAGGTGAGCTAAAAACATACAGGGGGCTATAGTAAATATAGATTGACCTTCCTAGTAACCTTGACAGGAGAATCTTTGGAGTAATACGTACAAATCCGCTAGGTAATACCCACAATTCTGCATCAATGAAATAATTGCCAGGGCTTAAAGTGAATCTAGAGTAATCAAAGCTATCCGCAATCTCTTTCTCTTAGGCATTTCAAGCCATAAAATCAACTTGGTCATAAAATAGCTCATCTGGCACAAGATCAAACATCTATGATCATTTAAATATTATGAGTATTTACTCTATCATCAATTTTCTCTAAACTTTATTTAATGTTTCATGGAAATACACAATGAAAAAAAAAATCTTCAGTTGATATTTTATTCAATCTACAATAACAAATAATGCATGTATATTTAGGGGATTTGTCTGTACATATGCCAGTGTTTATATGTTTTCTGTTTGCTCTGACTTATTTATTATACTACCAGTATTCAAAACCCCAACAATATTATAAAAATATTAAATACCTGACAACGAATAATATTATCAAACAAAATGTGTATATCTATTCAAAATCTGACAGAAATAGAATTCGCCTGTGTATATTTTCAGATGTTTCCTATAGCTTGAAACTCCTCTTTTGATTAGACAAAACTCATAGGACAAACATGACTGAGAAACCATTCAATATCAGCCAACAATTGAATATATACATTATGGGGGGAAAAACCTAACCCTAGAAATAACAATACTGAGATATTATTTCAAAATCCATCAAAAAAATGAAACTACCCCATAAGCTAAATCCAATCTATATGAAACATTTCCGATCTAATGTTGCCGACTCTCTCCTTTTAATGTCTACAGAGTTACAAAACCTGATACTGAAACAGAAGCAGCTTAGATTCCTGTAGTATCAACACCAGGAAGAGGAGATATCCTGGATATTCCAGACAGCCTACAAATCATTACTCATCAATTTTTTTCCTGAAGGCCATTGACAGTGGAGGCAGAGATGCAGTGTAGTTTTATGAAACTAATTTCTACAAGATGGTATTCAATATCTTTTGGATATCAACATAGCATTAGATGAAAGGGACAAATTTTCAGATCCTAGTGACATGAAATCTTTCAAAATAAAAGATCCTCAGAATGTATTGTGATTTTGTTGTATAATAAATCAGAAAATCCACAAATGCACGTTAATTAAAAATGAAACTAGGAAGACTTCTGCAATTATTGACAGGAAATTGAAAAATATACAACCCATCAAAGGCATGGTGCCACAAAGGTGAAACCAATTTTTAAGAAACCCAGTTTTTGCAATAAAAACCCTTATATAAGGTAATTTACCTGCTGTAGACATCTACTTTATACATACCTGCTTACCAGGTGATATACCTGTTGTATACATCTATCTAAGATAGGTAAATAATGAATCCATCCATCATATTTGATGTACCTATTGCAGTCACCTGTGGGGGTGTACCTGCTGTATACACCTACCTGAGGTAGTTTACCTGATACACACACTTACCTGTGGGGATGTACCTGCTGTATACACCTACCTGAGGTAGTTTACCTGATACACACACTTACCTGTAGAGATGTACCTGCTGTATACACCTTCCTGGGGTAGTTTACCTGATACACACACTTACCTGTAGAGATGTACCTGCTGTATACACCTTCCTGGGGTAGTTTACCTGATACACACACTTACCTGTGGGGATGTACCTACTGTATACACCTACTTGAGGTAATTTACCTGATACACACACTTACCTATGGGGATGTACCTGCTGTATACACTTACCTGAGGTAGTTTACCTGATACACACACTTACCTGAGGAGATGTATCTGCTGTAGAAGATGAACCCAACAGAACTCCCACCAAAGAAGCAAAACGCAGTGATGGCCGACATCAAGAATAAAGGCACAGCCAGGAAACCATGGAGACGACGAATCCACTCCTTGGATAAATACCGTCTCTGAAGAAATGCTCAGTATATTATCAACTTGTAGGGTAATTATGTGTCAAAGTACATGTTGCAACTTTTATGAGTCTAAAAATTAATAAATATAAGAAGGTAACTATTTGTACTTGTTTTTATATCTACATGATATCAGTTTAATCTGTGGAGCTAGGAGGGTGTTTGTTGTGGAACTTACTTCTGTGTTATAAACAACAGGGACGTCCAGAATGACCGCTGCTATCCTCTCCAGCACCACCCCCACAAAATTAAACAGCGTCCACAGGAACACATAGTACTCCGACCCGTGCCACAGATACACAAAGGTAAAACAGGCCACAGAGGCTGCGGTCTGTCTCAACACACCACCCTGGGATCCACCCAGTGGGAAAAAGATGTACCTAATTATAGTAACATAAAAACATGTATTTATTTAAAGTAACAGATATTACTAATCATATAATTTCAATTTCAATTTCAATTTCTTTATTAACCAATTAAGGGCCCTCAAGGGGCAACATGAAGACTGTTGACATACAACATCCAATGAACATAAAACATTCTATAAATATATACAAGAGGGAAAGAGCTGGATGATTGAAAGAGCTAAGACAGACATGAACAATTAAATAGTATATATGTATATATATATATATGTATAATTATGTATGTTTCCATACATTCAATATAGTGTCTTCTATATATTTATGTTAAACACCATACATAAAAATGAACATACAAATCTGAAATAGTTTATCGTATGATTGAAAAAATAAAAACCAATATTTGAATAGGAAATACAAATTAAGGCAATGCCTTTTGTAAAAATTTACAAACAGAGTTTAATATATCTAATTCTTCACAGTTTAGAATCCAAAATAATTTTTGTTTATCTTCTAAACTAGTAAAATGTTTTGCTTTAGATGAAATTAAATCAAATAGTTCCTCTCTTTCTTTTGTAAATTTGCTGCATTGGATAAGAAAATGTTCTTCATCTTCAATTTTATTAAGTGTACAATTTTTGCATATTCTTTCTGTTCTAGGTGTGTTATTATATCTGCCCGATTCAATAAAAAGTCTATGCGCTGATATCCGCAGTCTACAGATTGGCTTTCTGTATTCAGGTCTTAATATAGTTAAATACTTTTCCAGTCACAATATATAGTAACTGTTTACGAGTTGCCGTACATGTTTACCTAACTGATTCAGTTTTCATCCAACATATTCTGACTGCTCAAATTTATCAGCATGCATGTTTTTATGTTCACTTTGACATAGTGCACACTTAGAAAATGACATATCATATTGTACAATGTTATCACTTTTGAATTATATCAGTCACTAATTGCAAATGAAATGATACACCATATAACAGTTAAAGTTGTAAACTGACCTAATAAAAGAAGAACAAAATACCTTTTAATAAAACTGTACATCCCTCTGTCAAAGTACCTAAATAAAAATCATGAATATCAAAATATTAATAAAAATTTGAAAATAATTAAGTCTACTTCAAAAACTATGTATAAGATCCATTTGCAACTTCCCAAATATCCAAATTTATGTAAAAAGGATCTATTAATAACTGTTAGGTCTGAAACTCACTTCCACATCTCTGAGTATGTGTAGATGTAGGCCACACATCGGGGACCTTGCGGGGGGTCCAGGTTCTCTAGGCGGGCCAGACTTGCTGGAACCCCGTAAAGGACCGTATACTTATTCATGAAGAACTGACCGCTCCAGTAGCCCACCCCTGCCAGGGTCCAAAGGTCAAGTCGCTGCATCAGGGCGCCATTCTGCTGAATGGCATTGAAGTACAGGAAGTGAAGTAGGAACTCATTGGCCATGCCCCAGAAGAGGACTCGGGCCACGCCAATCAGCAGTGGCCTTGTCTTCTTAGAACCAGGTGAACTTGGACTGTTCATCTGAAAAAAAGGAATATATTCACATTTGTTTGCAAAATAAAAAGAGAAAATATTCTTATTAAAAAATTATATCCTACATAGAATGAAATTCACATGAAAACAATATGAGCACATTACAACAGAAACTTACCTGTTTTCGAAAGAAGTTGAAGGTCAAAAGTGGCCCCGTGAAAAATAGGGGCAGATAGAAGACATAGAACAACAAATCTACAAATCCCTCCCCACACACTTGTGTCCCCAGAGGCTCTTCCTCATGGTGGGGATCTTTCTGCTGGGGTCCAGTGTTGTCAGATTTTATTTTATCGTTGTCTTTTCTGGATGGACTTTGACCTTTGACCTCTGGGAGACACTTTTCCAGACAGAAGCTGGAGTAGCGTAGATGGGTCAAGGCCAATGTGTAGACCAGCAGGTAGAACTTGCCGTCCTGATCCTTGCAGCACCAGTCTTGCTGTAAAAACAAGGCACCATGATTCATAGACATTCACAAAATTTGGGGTCGTTTTACTAGACACATGAATCTTGATTTTTTTTCTTTAATAAAAGGAAACCATATTTAGTTTCAGAATATAACCATTTTGAAAGTATGTGGTGCAATGCTGTAACTAGGGAATTGTTTTTAAAAAAAATTTTGTTGAGCTTAAACAAAATTATACAATAATCAAAAAATAATGCAACATGAGTACATGTAACATTTAAAATTATATTTAAACTTACCATGAGGGAGTATGTGAATTCTATATTCAAGGTCATGAGGAGGCAAAGAGAGGCAATCCAGCAAATGAAAAAAGATCGCGTAAATGAGACAATGTACATCGCCAAACAGTGACCTAGAAACAACAGAATGGTCTGCCAGCCCATCAGATACAGAAGAACACCCCCAGAGTAGGCTAGATCCACCCATCTCCTCATCTAATGGCAATAAAACAATCAAACTGTTTAAAGAAGAATAACTCTTTGTATCCTGTGGATGTTTTTTTTTTGAAAGCTACAATACATGTGTTATACTTTGCAAAAATAATTGTCATCATACTCACCCAGACAAAGTTCCACTCTATGATTTTTGACAAGGCAAAATGTCCGACATAAAACGGCAGTATCACCCAGAACCACTTGTAGAAGTAGTGCCATTCATAGTTAGACACGTCCTAAACAAACAACAATCCCAAAGATATTCAGCTCATTGCAGAATACATACATTCCCATCTACATATACATGTAATTTAACATGTTTCTATAATTTGATTGTATTTAACCATTTCATAATCCAGACGATGTTACTTTATATATATTGCATTAAGTGGGTTGCTTAAGTCACACAAATGATGTCTTGATGATGCTTTAAATTGGATTTACCGGTAAACTGTAAATGTTTCATGAAGAGACAGTTAGAAAGAGTATATTTGACATTAACAATTGAATTGCTAATAGATTTTTTTATTACATATTAATAATAAACAATCATAAATCATTAATAAATTTAATTGTGGATTGAAAAGCTTTATCAAAATGTTTCAACCCATTTATATACTATAAAGATGGCTGTTTAAATCTTCAATATCTTTAATATCTTCATGCGTATTAGCATAAAATCAAATACAGTCAAACATTAGGACAGTTCTATGCTTTATATTGGTATGTTTTTGACAATCTAAATATTCCCCAGCCGTAATGACAGGTGGTTACCTTATCTGCTCCAATCCACCACCAGCCCCGCTCAAAAGCGTAGATGTTCAAAGCTCCGTCATATTCTGTAGACAAAACTTCTTGTTTAAACTTTATTTAACTGAAGACTTTTCTCCTTCAGTCTTTTTATATATATATATGTCCTAACTAATAAGAACCTTTTTTGGTTATTAATTATTCTAACATCTTGAAATTTACCAGATCTAGTTTGATTCAATAGTTTAAATGTATTTTTCTTAGTAAGGCCTAACAAAAAATAGGTTTGTTTCCGCTTTCCCGACCGACCCCAACTTAAACCCGCCGACCCAAAATTTTTTTTCGAGTTTTTTCGTAAATTTCCGTTTTTCTCCGTTTTTTGTTAAAATTTCGTTTTTATCCAATTTTAAAATTTATTTGTGTCCTCTAAATTTAAGTCGTAAAAACGCTTATAGAACTTATTTAGATGTCATCAGTGTTGTGTAAATGTTTGTTATTTACAAATGGCATCACATGTCGTGCCAATTGAGCTCGAGAAATGTTCCCACCAGCCGGGGAAAAAGTTCATCAGATCATTTAAACAATGACAACAAATACTTGTTTTTTTTATCTTACCCAGTTTAATAGATAAATGGTTTAATATGCACAATTGAACAGATGGAGAGGGGAAAAAAAAAAGATGACAAAAAAAAAAGCCAACCTACCGACCCTAATTTTTTTCAGCCTGAAAGGGGAAACAAACCTATTTTTTTGTTAGGCCTAATTAGGAAATCGAGAGGAACATCTTATACCATATATTATGTAAAATAATAAGTCCAACTCAAATGTATGACATATATCTTAATTGATATAAAGCTTTTCAAATGTAGTGTAATAGAAGAGGAGGAATAACCACAACAAGACTCGAACCTAGGACCTTCAGTTTAAAAACCAATGCTCTACCGATGAGCTAAAGGGTTAACCCTGCACAAGCTAGTAGGAGTGTAGTAGTACTAAGCATATATACACATCTATCATATTCTTCCCCCTTTTTTGAGATTTCTATCCCCTAGAAATCTCATATGAAAGTCTTCAATCCACTCCACCTGGGTTATTTTGTTGGGCGCCCATGTAATAGAGAAATGTAATGTAGAAGAGGACGATCGACGACAACAGCTAGCCTCGAACCCAGGACCTTTCAGTAAAATGAGTTCAAAAACCAACACTCTACCAACTCAGCTAAAGCCTAAAGGGTTAACCTAATCTCAGCAAGATTCATTGAGACTGAAAAATTTTGATGGATCGTCTCTTCCAGAACACACTTCCGTCAAAATTTTTCAGTATCAACGAATCTCCCTTGGACAAGGACATTTACCAGACCTCCATACTTGCCAACTGACCCGATTTCGTCGGGTCACACCCGATTTTTCAACCCTTCACCCGATTATTTTTTATGACCCGGCGGGTCATGCTTTTCACCCGATTTTTGTCGAACAACCCGAAAATCTCCCGATTTCCGGATTTGGTTCATAAATTATGTTGCGCGATTGACTTCAAGTTATGAACCCAAGCTGAGCTTGGATTTACGTAACACGTAAACAATGCCGATGGCTATAACAGACACATTATGTGTAATTATTATCGTGAGTTGTTTGACTAAGCGAAGGTTTAAATCATTAAGTGTGATGGCTTCCAATAAGAAAAGGTCTTCATCGGGGCCAGCGGAATCAAAACCAACAAAAAGAAAACGATATTTTTGTACCTATCAACATATCTGGGAAAATGAATTCCCATAAGTAAAACAAAGTAATCGAGTACAAAACGAGGCTTTTATGTTCTATATAACGCACATTTGAATATTGGATTTTGTGCCCAAAATGATCTGACTAAACATTCAAAAACGCTAAGTCATGTATAGGATGCTTTTTAATACACATAACTCTTCCAAGTCACTTACAACTTTCATGCCATCATTTACAGAGTTCAAAAGCAAGGTTATTGTAGCAGAAACTCTTTTTGCATTTTTTTTAGCTGAACACAATTAACCTACCATTTTCTGTGTCAGATCACTTTGCAAAATTCAAAATCAGCAACTGTTAGTTAAAATGCTTCTAAGCAATCAAGCATTACACATAAGTTTTTAACACATATTTCTATTGTATATACCTATGAAATGCATGGTAAATATGTCGTGAATGTCGTTACGCGCTATGACCAGATTTTTTACTTTCCAAATCTGGTCATGACCAGATTTTCACATGTTGGGGGTTGGCAAGTATGCAGACCTCAGATTGCTGACTTCAATGGTTTGTGTTTTTGGGGAGAAGTTTTGTTACCTCTAGAAGCACTGTAAACCAGCCATGTGATGTAAACTACAGCACTGATGTGTACTGTCCTGTAGAACAGAACCTCCGGCCACGGCAGGGGCTGTATCCGAGCTCCTCGAGGCATGGCGCTACCAAGTCCGAGAAAAAAAATGATATATTTAGGATGTCTTCTTAACCATTGAGCAACTGTTGAAGAAGTTTTATGCAGTATAAATGCACAATCAGATTTTCAGGTAGTTGCTTTTTTTCTACACACCCCTGTGGTAGGACTTTCCTCGGCCTCGTTACACATGCAAACCCTCCCAATTTTGAATATGACAATAGATCCACTTACCAATTCAATGTCAAATGCAGATCCTTAACATGTTATTATGCGCTTTGTATCTCCAATTGAAAGGAAACAGAAAACAAGGCATGTTTAAATACTGTTTTACTATTCATGTTGCGTACTTTCACTTTGTCAAAGCATTTTTTACCTCTAAAATTGAAGAGCTATTACCGCGAAATTTGAAAAGTTATCAGTGCTGCGTTCAAGATCGTAGCAGCTAGCCTAGCTGCTAGGTCGTAGATATCTAGGTCTATTGAACGGACCGCTAGGTCTCAGATTTGACTTTGGAAATATTCAACTAAAGACTAATTACATCGACCTAATTGGTTAATTTCAAGCGGAAACATACATGTTAAAATTTATTACAACTTAAAAGATGAACAAAATATCAATAAGTAAATAGATTTCATGTTAAGTGGTAACTAAGGTGGCCATCTTGAATTTGATGCTTGGCATAAAATATTTAGGCTACGAATATCTACGTAGCGGCTAGGCTAGCTTTCCGTTCAACTACGTAGCCCTACATAGCAGCTACGATCTTGAACGTAGTCCAGCAAACACATAAATATTACGTCATGTGTTTACTTATATATATACACAGAGACAACCATTCACCACCTGTTTTGTCGTTTACTCAACTGTACTGCATCTTGGATCTCCTGCATCCTTCAAATGAAAAATAACCAAAGAACCAATTTGCTAAATTAACTTAAATTATTCATTTAGACAAAGAAAATATTTTGTAAGCAACCTCTCCAAAGTAAGCATAAATTAGGAATATACTGGAACTACATATATTTAATATACACTGTAGAATCCCCAATATTTGTGGTGGCTCAGTTTTCATGGATTTTGAGGGTAAACTCACCCATAAATAACAATCCTCAATAAATTATATTTATGAAAAAAATATCTCTATTCATTATTCATTTAAATCAATCCACCAAATTATGTACCCAAGAATGTGTAAAAATAATGACAATAAATAAAAATTGCCCATTGATAATTTTAACAATTTCATAATAAATGTTGGATTTTTATTGTGTTGTTTCAGAAGATGGCCGTACAAGCAGCACTAAACCATGAAGATTTAATTGAGTGACAGTTGATTGTCAAATAACTTTAACCAAATCACACACTTACATCTAGTACTGTAACAGAGTAAGTATAAAAATAATCATCCCACACAAACATTATGGGGATTTCAACATTTGGTATTGCTATTCAACTAAAAAAAATCAACAGAGAAAAAGGAAATCAACAAAACCAAACTGTAATCATTTGAATGAATTCAAAGTAAATAGTGCAAATAAAATGTAGCATCAATCTGATTTTATAAGGTAAAATCTTATTCTGTACATGAACTTTTAAGTTTAACAACAATACCTTAAGAAGAAATAGAATTGAAAAGTGTCAAAAATAATTTTATCACAGAAAAAAGCAGCACACTGTATTATACAGTAAAGACCGATGATAAAGCACTCCTTTCATAATACAAATGTACATGTATATCACGAGTCATTATTTGATCCTGGTCCATTACAAATTACACTCATTCTCCTTCTTCTCAAGTAGTCTGTCATCACTCAAACATTAAATCTTTGCTACTAGCTTCCTTATAAAAGTAAAGTTTGCCTGTTTAGAACAGTATCAACACTAACACTTGTTATAACAGAGAGAAACAAACACTGATGACGGATGTTCTTTTTGATTTGACTATAAATATGGAACACAAGCCCCTTGTATATTGATCAGAGCAGCAGTAATATTGCTTTAAATGCATAAGCAGCAAGTCCTGGATACTTTAAGCTGTTTATTTGTCGACTTCCTGGAACTTGATGTTGTGTTCGGAAAGACGCTGCAGTAGAGTTGTGTCCTGGAAAGCCGATCCGGGAGCCAGTACACCGCCCCTGTAAACAGAACACAGATACAAATGTAGATATTCTCAGAAAAAGTACACCCCCCTGTAAACAAAACACATATACAAATGTAGATATTCTCAGAAAAAGTACACCCCCATGGAAACAGAACACAGATACAAATGTGGATATTCTCAGAAAAGGTAAACCATCCCTGGAATTAAAACACAGACAATGGAAAAACCTGCAATCAGCATTATATATCTAAATGTTGACTAAGTACCTCATAGATTAATATGGATATATAATTTCAAAGATGCATTTAACTTTCCAAAATAAAACAGCTATAAACTTTTTTGACTTACTTTCCGGGGAGTTTTTCCTTCTCCTTCAAAACAACAACAGCTGCCTGGACCATGCAGATTGGAGTGGTCACATATCCCACCTCTGAAAAACATGGTAAACTTAGTAAATAATGATAATGCATTCTACACAAGACAAACATGTACATGTATTTGATGCTTTTAACTACAGTTAAACTCGTTTAGTACGAATACGGATATTGCGAATTCTTGGATATAGTGAAGTTTTTTTGAGTCCCCGGTAAAATTCTTAAGAAATATTTGCAAAATTTTATGGTCATAACGAATTTACAGATTTAGCGAACTGAATTTGAGTCCTGTAGTGGTGAATAATAACGAAATTTAACACTTTTATAATGAATTTGTTTACAGTTAAAAAATTATGCATAACCATTTAACATAATAGTTTGAATGAATTTTTTTAGCATAAATTCTTCAGTTTACAATGCGATTTTTAAAGGAATCAAAAGAATGTATTTTCATTCTAAGCCTGAATTAGCTAAAAATTGAAGTCTGGTTAAAAAAACATGTATATAGTGAATTCGCTGTATGGTTAATATAATGAATTCGTTATAAGGATATAACGAATTACTGATATAACAAAGTAAATCCATTAATCCCTAGGACATCGTTATAAAAGAGTTTTACTGTAACTTTTTCTAAAGATTTAGAGAATTATATCTACTCTTTGCCATTATGTCAAAAATATAGTTGATATATGATTGATCTATTTAGAAATTTCTTAGAAACTATGGACTCCTTGAACTGTCACTATACATGACCTAAATTCTGATGACCTCATTTAGACTGACCTGGACCAGTGACCTTGGTGATTTTCACTGTGTCTGGAGGGGATTGGGGTTCCCCTTCAGGGAGGGATTTCCAGCCTTTGGACACAAATGTCATGGAGAAGCTACAGGTTTCAATCTACATTAAAATATCATGTACATAATCCAGTATCCATTGGAAATTTACATGTAAATTTATTGGAAATATGTTTTCATAATGAAAATCTCACAAATGGACATGATTTAAGCTGTAAAGGAATTAAAACTGTACATTTACAGACAACAGAAATATGTTAGATCTTTCTGTGTTTGTTTAATTCATGTAGAAGCAATTGAATATCTAACCTGTTTCAAGGAAGGGCCCTCAGGTTTGAACAATCCAGCAGTAAAAAAAGAAGAATACTGAAATTAAAGTTGGCATAAAGGTTACCTTAAGTTTGTTGAAAAAGTACAGTAAAACTAAACTGAAAAAAGCCATTTCAAATATCACTTCAAATCTTTTCTTTGAAATTGTTTTGATACGGCTAATAACTCACTCGAAGGAGAAGTTTCCTTGTGAAGCTGAATTTAGTCATGATCCCAAACAGCAGGCCAAACCAAAGCAGGCCGAAAACGGTCAATATGCTGTCATAGCACACGTAGGGTTGGTACTGAATCTGAAATAGAGCAAGCCAAAAAACAGTCAAAATTCTGACATAGCACAGTAGAGCTGGTACTGAATCTAAAATAGAGATTATTACAATCAGGGTCAATACAGCATAAGCATTAAACGCTGATACTGAATCCAAAGTGAGACAGGGCAGTATAAAATAGACAAGTTTGAGATATGTTGTCATTTTATGTGAGAGGTTTTTATTCTACGAGGAGGATGTCATTTAACTGGTTACATCATGAGTCACATGTAAGTAGTTGTTTCATGAGAAGAACTTGTTCTAATAACTGAATAGTAAAATTCACCGCTTTCTCCTTCCTCTGACTGAAATTGTACCGCTGGGACCGATAGACGACGGACTTGTCACTGCCCAGGAATGGAGCGGTCCACTTCTTGTTGACCTCATTCTTAAACAGCATCCCCCTGAATTAAAGGATTAGAGGATCAATCACTGCTTCCATTTTTAATTCACCAATTAAATTGTTTTTCTAACTCTTCTTTATTTTTCCTGGCCTAACAAACAATTTTTGAATAGAAACCATTCAAACTACATTACATTTTCAGGTATGGCATTGTCAATATGTTAGTTTACCAAACAGGTATTCATGAACTCACAAGAAGAAAATATTTTCTAAATACTTCTACAGGATATAAATCAAGTGATAGCATTGGATGACCTAGGTAGTGGTTTACCTTTTGGCAATTTTGTACTTGGGGGGAGGGAGGGGCTCGGGGAACAGGGACTTCCTGATGGACTTCAGTTCCCCCTCGTTCAGGAATCCATAGATGGCAGATTCCAGCGTGCCGTTGTTGACTGCCATTCCGTGGGGACCAGCATGCAGTTCAAGGTAACTTTCAACGGTGTTGATCTCACCTGTCAATCAAAAGGTCAGTCAACCCCGGTTATTCTCAGAGGTGTCAATCAAATAGATTCAGTGGATGATTTAATACAATGCTACATAATGAGCATTGAAAACATATTACATTTCACTTACTGTAAACGTATTATAATTGGGGTGTACGATATTTGGCGGAAATTACTTTTTGAATAAATTGGCATGGATTGGAATTAGCATATTCCTAAATGTGATTATTCTTATATATACATGACACTGTATGCATGGCATTGAGCAATGTACTTGATTTAGCGGAATCCGCAGACCGCCAAAAACGCTAAATAGAATACACAGCCAAATGTAATCGTTTACAGTATATCACATTTACAATTGTTCGGTTCACCATTATAAAAAGTAACAGTTAGAGCTGATCATAATCAGGTTAAATCCTAAAGACAAGTAACCAATCACACCTCAGCACACATTTCAAACAATTGTACAATGTACGGTATCTGATAGTTAATATATTATCTCAAACTCTTAAGAGATTTTGAAGGTTGGGAAAGGTTGATTTTCCTTTTACATGCACATCAGCACCAGTATTCAAATGTTATTTTCAACACAGTATTAAAAGAAAAATAATTATGAATTTAATACAACTCTATCTTCTACTATTAGAGGAATCAGATTTTAGAAAGGGGGATGTTTCATGCATTATTATCATCCAAGGTTCAAACAGTGGGACTTGTAATAACAAATTTAACAAGTGGTGGTCTTGATTTCACTTTGTTGTCAGCCACTAATTCCACATGCTTCACTCCTCACACAGACTTACTCCCATCTACTAGTTTCACTGCCCTTTGAGTGACAGTACACTATGACTTTGATCATTGCTACTCCTGAGTGTCCTATAAACCAAAACCAAACAAAGAATCTTCTTTCAATTATTAAGTCACAAACATATACCCGGTACAAATACTGGTACTTAGATACTCAAAGAGCATTTGCTCTTGGAGGGGGGGGGGGGGGGGGGGGAATAAATGATAGAAGAAAAATATGGGCTAAGGGAGGAGACATGCTTTTTACACTCCTCTCACTATAAATCTCCCCATTGAATTTTGTCCTACATGGTATGCTAAAACTATTTCCTGTATTTTTTTTTATCAAGAAAAAGCTAACTTAATCTATGTGCACAAAAGGATGATCTACCTTGAAGAGAACAACATCAATTATAATTTTCAATCATTCTCTCTTGGAGTAAATTTTCAACCATTCTCTCTTGGAGTAAATTGCTTATTAGTACTCTACTCATGTCATTAGGAATAATTTGAGACACTTACCACATAGATTCATAACAAAGAGGGAAATTAACTAACTTGAATAATAGATTGATCTATATCATCTTACACAGTAATAACTACAAATGAAGTGTTTGAAGTGAGGTACTTTGTAGTAGGGAGAGGGCTAAAATAGGCTGTGCCTGCTGTCTATTCCCATTCAATATATTATATTGTATAAAATATAGTTTGAATAAATAAGTAGCATTGTAGTTTTAGCAGTATGAAAAGTTTGGATACCCAACCTTGGAATTTTTGCTTGGCGTGGAGAATTCCCGACTCTGCAGGGATGCTGTCAAAGCCACAAGCACTGATCACAAACACTCCACTCTTCTCCGCTTCTCCATTGTATTTCAACTGCATTTTCTCAATATACTGTCAGTAAAAGTCCACAAATAAATTCTGGTAAATAATGTTAAGCAGTGTAAAGCATCATCTATAATACATCTACTAACAGTTCTAATCATTCAACTAAAAAAAACCCAATACTCTTGTACATGTAATATAATATGCCATGAATTATGAATATGTTTTAAAAATATTTTAACACATGATGAATATTAACAAATTAATTTCAAAGTGACATCATCTACCAGAATAAACAAATATATTTTAGTTATATTTGTGTGTACATTTTAAAGGAGGTACCAATACAAGCTAAGAAAAGAAATTAAATACAACATACAGTATATGTGAGCCAGTGTCTGTGTGCTAAATAAAAATGTAACATTTTGCACTAAAATAAATCTTGTCAAACTTAAAAAAAAAAAAGAAAATGGTTGACACAGAATTGGGTGGTTTACTCACGGCTGGTTCCCCGCTGATATCCAGATGGTGGGCTCCCCCCTCTACACAGGCTCTCACCACCTGCTCGCCATAGAAACGATACTGAAAAATTAAATGTAAAACATACTGAGCCCAGCCTCAAGTTACAAACAGTCAAGTATGACTCAATGCTCTATTTACTTCAGTGAGATTATATATTTCTATAATTTTCTTCCTTTTTTAATCTGAAAATGTCACTTCATGTTGATTGTATACTTTT
This sequence comes from Magallana angulata, assembly GCF_025612915.1. Classification (NCBI taxonomy): domain Eukaryota; kingdom Metazoa; phylum Mollusca; class Bivalvia; order Ostreida; family Ostreidae; genus Magallana; species Magallana angulata. The sequence goes on along the minus strand of NC_069113.1, from coordinate 1,792,108 downwards.
TATTTCTTTTTAAACACTTAAAAAACAATTCACAACAAATGATCGCTGAATGAGGAGAAATGCGTGCTTCACTCACAGGGCCCACACAATTCAGAACAAGTTTGGCTTGCTTTGCCATCTGCAGTAGTGACTCATCACTGGATGTGTCAGCTATTATAATGGGAGTCGACTCCAAATCATTGCCTGCAAACAAACAAAAAAATAACGATGCAGCTGCATCACAATATCAAATCTGAAGTTTTGAACCAACAAACTTTCACTGTTCATAGATGCTACACAAAACTTTGTACTTGGCCAGCATGCAACCATGCATTGCTTGAAGTTTAAACTGATCAACGAAACTTTAGACGTTCACATTGCGCCATTTGGGCAAGCCGGCAAAATTGTTTATATGTGTGTTACCTGTCCTTTTTGAAGCTTTGCTGAGGACCTTTTGGATTTTCTCCATGGACCGACCTGACACCGCCCATGTCAGTCTCTCTGTCGGGGCCACCCGGGCTACTTCTTCGACCACAAACTGACCGGTGAACCCACTGGCACCAAAAATGACAATGTCATACCGCTCGGTAGCCATCATCAACAAAGTCCGTGTCTGCTTAATTTAGTGTCGTTTTCGTATTAATACGCTTTAAATTTCTGCGTTGTTTGCACAGTAAACTGCCCTAAGCCTAAGTTCGAAAGTAAAAACCCAACCTGCAACCCGAGACCTTCCGAGAGAGAAAAATCAACAGAGACATTCCGAAATGCCACAACAGCGCGTTTCGGTCCCGAGACGATTCGACACAAGCCAAGACGTATTTACTAGTACTTATAAAAAAAAATCTTCAAAATGTAACCATTACGGGCATGATTCCCGAGTAAACGCTGTCAACATTTGATTATTTAAAAAGGCTACTCATTTAGCTGTAATAATGTAGCCATCTCCTATTTTTCCCCAGAAAACCTCAGATAAAATAATCGGAGATATTGTAGCTATTGCTCACTATCAAGAAGAACCATTTTAACAAGAGTTTGGGCTTGAGATAATTTAATTAGAGATGCATGTATAAACTATGGTGGCATAGATCTGCCACCACTTGTCAGATAATCATGTCGACTTGTCAGATCTTAATGTCGACTTGTCAAATAATTATGTTCCCTTGTCAGTTAATTAAGTCGACTTGTCCCTTATTCATGTGTTTAAGAATTCAACACTTTAACCTTTCCACGCCAAATTTGTGCCATCCATTCGAAATAATATTTTCTGACAAGTCGACATAAGGATCTGACAAGTCGACATAATCATCTTTTGAGTCGATATAATTATTTGACAAGTCGACATAATTATTTGACAAGACGACATAACATCTGACAAGTCAATATCATTATCTGACAAGTCGACTTATAATATGAATGATAATTTTCTTTAAACTAGTGGCCACAATATTTTTTCTGTCAGATAATTATGTTAACTTGTCAGATCTTTATGTCGGCTTGTCAAATAATTATGTTAACTTGTCAGATCTTTATGTCGACCTGTCAGATATTATGATGCCAAGTAAATGGCAGTTAGTGGCACTAACAAGCTTTAACATCAAAATATTGATTTTCTAGTCAATATGGTTATTTTCTGACATGTTAACATAAAGATCTGAGAAGTTGACATTAATATATGACAAGTCGATATAATCATCTGACAAGTCGACATAATCATCTGACAAGTCGACATAATTATCTGACAAGTGGTGGCAGATATATGCCACCATAATAAACATCAATTTTGATTAAACTTATGTCTCTGTTGTATGGTGGCATAGATCTGCCACCACTTTTCAGATAGTTATGTCGACTTGTCAGATGATTATGTCGACTTGTCAGATATTTATGTCAACTTGTCAGATCTTTATGTTGACTTGTCAGAAAATAACCATATTGACTAGAAACTCAATATATTTTGTTGTTAAAGCGTGTTAGTGCCACTAACTGCCATTAAGTTGTCATCATAATATCTGACAAGTCGACATAATGATCTGACAAGTTAACATAATTATCTGACTTAAGAAAATTATCATTTGTATTATAAGTCGACTGGTCAAATAATGATGTTGAATTGTTAGATGTTATGTCGTCTAGTCAAATAATTATGTCGACTTGTCAAATAATTATGTCGACTTAAAAGATGCTAATGTCGACTTGTCAGATCCTTATGTCGACTTGTCAGAAAATATTATTTCAACTTGATGGCACAAATTGTGCGTGGAAAGGTTATAGTGTTCAATTTTTTTAACACGTGGATAAGTGACAGGTCAACATAATTATCTGACAAGTCGACATAATTATCTGACAAGTCGACATAATTATCTGACAAGTCGACATCAAGATCTGACAAGTCGACATAATTATCTGACAAGTAGTGGCAGATCTATGCCACCATACTTCCAAAAATGGATAACCGTGAATCCCGTGCTGATTCAAATTCTCTTGCAGAGAGTTTCAAAACAGCTGTAGCATCTCCGTGAATTTGCAGGACCGGATCATTTTAAACCCTTTTCGAAATTTATTTTGATTATAAGATCGTACAGTAACAGAAAATTACGACTTTGTGAAATTAATCTCGTCAAAAGGACGGTAACTATCCGCCACAGACTATCATCTTTTGAGAAGTGGACAGGCATAGCCTACACCCATGTAGGCTATGCCTGTCCACTCCTCAAAAGAGAATAATTTTAATTAAATGTATGTCGTCAAACGTAAACAAACATAAAGAACAACGATTTTGCTTTGAATTGTTTCTTACAGTGCCATAAAATAAAAGACAACGAAATGCAATATAACATTTTCATTTGAAGTCAAATTCGGTTCAACAACCCCCCCCCCCCCCCCCCCCCCCCCCGTTATCGACCAACTTCGCCGCCCCAATAAATACAAAGTACCTTCCGAAGCCCCTGAATTTAACCTGAAAAAATGTCAATGCATCTTTTTAAAGAACGTAAATTACATAATGAATTTTTTTCATAAATGTTATCATGTTTCAACTTTATCTTATAAATTTTTTTTTTGAAATAGATGGAAGTTAGTTGTGTGAACTAAATATAACGTCCACTGAGAATCATTTGTTTTGGGTGAGTGTACTGTAAATTTATGTAGTCTGGACATAGCTGCAAGAATGTAACGTTATCAAATTTTCTTATCTCCCCCCCCCCCCCAAAAAAAAAAATAAAAGAGAAAAAAAATCGGGAGAGGAATACCTTTAACATATTGCAGTCATAGTCTGGACATAATTTTTTACAAGCTACCTCAGGAGTGGTACTGAAATGGAGGGGAACTCCTTAAACATCATTTTTATATGCATAAATTTCAGGAAAAATGTCTGTTGTGAGAAAAGGTGGGAGATGAAGCCTCCTGCCTTTCCCTTTTCCCCGCCCGACGCTACGTGCCTGTAAAACTAGTATAAACACTGATAAATGGATCTAAATAAATAGAACCATTGTAACAAGACCTTGGACTTTCAGTAGGACGTATCTATCTTTTTCTTGCGTCAAAACAAGTTAAAGATGACGCTGGTTTCAAGCGAAATATGTTGCCCCTTGAGGATCCTTAACTGGTCTATAGAAAATAAATAAATAAAATAAATAGATAAATATATGCACTGATTGCGTAGTCTTAGCTCAAAAGCCAGACAAATTATGTTGATTTCAGTTAGCCATAGTGGCTAACGATGAAATAGACAGGCCCAGGTCACATTGTTAAAATGGTTCTACATGTTTATATGGTTTTAGTTTAGTCCTGAGGTATTGGCGAAGCTTTTTGGTAACCGTTTTATGATTCGTTATTTAACAATAATAAATACTCACAAACTATTACCATTGACGGGGGGGGGGGGGGGGGGGTGTCAGGAGAAAACGTACCCAGGAGAAAACGTACCCAAGAGAAAACGTACCCAATTTTTAGGGTACGTTTTCTCCAGGAGAAAACGTACCCTATGAAAATAATAAATATACTACTTGATAGTTTTTAATACTTTTAAATACTATTTTACACCATAAATATTCCGGAAAGCATGAATTTTATAGATATATGAATTTAATACTTTATATATTTAAAGGGTTTGGACATATTAAATAGTTTTCAAATGCTACTTTGATGCATATTTTAATATACAGAAATATATTCATTTTATAAATAATATCTTTATAATAATTGTAGCAACTTTTATTTTAGTACGAATTAATGACCTGTTATAAAGTGTTATCAATCTACTTCTTCTCAGTTTTTCAATTTCCATTTACCGTTAGCCTTACATATTTGATTTTCTTTATGCGAGATCCCCTGATTGCCTTTTAATTATAGTGATAATCAATTAAATACCTGAGCAATTATTATTATGTAATATAATGTATTGCCTCACCGCGATAAGGAGGTACATGTAGAAATATTCACTCCCCACACATTATACATGTCAGTGCCATCGGAAGCAAATTGAAAGTGGGGGGGGGGGGGGGCTAGACTTATTAGCTAGGATTATTTATTTTATGATCAGGAATTCATATATTTACTAAGACATACTGTTCAATGTGTTGTAATTCATCTCGTAGTATTTTTTATATATATGAATCAAACAGATATTTAAAAGGCTTGGACTTGATTTGAGCTAAAAAAAAAAAATCAATTTAGTTTTATAAATAATTTTCAATAGTTGATAGAATTTCCATGTTCGTTATAAGAAGTCTGGTATAGACCTTTTAGACTATTATGGTCAATTCTAGAGACATTTCAGCAATGAAAACAAAAACTCATTAATATAGGTGACATATTATTTATTTCGTTTATTTACAATCTATATACATATAACATGTAAAACGCGTTATCGATTTCTTTAGATACTCATCATTTAGTTCTCCAGATTGCAATAAGAACTCATTATTTAACGGTTTCCTTTATGGGGGATTAAGGATGACGTTTACTCAGGGTTTGAGTTCTCGCATACGGATTGTTATAAAGTTCAATGTCATGAGTAAAATTTGTTCTAAACACAAAAAGTATCTGTGAAATGAATTATTATTGAGATAACATTCGATATTTCTACTTTATTATGGAATTATGCCAAAACAAAAATAGACTTTTAGCCAAACAGAGGAAATTCGGACTAAATTTTTTTTTTTTTTTTTTTTTTTTTTTTTAATAAGTATTTTATTCAAGTATATAAATACATTGAATTGGATTGAACAGCAGGCACAATGCCTATTTATGTTCTCTCCTGTAGTCATGGTATAATATGAGTAATTATATAATTATATATAATATATATATATATATACATATATATTGCCATGGAATTTTGTATAATAGATTGATATTGTAAATAGTATTGGAAGGAGGTACAGTGCAAAAAAATAAACAAAACAAATAGCTCATGATAGGAAAATGAAAATAAAAAAAATAGAAAAATAATGGTTAATTGCTAAGGTTGGAAATAAAAAAGTATATGTAATGTAGGGAAAAAATGAGAAAGAAAAGAAAAAACATGTAATAAAAACAAAACAAAAATTAATAACAGAGTAGAAAAAAAATGGAAAGTTTGGGGGGATGGGGTGGGAGGGGGAGGGGGAGAACAAATAAGCAATAAAAAATGAAAAGAAAGGAGTGTAAGGAAAGTCAGTGGTACCCATTTTGATACATTTTTTATACAATGTGTTGCAGATTTTGTTTTCTGCTAAAACATTTTTGGAAGTACTCTAATATTAAAAGCTAAGATTTTATATTTTAGTCTATAAAATTTTGCATATTTTCTGGTAGTTTTACCTCATTTATTCATTATAAATACTGTATGGCATGAATTTAAAAAATATTGAAATATGCTTAAAAACGAGAAAAGACACCATATCTCAAAATTTTGATCATTGACCTCATATAAATAATATGCCAACAGAATAAGATCAATATAAGTAGTTTAATACTATAAATGTTTTTGTATTATCATCATTCAATTTTTTGTAAAATTGGATCAAAAATGGGTAGGAGTTTGAAAAGTGATAGAGGAAATTCGGACTGGAATATTTATAGAAATTGTGAAGGAAAACTTAATGCTTTGTATGTATTTAGTGTCACTGCCATTCATAAATTGTATTTCATTTTCAAAAGTGTTGAGCAATTTGTATAATTTTCACAATTAAGAAAATCTCAATCATAGTATAAAATTTTCAGTGATTTTCCTTTAATTTTCCAAAAATATACAATGGACATTAACTAAAAAAGTAGGTCATTGACCTACTTTTTTGAAAATGAAAAATAACACTACAATAAAAGGTCTATAACACTCACTAGTTGGTTTTTCATTATCATCAGTGGAATTTTTTTCATTCTGAGTAAACGTCATCCTTAACTGAAGACTAATTAAACTGCTCGGGCGATGTTCGTGTATGTAACAAATTATTGTCTAATTAAACAAAAGTATTGTCTTGATAATTTATGTACGTGATTATGTATTTAAAAACAACAGGGGGGGGGGGGGTGTATAAATTGGAATTAAAAATCCGGGTGCTGAAATGTCCCTGTGAAAAAGCGATCCTAACATAACGATTTTTTTTTTATCATTTCGTTGGGGTTTTTTTAGAGCAAAAAATCCCCAAATCTTTGATGATTTCACATTTTTAATACGTCATACTCACTTAATTCAGAATAACATTTTAAGATACGTTTTTAGTCTTTGGATTTTTGTTGAATAAATCACATTGAACGAATACATTTACGCAAGACTTACTTTTATTTTTCTTCAATTGCACAAGCGACATCCAACAAGAAAGCTGTTCAACATGGATTTATACGAAACACACGACGATGGTCCAGGTTTTGTGGGAATCAAGTTTTGTAAAGAATGGTTCGTTTTGTTGGTTTAAATGTTTTATATAAATCTCAATTTCGGTCAGGAATAACTTTCTAGACTAGCGTTATGCGTCGGGAATAGTCAGCTATATCGGGGTATCTGGTTCATCAGGTTGGGACAAATCGCCCAAATGGGATATAATAGCCCGTTCGGGATATAAAAAAAGTTTTTCTCTATGTCTATAGTTTGTAAGATTGATCCACAAGACGTTTTGGATAAACAGAGGGATCAATATCCGTAATAATACGGTTTGCGACGTTTTTCTCTTAGGGCCCCCAGAGTCAACGCTAAGGGATCTCCTTGCTCCAGCGTCACAAACTTTTGTGGGTTCTGTGTTTTACTATAAGAACCTATTAAAGACGAACACACGTTTCTGTTGAATCAAGTGTATTATACGAACAAGTTGTAAATGTACATCCAAATGGCTCTCTCTCCTAGCTCTCTTCCTTCTGGCTCTCGGCTCTCTCTCACATTCTCTCTCTCTCCCCCTTTTATACACTGCCCAGAGACATAATGATGTTAGGGCGTTAGGGCAGCAGGGTCCGGTACCGAGGCCTGCTACACCATTAGGGCAGCAGGCTCCAGTATTAGGGCCTGCTACGCCGTTAGGGCACCTGTTAGGGCAGCAGGCTCCAGTATTAGGGCCTGCTACGCCGTTAGGGCACCTGTTAGGGCAGCAGGCTCCAGTATTAGGGCCTACTGCACTATCAGGGCACTAAAATTAGGGCACCATAATTAGGGCACCAATTATAAAACAAATTAACAGTAGTTATTTATAAAACAATAATGCCTAATACAAAAACACTACAGGTTTATATAGAAAAAGTTGTTTACTAAAACTTGTTACCTTTCATCTATTCTAATGCGGATTTATGCAAAAAATTTCAAAAAATATATATTTTTTTTATTTTTTCACTTCAAATTTATATCCCATTTAGGCTATTATATCCCAAACGGGCTATTAAATCCAGTTTGGGTGATTGGTCCCAACCTGTTCATTTGCCCCATCTACCTGTCTGCCCGAGTCCGTTCACCCAGAGTCCGTTCACTCTATTTATCGTTCGCCCTAAACCTTGTTCCCTCCACCTTAACCTCAAAAATAAACCACATCATCTAAAAATCTATTTCAATTTACTCTTAACTTTGTGAAATTAATGATAAATTAATTTTTACTTTTATATTTAGTTAAACTTGCTTTACTTCCAATAACTTTTTCTTCCATTTTTTTTCTTAAAAAAGATGTAATTGGTTTAATTTAATTATTAAATATTTATGCTGTAAATTATAAATTACTGTCTTGTTGTTTTTTAAAAATGATTCGCTTGATGTTTTTAAACAAAGAAATTGAGACATTAATTCGCCAATTTAGAAGCTGAGCAGCAGATGCAGTTCAGTTCAGCGGATGAGTACCTATTCTATCTTTGAAGAATTTGTATAACCAAGCACAACACAATCCTTTAATCTGTAAATGAGATATATACGGGGATGGAACATGAAACTGTATTTGTTCACTGTAAACCATAATTAAATAATTAATTTGCAATGTCGTCTTGTCTTTATCAGGTCAGTCAGTTGGTTATTATTATTTAAAGGTGCTATAATGGTGCTGTTTTATATAATCATATATTTCTTCATAATGTTTATAATGGTCAGAATGCAAAAAAATACAATTACATTAATTCTGTATTATAATAAGGCGAACGGAATCAAGGGCGAAGAAACCTAGGGGGAATGGAAACTAGGGCGATTTGTGCCAAGGGCGAATGTATTTTAGTGCAAATGAACATACATTCCTATATTAGTGTAAAACTCAAGAAAATATATCAAGCCTCCATTAAAGTGAAGGGCCACTGCTGGGGCATTTTCTTTTTTTTGGTTAAACAAAACATGCGGGAGTCTGGGCAGTTTACTCATTATACAGTTTAAAAGTTGACATTTAATTATTCATGTTTAAAAATTTATAGATTAACATTACTTGAATGGCCTGAATATCTTATCGCAGTCAAAATTCATGAATTTAGTCTTGCTCATCCTCAAAAAGTTGCTCCGTCGATCACCGATATAATGAATAAACAATGACTCCCGTACATTGACATCTGTGCCAACTAGAGATATTAATATACATTGTAGAACTTGTTTTTCAATCTTTGTAAAATAAATAAAGTGCCGTTTTTTTAGTCAAAATAATAAATTGGTGAATTGTCCAGCCTGCATTTCATCCCAATTTTTTTTAGAGCAGTTTATCAAAATGCATGTTCGTTCACCCTAATTTGCATTTGCCTGAAGTCTGTTTTCCCTAAAATTTGTTCGCCCAAGTTCTGCTCGTCATATATTTAAACAGATCTTTAAGATTTCTCTGTGTAAATACAGAATTAAATAAACAATAGAACTGCATATAAAGGATCAAAGTTCGCAGTGTTTCCTAAGACCAGAGCTGACATGGATACCGGTATGGAGTGAACAAGGTATAGGGTGAACTATAATAATGGCGAACAGACTCTGGGCAAACTGACGCAGGTGAACAGGAGGATAGGGTGATAAACCAGATACAAGTTTATCATCATAATCAATTAAACTTTTGTTAATGCTGCATTTACAGGTTTGTAAAACTAATGAATCCCTAATTTTTTTTTCAGTAACAATATGTTGTATCCAAAAGAAGACAAAGAAAACAAACTGTTGTTATATGCTGTAAGTATTTGAGAATTTACTGAGAAATATACATGCCAAGTGACTTGCAGGAATATTGTTAATTTATAATACATGGAGCATACTAAATAAGAACTTCATAGAATATCAATTATCATTTGTTTTCACTTTAATCATAAAATGTAGTTTTCAAAGTACATTTTGTACATCTTCTTTGTCATCATATTTCCAATTCAAACCTCCGGAAATGTTTACATTTGTATAAGCCCAAGATAAAAATAAAATAATTGTGTTTTAATATTTATGTATTGACTCTGAAAATAAAAAGCGTAATATTGGTTAAATTTTAATAATATTTAAGTGCCGAAACTGTGATTACCAAGAGGAGGCAACCAATCCCTGCATCTATGTAAACAAGATCACCCATGAAGTCGAGTAAGTTGGACAGCTTATATTTTCCACCTAATTTGTCATGTTTTTCATTCAGAATAGACAATTCACACTTGAAACAATGATAACAATTGTTCATGTTTCAGTTAATATACTCAAAATATTTACTCTCAAGTTCATGGTATGATTTCTTTGCCTTGATCAGTTCTTTTTAGTGGAAAGAGGATTACAATTTTGGAGGTAAAACTCTTAGTTCACATTGAAGTATATTTTCTTATTTCATGTTCAGTGGAATGCAATATTCTTTTAGTGAGCTGACACAGATTATTGGGGACGTGATAGCCGACCCAACCCTGCCCCGAACAGAGGACCACCCTTGTCCCAAGTGTGCCCACAAAGAATCCGTCTTCTTTCAGTCTCACAGCACCAAGGCAGAGGTACGTAGTCTCTTCTGTCTGGGAGAGCTACTGTAAAATCCTAATTAAACACGAGGAATCAATATCCGCGTAAAATCGTGAGAAGCCTGTCTCGCGAATTTTAAAATCTCACTTTTAATTTTTGCCCATATGTATTAAACTACACGAGACTATGATAAAATTTTGGCATTCACAATTTCATGTTTTCGTGGATAACTGTTTATTTGCAGAATTAAGTACTCATGTAATAAGGAATCTATAGTATCTGCTGCCAACAGGTGCTTGCACAGATTCTTTATTCAAGTTGATGTTTTTTTACAGGAAGGCATGCGACTCTACTATGTTTGCACCAACCCCCAGTGTGTGCATCGCTGGACCGAGTAGACAATTCGTTTATCACCTTTTCCAACACACAGTAACATACCCATTGAAAATACCATTGAATCACTAGTGCAGGCTTCATTACCTTAAAGAATTCAGGATGCAGACCCCAGAAGAGCAAAATGACTCTTATGGCATTCCAAAAATTCTTGACAATTCTTGTAATGTCTTATTGTTTTAATAAATATATACTTGTAATAGTTCATACTTGTCAGAAAAGGAGTTGTTATATTTTAACAAGTACAAAAACTGGCACCCCAGGTAAGGTATACAAAGAGGGCCTCTGCGGAGGTATTACCTCAAGCAATTTGTATGTAATTTCAAATAAAATCATTATTATAAAAAAAAAAAAAAAAAAAAAAAGTACAAAATTATAATTTGAAAGCTCTGTGTTAGAACACTTTATATTAAATGCATGAGGTGCCTCATAGAAAATTGATACATTTATCAATAACCCCAAAGCTTCCTTGGCACATTTTAAAATTTGTTTTTTCTCTTTGATACCTTGCTGGCAAAATGCAAGAGCATAAAGTGACTGCTCCCAAAACCACCCCTGAGGTAGTGGCCTAGATGTTTGGGTATAGACAGAGGCCATGAAGCATTATGTAAAGCTAAACTCTCTGACATCAAATACACATACTAGTATGTCTTGAAAAATCGAACTTTAATCCAAGCCACATTTGATCAACAAATCCTTATAAGATGTTTAACAATCATTGAAAAATAAAACTTTATTTCAGTTTGCATGTTTCTGCATTCATAAACACAAGAGTACCTTCTTGTGGTTAAAATAAACAGCCAATAATAATTATAAATTTATACAAATCAATATAAACTGTTAACAATTTTCAGAGAAGGATATAAAATGATATAAAATGATTTATCACAAGCTATATACTTGGCTTTTAAAAAATAAAACAGAAATCTTTAACACTATTAATCTGGCATATTTTAACAAATAAAAAGTTCCAAGATATGGGATCCTAGAAGTCTGTTAGCTGACAGTTCAAAACAAAGTTCAAAATCAATTCCTCTGTTTACAACATAAACTGAACACTAATCAAACTAATTTCTGGCTTTTTTCAGCAGGTTGTGGAGGAAAGTCTTCAGGAGAAATCTGTTTGGTTTCCCTTCCTCAGGCCCTTGAGAAGGTTTGGCTCCCGTGTCTGCTTGTCTTCGCATCACACCCAGTTCCAGACTTTTGCAGTAACTTTGGTCTGCTTTCCCCTGTTTCACACCTGGTTCCAGACCTTTGTTATAGTGACCTTGGTTTGCGCAAGAGGATGGGATGGAACTCTTGCCTGTTGCTGGTTTGATGGAGTGTTCCGCCTTGCCTCCGATAGTAGGTTGTGATTTTACAGAGGGATAAACCACTCTGGTCATTCTTCCTCCCTGAGAATGGGGTCGTCTGGAGGTATTTTCCTGTGTGATGGTGTATGACTTTTTTCTGGGTACTTCCTCTACAAAGTCTTTTGAAGCACATTTTGCTTGCTTCAATTTCAGATCTTTTTCTCTAGCCCGAGATTCTGAATGGCCTCTATCACTAAGAAGTCCTTTCCTGCACATTTCACCTTGAAGAGCCTTTGGATGTGGCTTTGATGCTGCACTTAATTTGCTTTGATCTCTTTGCCTTAGTGTCACATATTCATTGTGATAAAATCTGCTTTGAAATTGAGTCTGTGGTGTTGAGTGTTGATTGTTGAGCACATGTACCGTATATACTCGCCTATAAGTACGGCTCGCCTATAAGTCGGGTGTCTTTTTTCAGTATTATTTTGGAGGATTTGCCATTGACCCGCTTATAAGTCGGGTAACTTTTTCAGGATAATCGGTCTAGAGAATTTTCCTAAATTTGCGATATTTTTTCATCAAATTCTTAATTTTTTTTTCATAATTCCCTAAGATAAATAGTTTACAGATTCTTTCAATACAGATACCACATTTTACAATAATTACGTTTTTCTTTCATAATATTTTTTAGGACAAAGATTAATGTCAATAAAATTATGATATGTTACCATTAATATCTAATTTTCTCTTATTTTTCTCTTTCAGTACGGATATTTCATATAATACTCTTAATAAACTTGTTAACTTGTTCTACTTTCACATTAAATTCTTATCTTGAGTTATCCTTCCTGACGTGAAAAAAATTAAGTACACCGATCTCGATCAATATAAATATTCTACTACCGGTAAATGAAGAACGAAGACAATCCAATATATCAACTCATGTTTATTCAAGAAACATAAATAACAACAAATATTATTTCATATGCATAGCGTAATCAATACGAACAAATAATTCTACATTTGTATTAAAGAGTTCACAGTCACATTCACATTTTAATTGTTCACTAGCTCACTCGCGGATATCCTCTGGGGTGAATCCTAGGAATTCTTCATCGCCGTTGTCTTCGAAGAGAAGCTTCATCTGCAACTCAGATAAGGGAATGTCATCGTAGAAATCGTCATCACTATCCATATTCGCCGGTTCCTCGGGCACCATGGTTTCGGATTCACTATCGGCAGAATCAGGTCCTGACACTAAATCACTGTAAAGGGCATCGTCCTCAGATCCGTCCATGTTGTTGCTTATTCCACACTTCTTAAAAGAATGGCATACAATATCCGTAGACACTGAGTCCCAGGCTTCTTTTATCCAACCGACGATCACACTGTAACTCGGCCTCTTCAGATTTCCTCCTGCTGTAAATTCCTTCTCTCCGTTTATCATCCAGTTAGTCCACAGCTCGCGCATCTTTGTCTTGAACGGCTTGTTCAGGGACACATCCAGTGGCTGTAAAACTGAAGTGCAACCCCCGGGAATCACAGCTTGAGTCACCTTCATGGATTTCAGAGTTTTTTTCACTTTATCCCCTAGGTGTCCGCGGAACATGTCCCACACAAGCAGACTCTTTCTGTTAATCAGGGCGCCGGGACGGGTCGACCACACTTTCTCCAGCCACACGTTACACAGATCTTCGTTCATCCACCCTTTTTCATTCACATACACTAACACTCCGGCTGGAAGTTTCTCCTTTGGCATAGTCTTCCGTTTAAACACCACCATCGGCTTTAATTTCGTTCCGTCGGCCATACAACTTAACACCACAGTCATATATGATTTCTCTGCTCCTGTTGTTTTCACTGACACTGTTTTTTCACCTTTAAAATGAACAGTCCGGTTTGATGGTAAGTCAAATGAAATCGGCGTCTCGTCCATGTTTCCGATGGCTGCAAGGGGGAAGTTATGGAGTCTGCGGTGCTTCAACACGAAACGATGGAAATTCTCCACTTTCTTCTCGACATCGGTTGGAAGTTTCTGGGCGATGTGGGTCCTCTGACGAATGGCGAGGCCATGTCGATTCATAAAGCGGGTACACCATCCAGCCGATGTCTTGAAGTCCTTGTGGGCGATGGTCTTGTCTTCTTTCACTCTTTGCAGGGCTTGCACTCTGATGGCACCGCGTGTCACAATGTATCCCTGCTGACGCAATTCTGTCACCCAGTTCAACAGGTCTTTCTCAAGCGCCTCTAGAGGGGATGGGTTCCGTCTCATCTTCTTCAGGGGACGATCTAAGGAGAGGAGTTCCGTCTTCTTCTTTCGCCAATCTCTGACCAGCTTCTCGTTGACCCCATACTCTCGTTCTGCAGCAGCGTTGCTATGTTGTTCTGCATACGACACAACTTTAAGCTTAAAGTTGGAATCGTAAGCGTTTCTTTGTCTCTTGGGCATGATGACTGTTTGATAACGAACTAATTTTTTTCGTGAATTTATGTTAAAATTAATAATTATGAGATGCTCATTGTCCACGCTTGCTATAAAAATAATTGGGAGGTACTCGTTGTCAACGCTAATTACAAAACTAATTAGGAGGTACTCAATGTCCAAGCTCTATAAATAATAATTATGTGTCGGTAGTTGATGCAGTGTACCGTTATATTACATAATCATATAGCCCCTCATTATATCTTAAAATACTGTTGTCGCTAACAAGATCGCAATGCCTTTGAATTAACCCCTTTCCAATGAATGAACTAGTGCCTGGGGCATATTTAAATATATCTGCCGATGCGTGTGTTGTTTTTGCAGACACGTATACCGTTTACCATTGAGCTGGAGACAATTGACTATTGTTAGATACCTTGTAAAAACGACATACAATAACATTCAAAAATAAAATACTGTATTGCATTTTTATTTGCATATACTTAATATTAACTCATCTGATTAAATCGAACTATGAAGTCGGGATCGTAGTCCATATATTAAACACGTGATCTTTAATGGCGTCCAAATTTCACAAACTAAGAGATTTATACCCTGAAAGTAAAATACCTGACTGTTATGAGTCCAAACGTGATTTTTAACTTACAGATGCATCATAATCCACTTAAGTGCAGATACCGTTGTCCAATTCCCCGGTAAATACGAAAAAAAATAATCAATAAACAAAATAAAATGTATTTGTTTACTTATCATGTTATTTCAAAATGTGTTTGTGTGTGTGTAAATATATTTATATAAAACTGTAAGAAAAGTCCATATATAACACGTGACTTGTTATGGAGTCTAAAATCCAAGAAATTTCTGCTCTGAAAAAAGAACCTGAAAGTATGTCACGCCTATAAGTCGGACCCCTACTTTGCACTTAATTTTCTACTCCCAAAATACCGACTTATAAGCGAGTATATACGGTAATGAATGATTTCTCTTTTGGTGAAACTCTCTGAACTTCGTGTTTTCAAACGAGGAACCCTTTTTTGTCAATGCATTAGGTGCCTTTACAACACCATCGACACACTCTTTTTTCACACACACTTTCTTACCAGAGCTTTTATTAAGAGTGGGTTGTGTTCTAAATGTCACCACTTTCTCCTTTCTCCCCAAATCTGCTTGCTGTATTTTACTGGATGCAGTTACAGGGGTTGAAGGATGTGGTCTCTCTGCCTTATTTTGTATACCAGTAAATGACCCAGTTGGTTTTTTGTCAATGCATTTGTACATTCCATCTACTCCTAGAGGTTCCTTTGCCTGTATCTTCTCTTTCACTCCTGTCTGAATCAGTGGATGCCAGATTAAGCTTCTATCAGGTGACCGTTCCACCATACAGTGTCTGTTTAGGAAGCTTGCAGTGTTCACTGTACATTTTTGTTTGGGCAGATCACAATGCATTTGGTAGGCTTGGGGAGAATGATATAACACCGGAGTTTTCAACTTATTCTTTCCACTGGGCGTTACTCTTTGATGTGGAGAATTTGTTTTTGTAGATAAGGTTTCCTTGTTATAATTGTTGTCTTGTGGACTTCTTTCATATACACCAGTATTCTGTTGCCAAGCATTTTTTTGCTGTACCATGGTTCTCATGAGAGGGTTGGTTTGTGTGTCAATCTTCAATTTCAAAGGATCAGTCGACACAAATGTTACACTTTCATTTAGATTGATAAGCAGATTCTCTTCATGATTTCTCTGCAAGCATGGATCAGCTTTTGCAGGGAACTGCTGAATTTTATTGGGAGCTTTGCCAATCTGAGTCTTCAGTTCCACATTTGACACTGTATGTGGTGTACTTTGCACAGAACAGCATATTTGGCCTTTCCTCTCAACATCTGTTGACTTTTGGCCACCATCATCCTCCTCTTCATTTTCTGTCCATTCTATTGTTGGATCCTCTCCAGTGTTCAACATAATCCTCCCAAAAGTGTCTGGTTCGGTCATAGCTAGCTCCCATTTCTCCTGGATTTCCTGCGGACACCTGGCATTTCTCTTGCCTTCTTTCTGCTGATGACTGGCCACCTCCATCGCTAAGTCGTAGAGCCTGTTCATGATCTCGGGAGAGTACCGGCAGCTGTAGACCATCACACTACTGTAGCAGTAGGACAGGTTATTGAGCTCCTC
This sequence comes from Magallana angulata, assembly GCF_025612915.1. Classification (NCBI taxonomy): domain Eukaryota; kingdom Metazoa; phylum Mollusca; class Bivalvia; order Ostreida; family Ostreidae; genus Magallana; species Magallana angulata. The sequence goes on along the minus strand of NC_069113.1, from coordinate 1,775,508 downwards.
CACCGGGAACTTGTTCCAGTGGACGGCCAGGAATCGACGACGTCTCTGCCAGAATGCAAGACTTTCCTGTTTACCTCTCAGCTTGTCAATGTTCTCTGTAAAAGGCTGCATGGTCTCTCTTTTCTTAAATATATATGCAAGAACATTACATTTGAGTAGCAGTGTACAAAAATTCACAGCACTAAAAAACAAGTTTGTATAAAACTGATTTTAAATATTAATAAATTTATTACTTTTTCATAGCCAACAAGATATATTCATATTCAAGTTGTTTCCAATTCATCTTCAATAAAACTTTCAGTCAAAGAGATAAATTGAATACCACATTGTATATGAATATATCTTGAAAATTTTTCCTTTCACCGATTTTAATTGCACTTCTTTCACAGGTTGGTATATTTTTTTTTTAATTAAAAATCGTCCAAATGTGCTGCATCAATATCTTGGGACAGACTAGATAAAAATAAACACAGCAGAGGGTGTATTATTTTTTGTTTTAGCTCCATCATTGATTCAGGCTTGGGTGCAAAAACATCCACAGAAGAATTATTTGTCAGCCAATTATGAGGGACTGAACAGGCACCTGTACCAAAGAATTTTACTTTTTTAATCAACCAGAAAAGGAAAACATTTTACAATTTGTTGAGAGTATTTCAATACACAAAGCCAGGGTTTAGTGTCCATATCAGGGTGTTGTTCTATAATCGCAATGCCATGGAATCTTATGTTCTAAGGATGTAAATATTCAATCTGACCCATTTAACCAGTTGGACTGTTTCTCCTACATGGCATTCCTAAAAAGCACACCCTGTTAAAGGACATATCGCATGTTTTTCAATTTTCGGAATTTTTTTTCACCGGCCTGAAATCTTTTAACAATTTTTTTAATGTAGAATAATGAATTTTGCATGTGTGAATATGAATTACATGTTTTTTTAAAAGTCATGACTCATAGATTAAAAGTGTTTCTTTATTCCTTGGGCGGAGATGAATTACTTAGTACATGGTTTTTTTTTTTAGTCATGGCTCATAGTCTTCATTCCTTGGGCGGAGATGAATTACCTAAAAACTTCATTACATGTACTTGATTTTAATTAAAATCACAATTTTTACGTACCTGCTACAATACTAGTATATATAATACAGTATTCAGCTTGGCTTGATATTTTAATTTGGACCGATATAACGTTTCCATCAGTCCAAATATCAACCCTAAACGAACATCTAAGAGTATTGTGTCTTATCTCTCATTCTCTGATCGATTCATCGACTGAATGCGATTGATGCATATGATTGATCGATATTATTCTTGTTTTTGTGGGGGTGGGGACCCATCATGTGCATGTGTGCTTTTTTGGGGGGGGTGGGTGGGTTCGCAATTATTATGGTTAAAAAAATCTATCTTCTTTATACGAGTTCAAATAATTCTTAACTAGGAGACAGTCTTACTGTCGGTCAATACGTACCCGTTTCCCCTCGCATCCCAAGGAAACACGTGTTCGTCTGTCAAATGTTTATCACGTGATATGTTTTGATTGGTCGATGAGATCACATGTGCGCGCTTCTGAGGAGAGAGAGAGAGAGAGAGAGAGAGAGAGAGAGAGAGAGAGAGTTTAAATATAGTATGTATATATAAATATGCACATAATTATACGTTATAATTATTTCACTGCATTAGAAATTCTTGTAAAGAAATTTTACCCCCATTAAATCTATATGATATGCTGTGATGTAAATCTCTACTTGTCGACACCAATTCATTTTTTTTCAAATTAATTAAATTTTTGTCGTCTGTCGACCAGTAATCCAAGGGGCTCGGTTGTCGGATAGTGTAGCACTATAATTATTATTTATTCTCCTAATTATTACTTGTTCCCCAACACAAGAATCCGACAACCACCCGGGCCCCTATGATCTTAGCACGCAGTATTGCACTATACAATTTTAAAATTCACCGGTACAGAATTAAAATATCGTTCATATTTATGCCAACATTTTGTTGTTGTTTTTTTTTTTTTTAAATTCAAAAAATCTATTTTATAGCATTCAAATTGTTTTTTTTTTCTTATTTTAATTTAACAACAAAGAGGGTCAAAGGTCACAATTTACCACTGAATTACAATGATATATTTACGTGCCATTTTCTGCGTTTTAACAAAAAACCGGGTTGAACTTTATCAATAGCCTTCCGGGTCGGCATTTGAGAATATGAGAAAAATTTTAAACAAAAATAAAATTTTCTCGATTAATAAATGTGTGGTGAATGAGGATAACGGGGAATGCTTGTCTTCTCGCGACTTAATATACTTGCAATGCAAGTTCATGATCAAGGGATGTCGATATATAAGATGTATTCTCTTTTGAAAATTGGATTTAGCTAGACAATGCCTGTCTCAATAGAGAATAGAATGTTTGTAGCTGGAGATGTTACAGTTGTATAACTATTGATATTTTATTGTTTGAGGGCTGGGATAACAACTTAAAATATGTTTTGAGTATGTCATATTGGCGTCTCAACATCCCCTCCAAAGGCCCATGAGCCACATTGCTCACCTCACCCAAGCATCAGCGTGCTTTTGATCCACGTATATTGCTTCATTTAACGATCTTCACTTATACATGTAGAAGCTCTACACTTTGTAACATGCTAATATAATACCGGTAAAACGACGTAATTGTTTTTAAAGAAGTCCCTCAATCGGTTATGTCGTATGTGCATATTCGCCAATCAAGGGTCCTCAGCGGGCATATGCATTGAAATATTATATACGTAATTATAACAAATAGTGGTTGAATATATGTGGAAAGAATGTCCACATTACAAGCTTATATAGTCTGTTGCAAGTATATAAAATAATTTTAGATAAAATGATTTTAATGAAACATATGTTAACTAGCTTTGGATTAACTGAAATTGTCAGCAACTGCTTCAACTTGAACGATAGAAACTCCTTACATTCTGAGACAATGCTGTAGAATTTGTTCCAGGATATTGAAGATTTAGATATTAGAATACCTGATTTATCTATCTGTTGGTAAGTTCTGCCTTGTCCTCATATTTTAGTTAATCAAACTTGATCAATTGAATTCAATCATGTGCAAGGTCAACATCAGGGGTGGATGTTTGCAATAGGTCAACGTCATTTATACAAATTTGAAGGTCAAAATTGCATCCATTGGCTATTGTTCGTTTACCAAACACATCTTTCTTTTGTTTTACTTCTATGTGATACCAGGAGAATTTAAGCATATTGTAGAAAAGAATGCTTTCACTGGACACAGACATGTTTAAATTTCTCATTTTTAAGCACATGTTACAGGTACATGTATTTTAGGTTAAAATACAGGTTTAGTAATACAATATATCAACAAAATGTTTAACCACTCTAGTACCATTCACTGATCAATCTGTCCGAGAATTTGCCCATTCTTCCCTTCCCTGCAATAAAGACACAAGACAGTTCAGCTGGCTATAGATTTATTGACAGATTGGGTACATATTGCTGTTTAGATATCATCTCATGACAATACCCTGCAAAAATACATTCAGTTTCAACACGATCAGTATCAATTCCTCATGGCTTTAGCTCCTCCTCTGTTCCACCTAACAAGCCGACATCTCAGAAAAACCAAACTTGTGTAAAATGTCTCCCATTCTAATGGACTATTGTCTGCTCTTAGTACTGACCAAAATCACACAAATAATAAACAAACATGACTAGGCTGAAATCTGTGAACCATGGATAAAATATGCAAATATATATATCTATATTAATATGTATAGTCCTTATGGATGTGAAGTTGTATGTCAACGTATTAAGTGATAATTGCCTGTGAATAATTATGAATACTTTGATGCTCTGTAAAACAATCACATTCCAGCTATGTACACATGGATCTGTTGCCCTCTCACGCCACAGAAAACATTGCTATCTATATAATTATATATGGCAGCGGCTTGACGCCGTCACTCTGCTGTATGTGGTTTTGATTTGTGACAAAACGAAATATCTGGTCCCAGAGTCACACCATTTCTGCCATCTCTGATATGATGTTACATTAAAATTGATAGGAAAAAGTTCTGGGATAAAATAACTGTTCTCTGATAAAACACAAATCTTCTGACAATATATCAGGAATCCTAGCACCAACGATTCGCCGAGGGGGTCTACATAATGTCAGGACAGTGGAAGTTCTAAGTAACTGAGGTTAAACGAGACAAACTCAGAGACAGACAAAGTGTAGAGCTATATCCAGTTCCACACTACTACGAATCCTACACCAGCAACAGAAATCTGATTCATTGATCACATACCATTTTATGGTTTAAGTCACATTTATCTTAAATAGGGAATTTGAACAATATGTACATAAAAAATAGTCAATTCATTCAAAATAGAATCATATATTAAATTGATGAGGATCATAAACTTAGAGTTTTGCAGGGAAGCCTCTATATACATAACACTATAAGCATTTCACAATTTGGGTTAATATTTGAGGTTAAATGTTACAATTTATTTCTACTATGACATTGGTCATGGGTCATACAACTCACATCAAACAGAAATGAGTGGTTCTGTGTGATAAAACACAGTCGATCTGGCAACCTACACTAACAAACCAACCAACCAAGTGTTAGGACATTATACAGTGCAAGGATTACGGATACTGAAGCACACGGGTCCTTTACAATGATTATCTAGTGCCGAGTACATCCTTATAGTAAATCATAACTTGATTATCACAAGACTTTAGAGCTGGTATTCTTGCACCTCTGAATGCGCAATACCAAAAAAAAATAAAAAAAACAAAATGTGAAAGACAACCTAAAGGTCAACAAAGTGATGATGTAGTTGAGGCTATTGCACTAAATGATAGCACTGAATGAAATGAAACACGCCTGTGCCCGTTACCAAAGCCTGAATTCCTACACAGTCTCCCATTAAAATGGTAAAATATTTCAAATTTATATTCCATCTAATGATGAAAGTTTTCATATTTTGTATGTACACAAGTATAAAGAAGTCAGCTAATTCTTCTTCCCTATGGCTTTCTGTCAGCATCGCTATAGTCTGCTATCACACAGAGGTTCCATTATCACTGGGAGATGAGGCCTGAAACAAGAAAGACAACAGTAAGTATACAGGTATCCTACAGGGATGTCTCTTGTCCCCATCTTTATTTCTGTTATTAATGACTCAGGTAAATATAGATCCTGCATTGAAATCATGTTCTAAAACTTTAATATTGGCATAATAAAATATTTGAAAGTTTGTTAATTACAATTCTGTTAACTGAAAAAGCAAATACATACATAATATATGTGAATCAAAAGAGAAAAAAAGGCATTTAAAATCAGTTAACACCATGCTGTGTGTGTTCTCTTAACACAAAAGCGACTTCTGAAAATGAATGCCTGTCTATAAAGCTTTATAAATGTCTTATAAAATCATGCAGTATTAAGCATGCACTCCAATCCAAGCCAGTACAAACAGTTCTGTTGTGATTCTTCCATTTACCTCAACTCTTATTGTCATCAAAGAACTGTAGAACGAGACAAACACCGATTTAGCATCTCTCTCTGGGTCAGTATACAAAGTATTAATTAGCAGATCACAGAATGCTGGGCAGCTGTGTATAGGGATAAGGGGTGGTGGACATGGCTTATATCTTGTACAATCAGAGGAGTTGTTACGGGATTACAAAGGTTCAAATATATATCAACATATATGCCACTGTATGGTATCTTGTACGTTACAATAGATGATAAAAGTTGGGTAGTTGGTGGCAAATACTGGTAAAGCCTTGCTGATAAACTCCACAGTGATGTTTACCTGGGGTTAGAATTGCAAACTCTAACTTATAAAGCGCCATGAAAACAAGCTTCTTATATTTATCTATCACAGACAGATCTTAAGTAGGTGTCCAGTGTACTGAAAGTCTACCCGTAATCAGTTTCTGTCTTGTCTTGGTGTCAGTGGTGTGGGGTTTTGACACTGTAGAATTTGTTACCAAAAAAATCCAAACTGTTTGGAAAATTGACATATTTATTGTACTTACTTTCACAGAATTTTACATACATGCAGTACAAATGCAAAAAAAATTTCTTTATCATAATTCTCAGGACATGTGTCACTCATTTGATAAGTTTGTGGAGAAACAAATTATTAAAATTTTAGAAGTTAGGATAGAGTGTTTTTCCTAACAGCTTGGGATTCAATGGTCTGCCATAGTTTACAACCAGGACGTACATGTAATACCAATAAATATTCATAATATGATGAATAAGGCATAGTTACGGTGACTCAAATAACCAAATGGTCCCTACTTCAATGACTAATAAATAATCACTGGTATTTATTCTCCTTCATAATCCCTACTCCATGAGCATTTTTATTATACATAAATAAATCATTTGATGCAATAAATAGGGCCATGCATAAGAAGAGGAAATTTAATTTTACATTAAAAATATTTCACCATGCAAAAATAAAATGCAATTTTATAAATAAAGGTAAGATGAACAGATGTACACAGAGAGGTAGATAGGGAGAGGATAGCATTGTGTGGCCGTGACTACGAGGGGTGACTAGTTGATGACAACACCAAGTATCTGTATAGTGAACCCTCCATGAGACAAAGAACTTACCATTATACCTAACTGTGCCTGTCACATAACAAGAATAAAAACATGGTTATCATCACACACATCATTCTGCTGTACGTATGTTAATATTAATACAGTGGTGTAGTGATTTGCAAAAACCACATAGATTGTTAGAATCACTTATGGTTATCTTTTCCCAATTCTTGACATTAAAATTTTCTCATATATTCAATGTGCAGAACTCTTCTATTATTCTCAGCATTGAAAAGTTTCTATTGTAAGGGACACAATCCATGCAAGATTTCGTATCTTCTATTTCCCTACTGATTACAGAAATATCACTATATTCCTATTAAATGTCATCCACTGTCGTCGGAATTTATTTAAATGTGTACATAACTTGTACTTGAGAATCCGGCCATGCCACAAGACACTAAAGGTATTGTTTGTTTGATATATGAGCTCAAGAAAGAAGTTGATATACAGTCATTTCCATGCAGTTACATTCCACAATGTAAATCAAGTATAACTGAATAAAAATTTGAACAGAAAACAGCTGTACATTATTAGAACAGTCCTGTCTGAGAGAAAGTGTCATTTCACAATCACTCCCTCCTCCCCACTCCTACAACTCAATTTTTGCCCATTTCATATATAGATGATCTAAAATGTCTAATCCAATGTCCACCCCAATCCCCCTTAAAAAATTATCATACTCAAAAAGTAAACTTAGTAGCCCAATAAATAAGAATTAGATTAGCTGAATGACTGACTAGTTGTATTCACTCATCAGAGAAGGACTGTTTTTTGCATGTAAAAGACTATAGATCTATAAATGTAAACATTTTGTTAACAGAAAAGTAAATGCAGAACTGACAACATTCATAAAATCTGAAGGCTTGTATATATTGATTGTAAGTAGACCAAAGCAAAGAGAAGTTAACAGGAGGAATGGTAACAGACGTCGGTACAACCAACAATCACCTGTAGACAGCTGCTAGGACGAGGCTTGTGTCTGAACATAGAACATGACAGTCAACAATTAGGTCGCACAGTTTACAAATCAAACTCCGACACATGTAGTAGTAAAACAGAAAGCTACATGTGTGGTGACGTCTAAGTTTGTATCCCAGTGTAAAAAATGCTCACATTTCAAGTGCATTTTGATTATCTTGCTTTATATAATATGTAGATCTACAATCATGAAATCAGAAGAAACAAAGTGATGGACACTTACCAGTCTTTGAGACAACTGTTTGTTTAAGGTGATTTCTTTTTCTAATTGTTTTTCTTTTTCAGCTAGTTTGCTCTTTAGCTAAGAGGAAGTGTAAAATGGACAAGATTAAAAATACAGCATAAATGATAAAAGAAAATAATGTACCACCATCCACCACCCCTTCCAACACAGCTGGGATTTAATCATGGACAATACGTGGGCTGATTCTGCAGACCAAGCACCAATCGTACAACACAACAAATATGTTAGTCAATGGAAAATCAGTACAACAAATTGTCAACATTATGTGCTAACTGCATTAGAAAAATGTGTATTTCTTTGGATAGAGTTAAAAGAAGTCTTTTTTCAGTGTTATGGTTGTTAATAAACTAAACATTAAGATTCTAGTAATGCTAGTTCTACAATAAAGTCAACTAGAGACTATTCTAAAAGGACTATACCCCACATGACCTGTTAAATACAGCTGATTATGCCCAAGATGAATTTTACAACAAATTTTCTTTCCAAAATTTCCACATGAAATTAACTTCCAAGCGAATGTCGTGTGAATTTTTTTTACCATGCTAGTAATCCCAAAATCAAATAATATGCACTTTATTACATGAAATTCACACATGCTTTTTATGTCAACATTTTCAAAAGTGGGACAGACAGACAGATGGACATGATGATTCCTATATCTATACATATGCCCCAACACTTTATCGGAGTGAGTCGCTGTAAGACAAACCTCTGATGCAGTTGAACTTGAGTTGGTCCCTGGACTCTGAAATACACAACAAAGTACAAAATGTCAATGTACATTCAAAGAGGCTATTAGTCAAATTGTTATGCATAACCAGGTATGTGGTTGGTTAAATGATTTCATCAAATTTCAATCAAGATAATACTTGTACAACATTTACATACATATAATATAAATATATATTAAATATATATCAGTACTATTAATTAATCAATTTACAACTATAACCTCCTCCCTTCCCGTCATTTAAACCCCCCACTTTTTTAACCCTGACTGTGTACGATTTTCCTTCTGTAGATACTGTAAAGAGGGTTTATTTTGCCCAGTTCAATTTCGCCCAGAAGCAGTTGTCTTTAAAGAGAGATAATTAAAAACATTTGAATTTGCCCAGTCTTTAATTCCGCCACTGACAACAAGGGCAAAAGGGGTGAAAATTAAACGGGGGCAAATATTTCCCTGTTTACAGTAGTACTTGCGATTACACCCCTTCTCTAGAATGTTCTCCCTCTCCTTTAGTTGTTGATTCATTGACTGATTATTACTACCCCTCCCCCTCACCTCCCCTGCTCCTCTGACCCCTGTTTTACCTTCTCCCTCTCCTCTAGCTGTTGCTTTAACTTTGTGACTAGCTCTTGCTCCTGATGGATGGCATCCTGCCCTGTTTTAATAATTCCATTCAGTTTCACAATCTGGGAGGCAAGGTCCTTGCTCTTCTTCTTTTCTGAATCTAGCTGACTCTGTACGTCTTGCATTTGCTGCAAAGAAAGAATAAACACAACTAATCAAATAGTTTTTTTTTTAGCTAAATAAACTTGCACAGTAAAACATGATTACAGCAAACATGTTAAAAACAAAACACACACGAGACATTACAAACCTGGCTGAGGTCAGCTGTGTTTGATTGCTGGACAGAACTCTGTAGGGTGGAGATTCGTTTTTCAGCCTGTTCCGGAAAAATATGCAAATGTTAAAATCAAGGAACCTTTCAAAAGAGCAAATCATATTCCCACACCCAGTTAAGCAAGCAAAATTTGAAAGATTAAAAATCTATAAAAACCCTTGTCCATAAAAAGGAAAAATGGATGCATTAAATTCTAAATGGTTAGGTTGTGAAAATGGAGGAAAACAAGATGGGAAAGCATGCTTTAACTGAGTGGTAAATTCTGATGACATTGATAAAATTGGTTTCCTTGAAATAATTATAGACTTGATTTTTAGTACAACACTGACGTCTCTCTTCACCTCAATCACTTGATCTTGAAGCTGTGAACATTTATCTTCTGAAATTTTCAATTGACCCTCTAAGGATAAAACTTTGTCTTTCATCTGAAAACATTAGATTGAAATCAAACTTTGAATTAACAAAAGTATCACCTCCACTTGACCAGAACATTTACAAATCTATGCTTCACAGACTTTTCTACAAAGGTACAAAGCTTCAGTGCAAAGGATTTAGCATCAGGGAAAAAAATCACCAATACCCACTATTGATTGATATGACATGCTTCTTTTTATCAACAAATATCTATTATATACATGCTACAGTCATTTTATCACACATACCGGTAGTTTGTCAATATGAATATTTATCACAAAGTACAATTATATCCATAATTTCATCTACCAGTTCTTGTTATGTTTTTATCAATCCTACAGCCAATTCAATACATGTCCTTATACAAGGTTAACTTTCAATATATTGGAATACATATAGTTTCTGTTATGTGTAAAAAACATGTTAAATAATACACACTGTAGTCTGAATATATTACAAACAGATACACAATACAAACAGAATCCTAGGAGTAGCACCAAACCGTGTTAGACCATTACAAAGAAGTCAATTATTGATCAAAGTCCGTGTAAGCTTGGCATGCTCCAGCCTCCCTTTGGGTTGAATAGTATCCTGATTACAGGGTGATACAAAAGCTACTTAAGAACGTGCTCAGAGAAGTGAATTCAGTGAGAACTCTCTGCCAGTATAACAACTCCTGGGGCATACCTCATCTGATATCTGGGTCAGACTTTTCTCTAGACATCTATATGCAAAGTCCAACTCAGTTAGAGCCTAGAACAGCAGAGTGCACAGTTACAATCCCCAGGCTGAGCAAATTTCAGAGTCGAAATGTACTAGTACTAAAACTGGATCAATTTTCAGTTATCTAATGCAACTACATTAATGGCACCCTAAGAATACCCATAGAATTCACTAACATTTTACACCCAGTGTTAATACAGGCTTTTTTTAAAGCTTAATTAATTTTTTCATTGCATTCATTCAATACAAACAGACACTGTTATCATTTTCTCCCGCAATTACAAAACTCTTTTGAGTTTTAATACCCAAATGCCACAGGACAATTAAAATATTTGGCTATACATTGTATTTTCATATTTTTGTTCATTAAACATACACATAGATTTCAGATTTATATGTCATGCAAGCTTTGTATTTACCGTAATAAAGAGGGGGTATTGTATTTATCCTGCTTTTATATTAAAATCAAATTTATAATAGATCAGCCTGTCTCCTCATCATGTTAATATTAAGCTAATGATAGAGTGAACTAAACAGACTTAAGATTGCTATAAGTAACTGTTGACTGACTTCTTAATCCCTTTCCTGCAAATCTTTCCAACATATATACACAGTCACACACACACAGGATAATCAGGCATGCTCACAAGACACAGGGTTAAGGCCATGGGGAACATGACCAGGTGATTGATTTTTAGTTATAGAAGTGCTGGTCCAGATTCCCTTCATCTTTACTCCAAATCTCTTACCAGACAAAATTCATAATAAAAAAAACTTACCTCATCACTGTTCTTAAATTTCTCAACATCTTGTTTCAAAGTTGCAAGCTCATCTTTGGCCTGAGAATTTAAACATAGGTAATCACAGATTACAAAGCTCACCGAGACGAGGCATCAACTTTATGAGGCATCACCTTTAAAACCACCTTTATCATATGATATGAAAATCATAGTTAATGATCTTGGATATTCATGGATACTGTTTTGACACAATATCGTATATCATATGTAAAAAAATTGTATGATAATCCTATGTTCATTTCATACATTATTATAAGATACAATGTTTATCAATACAATAATATAAAATATGATATTGCATCCAATGATACTTACAATATATATCATTAAATACAATATAATACTGTAATAAATATTGATGCAATATGATTTTGTAACATATAATATGACATTGTATCGTGTTAAACATTATTGTATTTAATCACATAATACAATATCATAATATCTAATATAAATACAATATAGCATTATTTGATACTATATCATATCACATAATACATCACAATATTGTAACATATGATATTATATTGTATAATATAGTATAATTTTGTATTGTATGATATTGTATCATATTTGATACACAATATTGTATCATATGATACAATATAATTTGATAAAACATTGTTTCATATCATATGATACAATATCATCTGATACAGTACAATATTATATAATACAATATCATTTTATACAATATCATATCATATGATACAATATCATATTATACAATATCATATTATACAATATCATATTATATGATATCTTATAATATCATAAAATACAATTTCATGTATTATATAACAATATATTATATAAACCAATATCATATTATACAATATTGTATCATACGATATGCTATAATTATAATATACAATATCGTATCATATGATACAATATCATATATCGCAATATAATATGAAACAATATCATTCGATAAAATAATATATTATACAATATCATATTCTACAATATTGTATAATAATATACAATACTATACATAACAATATCATAATACAATATCATATAATAATGTACAAAAAAATTGATACAATATCATATCATATCATATAACTTTTTACAATATAATGTATGATATTACATTGTATCATATAAAACAATAGTGTATCATATCATAGAATACTATATCATAGGAATCATGTTAAATCATTTAACAACAAACACATCTATCAAGCAGGTTTGAGTGAGGTAGGAGAATTTTTAGCATCCTTGATAATGGAGATCAGGCTCTGCATCTGAAGCTACCTCTGCAATTCATTTATATTATAGTTAAATCAATTATGCAAGCTATTATCTATAAAACATGTAACCTGTTCCAAAAAACTAAACCTCATCCAGCATCCGAAACCTATGGCTCAGATTCAGCATTCAAGCCTGTCAGATGCATCAGTATCATGAGATGCATCATCCCTGCAAGTTTGGTGATGTAAGGACCAGTAATAACTAAGATATAATCATCAGAGGGCACCTGCTCTAAAAACTTTAACCAGCTCTTAAAACCTTAACCTCATCCAGCATCCGATACCTATGGCTCAGATTCAGCATTCATGCCTGTCAGGTGCATCAGTATCGTAAGACGCACCATCCTTGCAAGTTTGGTGAAGTTAGGACCAGAAATAACTAAGATATATTTTTTAGCATCCTTGATAATGGAGATCAGGCTCTGCATCTGAAGCTACCTCTGCCATTCATTTATATTATAGTTAGATCATATATGCAAGTTTGAAATAGTGCTATTACCTACATATATTAAACATGTGACCTGTTCCAAAAAAACTAAACCTCATCCAGCATCCGAAACCTATGGCTCAGATTCAGCATTCAAGCCTGTCAGGTGCATCAGTATCATAAGACACACCATCCATGTAAGTTTGGTAAAGTTAGGACCAGTAATAACTAAGATATGATCATCAGAGGGCACCTGCTCTAAAAACTTTAACCAGCTCTTAAAACCTTAACCTCATCCAGCATCCGAAACCTATGGCTCAGATTCAGCATTCAAGCCTGTCAGGTGCATCAGTATCATAAGACGCACCATCTATGCAAGTTTGGTGAAGTTGGGACCAGTAGTAACTTAGAAATGGCTATCAAAGGGCACCTGCAACAAAAACTTTAACCTGCTCGAAAAACCTAACTTCATCTAGCATCCGAAACCTTCGGCTCAGATTCAGCATTCAAGCCTGTCAGGTGCAAAAGTATCATAAGACACACCATCCATGCAAGTTTGGTGAAGTAAGGACCAGTAGTAAGTAAGATATAATCATCAGAGGGCACCTGCTCCAAAAACTTTAACCAGCTCTAAAAACCTTAACCTCATCCAGCATCCGAAACCTATGGCTCAGATTCAGCATTCAAGCCTGTCAGGTGCATCAGTATCATAAGACACACCATCTATGCAAGTTTGGTGAAGTTTGGACCAGTAGTAACTTAGAAATGGCTATCAAAGGGCACCTGCAACAAAAACTTTAACCTGCTCCAAACACCTTAACCTCCTCCAGCATCTGAAATTCATGGCCCAGATTCAGCATCCAAGTCTCTCAAGTCCATTAGTAGGTCCAGATGCATCATTCATGCAAGTTTGGTGAAGATAGGACAAGTAATAAGTTAGATACAGGACCTGCAACAAAAACTTTAACCAGGTCCGGACGCCGACGCCGACGCCGAGGGTATAGCATAAGCTCCCCCCGACTTCGTCTCGGTGAGCTAAAAAAACAGGTTCATGTATTCAAACCTTTACGATATTTAATCTTTAAAATTCTATTTAATTCATTCTATTATATAAGTTATTGAACCTTGTTTTTTGACCTGATGACTTTAAACTTTCAATTGAACCTCATCTGTGCAGGTTGTAAATACTGTGACAGTTTGACCCTTGACCTGCTTGTTATTTACAGGTCCGTGGCCTTGACCCCTCACCTGTTGTAACTCTACGGTCAGTGCCTCGGCCTTGTCCTGCCACTTCCTCTCCTCGCCCTCTACACTGTTCTCCAGCTGCTGCAGTTTGCTCTCCTGTAAATCATGTTTTTTTTTCATTTTATCATTATAAGATTACATTAGCTAAATGTACAGCTGTATGTTCCCACTTATCATGTATCACTGATAATCAGTATTAAGGACTTAGGGCTAAGATTTAGAACACTTACCGTGGTCTGCAGGACGGCTAGATAGTCCTCCACTTGTTTCTGGAGTTTTTTATTGGTCTCCTCCAGTTCACGCACTCTGGAGTCATTGCTGCCACTCTGTGTAGATTAACATAAAATATCAGAGTCTAGTTCTTTCTTTAAGAAGTTCTCAAAATCAAATCAATATACTACAGCAAATATACCATAAAAAATTTAACATAATAAATATTAGAATCAAGTTCTTTCCTTAAGAAGTTCTCAAAATCCATTAAATACCCTAGAGTACAAATATGTACCATAAAGAAATTTAAAATAAACAATTGAAACAAGTTCTGATCAATCTATCACAGCATTATTATTATTTTTTTTTTTTTTTTTTTTTTTTTACATTTTATATCTAACATTTCATAAATTATTGAAAAAATTTCGAGATCTAAAAGATGACCTCCTAAATTATTCTGTTCATCATTGTAACCTGAAACTCATAAATTGAATCTCTCATCTCACAAACCTGGCTTGCCTTTGATTTTAATTCCCCGTTTTCTCTCTCTAGTTGTGTAACTTTGTCCTGTAAACTTTTTACCTGACTTTGTGCCTCTGCAATCTTATTCAAAGAAAAACAAAGGAAAGGTCAGAGGTTAGGATTAAGGTTATGGGATTGTGATGGGAGAAAATTGTACTTATGGAAGACACACATGACAGATTGACATAGGAGGAAAATGTCCTATCTAACAGAGGTCTATACAGTTTACACAAATCTAATGAGTCTATTATTCACATCTCCCAATGAGGAGGAGGAGGGGGGAGGAATTACGGGAAATTACCTGTGCTGAGGACGCTGATTTACTGTCACCGACTTGTTTCTGGAGCTGGGAGTTCTTGCTCTCCAACTCTTTCAATCTGGCTTCCAATTTGGCACTCTACAACATCAAAACAATCTACTGTAAAATCAATCCTTTCTAGATGTGTTATATCAAGTAAAGATTCCTAGATACTTACTTCTGAAACTTTTTTCTGTAACTCTGCAAGTTGGCTCTGTAATGATTTCTTGCTGTCTTCAAGTTCTTTGACTTTGGCACTCTGAATATTGATGAATGGGAACACATATATGTAGTAATAAAGATAAACACAATACTATGATGTCCAAAAAGGGTTAATGTTTGAAATTTTGAGGAATTTGGATAAAAAAAAATTCCCTTACATCATCCTTTTTCTCAGATGCTGCTTTAATCTTTGATGCAGCCTGCTTTTCGAAACTACTCATCCAATCTTTGTGACTCTGAAATTACAGAATGAAAATTAGCTTACGATTTCTCTTCATACAGTTTGCTTCTACACTGCAATAGTAAACTGTAATCAACAGAGTGATCCCCCGACATACCAGTTTGTCGGTTAAAGAGATCTCGGGGAACAGCCTCTGTAGAATAGCTTTATCGTACTTCTCCGTCTCTGACACGGCTACTGTGCTCTGCTCCTGAAATCAACAGCTTTCATTTTAAACAACAAGTTTTTTCCAAATTAAAACATGTACACATGTATTAATCAAAAATTGAAAAGTGATTTTTCCCTCTTACACATCAAGCTATAAGTATACATATTTTATTTTCAAAAAGTAAAAGCAAAAAGAAAATACATGTAAGGCCAGCATTTTTTTATTTTTAGGTTTACAAACCCGCCGCTCGGTTTTCTGAATTTTTAGAAAAAAAATAAAATTACAAAAAAGATCTTTTTTTTCTCCCCGACAGCAAATTTTTCCTAGTAGGAAAAGTGTATCGTCATTGTTAACACAGAGGCATAAAATCTGCTCTTTTTGTGTCATGATAGCCTAAAAATTTCTTACGCATCTTTTTCTCATGCTACATTCTTCAGAGAAGCTTCAACAAACACTCTGCTGTAAGTTTCATACTTTGAAGTTTTACCGACAGTGTTGACCAGTGGCTAGACGAGATAGTCACACCTCACTGAAGATGGCTTCGATAGTTACCTGTGCAGCTTTTTTCAAGTACATCACTGTAAAAAGATTCCCTTTCTTTTTGTGTTGAATTGGCATACGTATTCATTGGCCTTTTTAAAAATTTATTTTACAGAGAGAGAGAGAGAGAGAGAGAGAGAGATGTATTAAAGATATTATAAATTTCTGCAGTAACTATTCTCATGAACACATTTTAAAGTGACCTGCCTAGTGAATTAAAAAAAATCATATTATTGTTTGTGCATTTTCCGTTATTTTCAATTAAAATTTACCATTACATAATTAATTGCATAGTTGTACTTTGTACATGGAAATTCAACAGGATAAAATACATGCATACATATAGTTGCAGTGATTTTATAGAGTCTGTTCACATTCACAATGTTTGAGTTTTCTCACATAAAAACACCCAAACCAATTTTGTAAATAAAATTTGAGAGATCAATGTCAGAAGTTGAATATTTTTTTAACTGCAGAAAACATGAAAGTAATAAATATTTTGTATATTAATAATTATATACTAGTATATCATACAGGAGAACACATTATGACTTTATGTACATAAAATTTAGGGTTTTTTTTTAAATGAAATGTTGACATGTCCGACAATAGTCTGACTAGTAACTTTGAATCTTGGGCTAGTAAGTTTGCGGCCAAATTTTGTAATTGCACACCCCTGACATTGCTAATGCTATATGTACATGTAATATCAAAGCTGTATGTCTAATATTCTATTGTACTATTTCAGTGATATGTTACACCAATGACATACTTTTCACATGCTACACTTGATGCAGTTACACTCCACTATCATGAAGTTGTCATTTATTATATTATTAGAATAAAGATGATGTCATAAAAGTTTTTTTTTCTCCTACAGATCTTTACAATTTTGTGGTTCGTAAACCTAAAAATAAAAAAATTGTAGGTCAAAAGAGATTTTTTTTTTTTTTTATTTCCTCCTCCCACGGAACTTTATCATTTTGTTGTTTGTAAACCTAAAAATAAAAAAATGCTGGCCTAATGCATAAAAATCAAAATGTAATCATTCAAGCAAAAAATTGTATAGATCTAAAAAAAAAAACAACCACCCAAATAATTTCACCAGTCCTGAACACTTTGACCCACATATGCATGCAAGAAAAACCCAGTAGGCTTTGTTAAACCATGCTTTTTGTCTTTGTCTCAATTTTCCATTTTCTTTAATTTTCTTATCCCACATCAAATTTACTTTTAAAGCTTTTTATCTTTTTAAATTAGAACATTTTCCAAAAGACTATAAAATAGTAAAATATGGCTACCCTGAATGGATGTACAAACTGTTTTACTTACTTTCTGTTACATGCAAAAAATACAAAAACTAGTGTTAATAAAATGATGACCAGACAACATTGACTTCCACGCTATGTGAGCATTCTGATAAGAAATTTACCTTTATCTCTTTTTCAACACGTGTTATTTTATCTGAGGCAGATTTTTCGGCCTTTTCTAAGGCATCCATTGCTTTCCAATTCTTTTCTCTCAACTCCTACATTGATACCAAGATTTCATGCTTCATTTACATTAACAAATTCTCTTCCTTTTGAAAAGCAATTCAAAATAGACCTGTGTTCCAATTTTTTACTTTTCAAAAAATAAAAGCCAAACAAACTAGAATTTAAAAAAAAAAAATGGCAATAAGCATGTCTTTGAGCATCTCCATTAGAAACTTCATCAAATTTGTCCCACTCGGTTAGTTTATCGGGTAACAATCCGTTTATTATTGTGTTACATGCTACATGCCTTCCTGGTGTACATAATATGTACATGTACCTAGAATACACTTACATTATTCTTCTTTTTCTGAGTTTCGGCCTGTTCCAGAAGCTTGGAGGCCTCCTTTTTCTGGACTTCAATATCACTCTGTAGACCCTGAATAGTCTTATCTTTTTCAGCAACCCTGAAAAAAAAAGCAGTTTAATATTAAATAAAATACATGTATGGTATAAAAAAAGGAGGTTTTCTTAAAAATACAATTCTTATATATTTTGCATGCAAAAAAATATCAAGGTTCTTATTTTTATATCCTTTAGTCTAGTCTTCTTTTCAATCATTTTTCAAATATTACTGTAAATATCATAGTTATGAGGACACTATCATTGGATTACCAATTAAATTGACAATCTGCTATTCAAATAATATACTTGTATTTAAAGAATTCAAATTATGTCAACATTTCAACAAGAAAGCAATTTTTTTTACCCAGGCCTATTTTTGAAAAGGGGGGGGGGTGTGCAAAGTTTGGGGTGGGGGAGGGGGGTATCAATAAGGCCTACATTTTCTTGTACTCCTCCAGGCTATTTTTATACTCCTGTATCGCTTTGTCCTCCCCGTGGATGTCCCCGTTGTGTTTGTTTTTGGGAGCCTCCTGTCCGTCACCCAAGGACCTCTCCCGGCTTATCTTGGCCTCCTCACTCAACCTCTTGTTCTCTGTTTTCAAGTTCTACAAAAAAGTAACCTTATTGCTAGTCCAGTCAAATATTCCCGTGTGCACTTATTTCAACACTTCATCTAATAATTATTCATTCTATTGAGTATTATTTGTCAAAAAAAAAGTGACATTTTTCCACTTAAATAATATTCTTAATTTTTATAGCACATATGGGGAGATCTCTTTAAGATTAATATTTTATCAAAAGTCTTTTTATTATCTCCATAAAGATGTTTACAAAAGATATCAAATATTGATTTAAGTTGATTCTGATTAGAAAAAACAAATGATCTAAATAACCTAAAAAAAAATTGGTCATTTGCTACTATTTGTGGATTCATCATTTCAGATGACAGAAGATGGACTGGGGGCAGTATTCACAAGATACAAAAGAATTTTCATTTCTTAATAATAACAGCAACATGGACTGTTAACTTCACTGAGGTGTCGGACGACTGAGCTTACCTCCAGTTCTTGCTGTAAACTGTTTTTCTGGTTCTCGGCCTCCTGTAACTTCTTCTCTGTCGTTTTTAGTGAGGATTCCACAGAGGACTTGGCACTTTCTGATGTCTACAGAAATAGAATTCAACATTAGTAGAACTCATATTTTTGTAATGAAACTATAACCAAGATTACATGATGCATAACAATGAGTTGCAAAATAATTCCTAGTTTTTACATGTACTAATTTCAGTTATATGCCTTCTGTATTGTGGACAGACTAGTACCTTGAGTTTTTCCTCCAGTTCTTTAGAGCTGGCGTCATTGAGGGCTTTCTCCAGCTCCTGGAGTCTGGCTTTAACCCCCGAGCAGTCCTTCTCCGCGGCCTTGAGGCGATCACTCAGGGTCTTCTTCTCGCTCTCACTTTTGCGTAGCTGTTGATTCACATCCTCTAGTCTTTTGGACCACATTCCCTCAGCTTCACTCTACAAGACATATCAAAGAATGAGTCAATCTTTTCCACACACAGTCATTTATCTATTAAACTCCCACATCAATAAAGTGAGACATATACATGTATATACAAGGATTTTGATTCTGTTTTATGGGTTTCAGTTCATTTTTCTTTTACCTCTGTGCCTTTCAACTTTTTCATTTCTTCCTCAAGTTTAGAACATTTAGTAACTGCAGCAGCCTTCGCTTTCTCTGCAGCGTTGAGTTTAATGACATTGTTGGACAATTCATTTTCCATTATGGAGACCTTTTGGCGAAGGCTGTTAAATTCTGCAGGTGGTATAGCTTCAGCCCTTAAAAGTGAAAATTTAAACGTTGTGCATCTATTGAGAAATTAAAATAATTTGAATTCTTATTCATTTATTATCAATGTCCTGTGCAATCTTAAATTTCAAACTTTAACAGAACTTACTTTGTTTTTTCATAAGATTCCTTTAACTTCCTATTTTCCTAAAAAAGATAAAATTCATTTAACATGAATTAAGAATATGACTACAGACCCTTAAAAAAAAAGTGTTAGAAATGCATAAATTTTCTTGCTATAAAATCAAGTTGTCACAGATGAAAGTTGTTTTGCAGTACCTCCTTCAGCTGTTGCATCTGTGCTGGGTTCTGGGACTGCTCCAGCTTGTTGATGTGGGCCTGCATCCTGCTGCTCTCGATCAGGTGGTTGTCGTGGGTGGTCTGCATGCGAGAGTGCAGGGCCTGAATCTCCTGGGTCTGGGCCGCTATCTTCTCCTGGAACTGGCGCTCCAGGCTGGAGTATCTAGTCTTCTCATGGACCAGCTCCTGACGAATCTCCTTGATCTTGTTTCCGTTTGCCATGGCTAACTGTTGCTCTGTGACATTTTGTATAAATCAGGTAAGTTAAGAACTTTCACTTGTAAACTCTCTTCTCATGTGGTTATATCTAAATAAATGTGTAAGCATCAGCCTACCTTCCTGTAGGGCTCTCTCCTTCTCCTCTAACTGACGTCTCAATAGGACCACTGGGTCGCCTTTCTGGCTTTTCTGTCAATTTCAATGCATTTTATAGTAAATACTTCAAATACATAATTAAATTTTAAAAAGAATTTTGAAATAAATTCTCAATCGAATTACTGTCTCGTTCCTGGTATAATTTTACCTTGCTCTTGATGTCAGGTATATGGTATTACCTTTTCACTGATTTCAAACATGGGTTATATGTATATCAGGTATGAATTAACGTAAAGTTTATGTCAGTTTTGATGAGCTTACCTTGTTTAATTCTTAATGTCAAGTATGAGTTTACGTGTTTCTTATGTCAGGTATGAGTTTACACCATGGGTTTTTTAAGCCAGGTATGGTATTACCTTATTCCACTCAGCTGTGATGCTGCTCCCGCCCCCTCCCTGCTTGTTCAGGAGGACTTCAATGAGGGACTGTATGTCCTGGTCACCCAGCTGGGCACTTCTCACGGCCTGAATCAGCTCAGAGGAATCAGTCAGGGAATCTTCAAAACAAGTAGGTTGATATATACACATGCACCAGACGTTTTATTGTTTCAACAGAAGTAACAGATATATTCATTCAGTGCTAAAATATACTGAATAATTGATCAATATTGATCAAAATTTTTAAAGATATAAAATTATTTTTGGCAGTTATATTGATGCAATACATGAAACTTGTATGCATAATTTAAATAATTAATTCACTGATCATTGCAGTGTGTATTCAATAAATGTCATATATGCCAAATTAAGGAAGAGGGTGTAATATGGGGTATGCCAAACTAGTGATCAGTTGTGTATGGAGAAACCAAATTTTTAATTTTAATTCCCTAATGTTTTAAAAGAACAATCAGTACTGAGTAGTAAGTAAAAACAGACAGGTGTTAATGAATTCTTCATAGCAATAACTCAAAAATATAGGTCAGTGCAGTGTTTTATCTTTAATTCTGCTAAATCAGCAAATACTAAAGTGTACCATAAAAGCAATTTATGTAATATTTTAAGACCAACACTTTTATACAATGACAGTGCTTTGATACATGTGATATGCATTGAATAAATAACAGAATAGACTTTATCATGTACATTATATTTTGTGAAGAAAAAAAAATGAAAATTTCATTTTAATGTTGATTTACATTTCATCTGTAATTATAGGCTCATTACACTCATTCTGTACACATTACACAATGTCAACATACTTCATTTCAGTCTTAGGGTCCATGATAATGAGTAAATGTTATTAAGAGTATCATATACACTGGTGAAGGCTAAATAAAAAATAAAATGCCTATACCTTGTACTTGTTTGCCTTTCTTTGGCTTGCTGTCCATCGGAAGAAAAGTAGCCTTTGTCATCTGCTCAACAATAACTTCTTCTTCCACGGGTTTATGCTTCTTGCTGATCTTGGGGCTCCCCATCCTCTCTTTGTCCATCTTCACCTCTTTCTTTTTCTCATGCTCATGTTTTAACTCCACATCATCCTTTGGAAGGGGCTTGAAATGTGGCATCTCCACTGTCTCCTTTGAAACCAGGGGTTTCTCATCCTTGTTAGCCAAGATCGACTTTGGTTTGCTCCTCTGTTTGACAGTTGTTGGTTTCTGCTTTAACTCTGCAGAGTCAAAAGGCTCTATTATTTCTGCCTCAATTTCCAAATTAAGCATTTTGCGCTCCTTTGGCTTCGGAGCCTCTTCTACATTTTCTTTAGGTTTTTCTTTCTTTGCTTTTCCTCCTTTCTTTTTCTCCTTCTCTGCCTTCTTATCTCTCCTTGATTTCTCCTGCTCCTCCTCCAGTCGTTTTCGCTGCTCAGCAATAGCTTCTTCGTATGACTTTTCTTTGATTCCAAAGACAGATATCAAGTAAATTAAAATAGCTGACACAATGAATACAGTCACTCCAATTAAAACTACGTGCGGATCCATGTTTCTGGCACTATAGGCTTCAACGCAAAAACACCTGATTAACTAGTGAACAAACACCACGCCCCTTTATAATTGCTTTTAACAAGTTCTAACTATTAATTATTTCAAAATCCTTTCATTAATCAAATTATTGCATAAAAACTTATGTTCTGGCGTTAAACTCCGAAGAAACTGTCTGTCTTCGGTCTATCCATCGAAACCTTACACGCTTATCGTCCACGTCGGCAAGTTGCAGTGTCAAGCCGGGAACACCACTGGCAGCCCACTTGTATTTTCCTTTTCCGACAACAATATCACAATAAAGTTACAAAATAAAATCCTCCTTCAAAATCCTTATGCTAGTCACACATGGAATAAAAGATTTTATTTTCCTGTAAAACCTTTTAACATTATTTTAGCAGACACTTATTCACCGTTCTCCCTTCCGTAGCCTTCCATCAATGGTGGCACACCGATCCTAAATCGGTCTGTATCAAGGTTTTTGATTGGCTTAGGTGGTTCGTCTGCTACTGGCTATCTTGGACGAATATTTACAGGTAAAATGAACATTATCTATTAAAGATAAATGTTATTTTGTACTATTTTCTTTAACTTGGGATAAATTTAATAGAATGATATATTTTGTGAAGAATTACAGTAAAATCACGGTCGTTGTAACCTGCTGTGAAAACGAGGCAAAATTTAAACGCCCTCTGTCGGCGACAAAACGCGCACCTGTTTTAACTGTGCCATTTCTTTGTTGAGATAGCGTTGGTAGGTCTTCAGTGGAGAAATGGAAGGCCAGCAAAAAAGGACGATAGACGAAGCCGAACCATCACTATTGGAAGGTGTCAAGGCTCTTATAGTGGATATAGAGGGAACGACGACGCCTATAGGATTTGTTAAGGTATAAAATCGATGAAAGTTGACTGCGTTAGATATTGCTCATGAATGCGGCATGCTTCTTCCGGCTTCATTAAATGAACACACAAACATGGCAAGGCCTATTATTAGTTCGGCTTCTATTTTCGAGAAATAACAGTCGATGACCCGACCGTGCATCCAAAGTTCATGTGCAACTTTTATCTCTTTATAAAAGATTTATTATGTCACGACGCGACTTTAGCGATAATCGACTTGTTTGTACAGTACGCAACAAAAGTTGAGTACCACACCGACTCGGTAGTTGTATTTAAAGAAGTCTTGAAGGATACATTCTTAATTGTCTATTTTTGTTGTTGTATTAAACATAGTGATGTTCTCTTTTATAAAAGATATTGATTTTTAAGAATTTAATAAGTTTAATTTTTATGTGCTTTTTAATATAACATTTTTGTTTTAAATAATCACAGGAAACACTTTTCCCGTATGCAGAGGAAAACGTGGAGAGTTTTCTGACCAAACGATATGATGATGAGGAAACCCAACAAGACATTAAAGCCCTTCAAGAACTGGTATGTCTCTTTTATATATGTTCACATTTTTTGCCCTTTCCTTATATATTTATTATTGATTAAAAAGGAAGTATGCTGACCATTGATATTTTAAACAGATCAAGTTAAATATGTTTAGAACTTTTTTGTGTGAACTTTGAAAGCATTATTTTTTCCATTAATAATAATGCTATAATTACATTTCTTAAAAAGCGATTAAACTGCTAATATTGGTACCTCTTAATCTTAAATTGTCACCTGTTGAATTTAAGGCTGCTAAAGACAAGGCTGATGGGGTAGAGGGTGTTGTAGAAATCCCCAAAGAAGGTTCCAAGGAAGAGATCATCAAAGCTGTTGTAGATAATGTCAAGTGGCAAATGGATGAAGACAGGAAGACCACAGCTCTGAAACAACTTCAGGGACACATCTGGAGAGAGGGATACAAGACTGGCCAAATCAAGGCAGAGTAAGGCCATCACTTACACACTCATCTATCAAAATTGTTATTTGATTCTAATCAAGTAAATATTATTTTTTAACAGGATCAATAATTCATAAAACATTTTTTTGCAAGGAAGACAACTCTTACACTCTTACAACAATTTTGATTTTGTAGATTGTTTGAAGATGTTGGTCCAGCATTACAACAGATTGTGGAAGAGGGAGTAAATGTTTATGTGTACTCATCAGGTAGTGTGGAAGCCCAGAAACTCCTGTTTGGAAATACAGAGGAGGGAGACCTTCTCGAAGTAAGTTATTGTCGAATGCTCAATTGTTTATGAAGACAACTGAAATTTTGGTTTTCAATAATATAGTATTGAGATAACTAAGATCTTTTTACATCTCCAGGATAATCAAATGTTTGTTTTTTTTCTTTAAAAGCTGTTCACAGACTTCTTTGACACAACAATTGGAAATAAGAAAGATTCAGGAAGTTACAAGAAAATAGTTGAGAAGATTGGTGTCAGCCCAGAGGAGATCTTGTTCCTAACAGACACGCCCGAAGGTATGTGTAGAAGTAATCTTACCTGTAAGTGGAAAATGTCATTGAAACTCTTTCATCAGGATAATTATTTCAGGAATAAAGATTTCGGGAAACAATTTATTTATTTTAACAATTCTGATATAGAAACAGTATTTTAAGTGAATTAATTTATTATTCAGAGGCTACAGCAGCATCAAAGGCAGGATTACGCAGTGCTCTGGTGGCACGAGATGGAAACGAAGAGTTAACGGAGGAACACTTCCAAAACTTCCTGGTGATCGAGTCGTTCGGAGAGTTGTTTGGTGATGATGATGATGAAGACTATAAACGCTTAGAAGGTGAGGACAACGGGGAAGTGGATGATGAGGATGAAGATGAGGATGATCTTGGTGAGGAGGAAGAGGAACCAGAGGATGATGAGGGAGAGGATGAAGATGATGCGTAGAATTGACTGGACTTATATGTGGTATTTGTACCAGGGCAAGTGCAAAAGAATTTAAGTCCGACTCGCATTGAATCAGGACATGTGTAGAAGTGTGTGTGTGTATTGTAAACTTGTAGAATGGCTGCATCCTTCTGCAGACCACATGCTGCTGTTATTGTGGGCTATTCCTTCAAGACACTATAAGTGTTCCTGTACGAGACAGAAAATCTGGACAGCATTTGTTAGAGGGAGTGAATGAAGAGTTAAGCTGCTTGTCTTTATGGAATAGTCACATGATGTAAAACCAAATTTATATTCTGAATAAATCCATGGTCTGACATGTAGACAATGGAGGTTCAATTTTTTGTAAATTTCTTGCTTCAATCGGTACAAGGTATGATCAGATGAAGTGGTTACCATAAGTTTTGTGGGTTATGTATAAAGGCAGCAATGAAACATGCATGATAAATGTTGTAAAATTAATTGCTTTGTAACTTATTTGTTAAAATATTTGTCCTAATTGTAATCTGCGAAAAAAATTGTTTGGTAAGAATCTGATAATTGTGTATGGTTGTTCTTTACCATCAACTCTGAGCAAATATCAGACATGTTAACTATGTTTTG
The DNA here is from genome assembly GCF_025612915.1 of Magallana angulata. Taxonomy (NCBI): domain Eukaryota; kingdom Metazoa; phylum Mollusca; class Bivalvia; order Ostreida; family Ostreidae; genus Magallana; species Magallana angulata. Next base: position 1,749,201 of record NC_069113.1, on the reverse strand, counting down.
AAGAATTCTTTGTTTTTGTCAGAATATCAGTATATTTGAATCTATGTTAGTTTTCATTGTTTTATTATTAATTCTATCTTCTTTTTTTTTGGAAACAAATGCATTTTTTCTTGGCTTTTACTTTTTATTTTACATGCATGTATTTGTAATGGTAGTTATTGATAATGTGCTAATTTTGATTGTTTTTTATTTAGTATATACATGTACTTGGGTTTTTTTTCATGAAAAAAAAGATGTCACAATGAAATCATTTTACAGGATTTTTTTTAAAGTACATCAGTTACAGCAATCTTCTCCCACCCATTTTATCAGAATAAATTACTGTAGATCATACAATTTGATGTGTTGACCTTTTTATTTGTGTAAAATTTGAAGAATTAAATATCCATCTATAAACAAACGTGGTATTAATAACAAAATATATATTTATGCTTCATTTGTATCTTCAAAACAATTCATATTCACACAGCTTTTTGTAAGAGAGGAATCAGTTTAGAGAACGAATCACAGAACAATATGACAGATAATGAAATGTACATGTTTTGGAACTATTACCAGTATATTCATCTATGAATGGTACTGGTTTAGTGAATTCAAAAGTAAACTAAGGGGTAAGATGAGAATATGTAAACAGATCTGAGCAGAAAGTATCGATATTTAAAACACAATCATAAATATGAAAAAAAACTAGATAAACATCAAATGTACAAGCATTTTTGCTACAAATATGTACTTGAGAGGGAAACACTTTATTTTGCGGTCTTGGTCTAGTAAAGAGTGATTTAGGTCAAGGTCAGTAAAGGATAAAAGTCAAAGGTCAAATTTCTATGATAAAAGTTTGTCATTGTTGGGCTCATGGTGTTTCACACAAAATTGGTATTGGGTTTTTTACATGGTTTTATTGCCCTTGGGAAGTTTTGAAAAGACACCACTACCACAGTGTACTAATTGGCAGAGCTCTTGTGCCGCAGATGCAGGTAGTTGCAGGTTTAAATCCCAGCTATGATAATTAGTCACAAGCATGATTTCTTCCAGCAAGGAATAAGAATTGAAACCCCCAGGTGGCAATTCCAAGCAAACTTTTCTTTAAGGATGGCTTTTGACATTATATATTTATATACCCAAGTGAAGAAAGGATGTTAAACAGCAAAAAACAATCGATCAAAAGAAAATGTAATTATTCATATTATATTCTCTTTGAATAATATAGTTACTATTACATATTATATACTTTGCTTCCAACAGATATACAAAGAGGGGCTAGGCAGTGTATATCATATTAGGTATCTCCCTTCTAAATTTTATGATTTGCACTCTTTTTATTCAAGTGAAAAAAAATATTTTAAATCAATATATTTTTTTGGACGATTTAGTATCCAATATTTTTCAAATTAAAAAAGTGTTTGTTGGCGTTATCGCACATAAGCGCTTGTCAGATTCACGACTGCGTGGCTGATCGGTTTTGCAGGGGCGTATGTAATCCTAGAACACAATCTCGCGATCAATGAGATTTCAACGGGAATTTAAAAATGGCTGCTAGAGAAAGACGGAAAATCGAAAACAATGTAGTTTTGTGTTGTTTTGTAGTGTAATGAAGAAAAATGACTTGAGAAAGCTTCAAGAATTGAAAATAACATCTGTTAGGGTTTTAGAATGGGATCCCATATATTTGATATTCTCAGACAAGGGATATGGGCATCCATCACAGGGGGATGGTTCTTCGACCCGTATCAAAATATATTCTCCAACACGTTTCATCTGTATGTGTGGATGGGACTCCTGGTCTTCCCCTTCATTCTCTACCTGGTTTGTATTCTTTCTGCAAATGTGTAGATTATTTTATGGTTACTTTGTCGCAAGCTTGGGTAAATTCTGGTACAGTACGACGTTTGTCAGCTGTCAGTTTGTAGAACTTCCTTATCTGTTTTAAATAAACCTGACTACCGAGTGTTTAGATTGAAGAAAAGCTAAAACATTTTGTAACTGAGTAGTTTCAATTTATGTATGTTTTGCTGGTGTTCAATAAGTAAAAAATTGATGGAAATATATCTGAAATTGTGTTGGTAAATCAATCTTCATTTTTAGACCCTTGAGTCTTCTCTGATCGTATGGACCATATATTGTGCAACCATTGGAATATTCTTCACTGTGATTAAACTCGTCAACTTCAAACTCCATCATGTGTTTGACACCAGTGAGGTTATAGAGGATGCACCGAAGGAAGAGAATGCGGAGGACGGGGATAGCCGTGTGATTGAGCTCTGGTAATCAGTTTTTATTAGAACTGCATTTTTTAAAGCTATGATAAAAGAGGGTCCAATATTAAGAAAATATGTCTTTAATCTTATACAGAGTAAACATTTAATAAAAAATTAAAATTACAAGAAAACAGTTTGTAGATTTCTGATTCAGATAAATTGCATTATAAATTAATTTTGTTAATAAATGTATTCTGAAATTTTGTTAACAAAATAATAAGTAAAAAAAAAAACACAAATAATTTTAGACAGTAGAAAAAAAGTAAATTGTTGTTTAAAAATTAAAAATTGTTTCTATTGAAAACCTGCATCTATTGCCTGTGCTTAATAAATTCAAAAAATTTTGCAAAATAATTAACATCCTAATTTTCTGCAATAGAATGTATCATGAAAACCTTTAGATGTGTTGTTCATTTTACGACGGTCACTCTGATATGTTCTACTTCTTTTTTCATTGGCTTACTCAGTAATGCAGAAAATGAGGTGGAGCAGATTGAGATGGCCAGTATCCACCGCACCCCCACCCCGACTGACCCCACCGAGCCTGACAACCTGAACAATAATTGTGAATGTCTCCCCAGGGTAGAAATCAAATGTAAGTCTGTCTTAAGACATCCAGGTTTGTCAGAGTTTGCAATTCTTTATAATTCTAAGGGAACAATGCAAAACAAACATGTATATACATTCAATAAATTTTACATGTATTTAGAAAGTCATTGCATTTTTAGTAATGAAAATCCTATCATCCTTTTTCCTTGATGATGACATTATAAAGTTTATTTTTCATTTTTTCCTGTGTTAAGGTGGATCTGCTCCTTTGGCAGAACTAGAGAATGATGACATAGATCAAAAATCCATAAAACAAAGAAAAGCATCTCTAACAAGCAGTGAGTATGGTTATCTGAGATGTGCTGAATATTTTCTACTTGAATGTTGATATATTGTAATAAAATGAGTCATTTTCTGATGTACAGGTAATGGTGTAGCAGAGTACAAACAAATTATGGAAAAAGACCGTAATCTCCATCAGGTTACCGTTAAAGCAGAGGTGGAAATCAATCGAGAGTTGTCAGATGGAGAAGTGGAAAGTGGAGAAGTTAAACTTCCACCAAAACGAGAAGACACCGATTCAGATTTATCTCCAGATGGAGGACCCAAAATTCGTAAACGTCGCAAAGCCGTAAGACGCAGCAAGAGCGCCCTGGATTGTAGTCCGGACTCCCCAGTGCCTCGGGCTCACAGAGCTTTTGAAAAACTTGACAGATCACTACCGGCCAATTTGTATACACAGGTGGAGCTAGAGAAGGAGGAGGAAGAGGCTTCCTCTAATAGAAAAGATGGAGGTGAATCAGGCGATGTGAAGTTAGAGGACCTGGAGGGTTTGGATGAGGGAAGGGTATCCCCTTACAAGCAGAGGATGCCCAGCAATAAGGCCACCCAGCGACTGATGAAATACAGGCGCAGTTACTCTGCAGACGAGGGAGTCCCACCAAGGCCTGTAACTCCCCCACTGCGTGATGTGTATAATTCAGGACTGAGGAAAAGATCAAACTTAGAATCAAAAGACAATTCAAACAAGAACAGCAGTGAACTATTCCCAGGACTTGCTAATTTCCATGCCCCAGACATCTTGGCCGACTTACCGAGGGACAGTGGTGATAGTAACTCAAGGAATGAAACAAGGTGTGAGAGTGACCGATCGGATATAAGTGTTGGGGAAGTCAGGGTGAATGTGAAGAAGAGAGACAGTACACCCAGCAAGAGGAGCAGGCCGTCCAGTGCTGGGGACATCAACTCCAACAACGCTGCTGGAGACACAGGCCTCACCACAAGAACTGCTCCTAAATCTACACGATCCGGAGGTATAGGCTCCAAGATAGTCAAATTTTTCCAGAATGGTGGGCACAATACCAATTCTCAGGAGATTGCATCGGAACAGAGTAGCACTGTGGGTCTGGATTGTTTGTTTTGTACGGACAGCGATTCTACTGAGGGTTAGTAATTTTACTCAGGGTGAGAGTTATTACATACTGCTGAAACTTGTCCATTGTATTATACCGGTATCTGGTTTGAGTACGGTACAACATACTTGGTATCTAAGAATTTTTATAAATTTTTGCATTACATTCTGATTAATTTCATTCTATTTGATCTCATTGAGTTTTGTCAGTTATTTGAAATTAAATGTTTTTCAATGCTATTCAAATTTTTAGATGCATGTATTCCAATGTACATTTATTTGATTGACATTTGTAAATAGCAGAGCTTTGATTGACAGATGACAGTAGCCACCCCAAGGACCACTATCTGTCTGACTCATCCAGCACAATGACCAACGAAGGGGAGAGCACTTTTGATACTAGTCCAGAGCATCAACCTGTTCGCTCCCGTTCTGTGCCCAACAAAAACCGTGGAAGTCCCTTTGAGGATTCTGACAATGTCGATGATGATTCCAGTGAACACAGCACCTCTGCCCCTGGGGCGGGTGTCCTAGTGGTGTCAGAGCAGCAAGAGGTTCCCCCAGCTTCACCCCCACCCTCCCAGAACTCACCTAGGGAGGATGAGGAACTGGAGATTCTCAAACAACAGGGGGCCATTCCCAAGCACTATCGTAGGCCACTCAACTCCTCCTCTGTGGAGGGTGCTCCATCATTATCCTCTAACCAAGGTAAAAGGAATGTCTAGAACTTGATGGTACATGTGTGTGTACAAACAACTTTATATAACAAAGGGCTTGAGGTTGAGGGAAGTTGATGCTAAAAGCAATTGTCTATCATATTATCTTTTAGTACTCGTATTTAGCATTTCTTTGCGCTGTTTTTATTTCTGTGTGGTTGAATGACAAACAGCTTTGTAAAATTGTTTTCATTGGGAAAATTCGTGAAAAACATTTTACTAAATATATGTACAAGTACCAATTTATGAAACGATTTCTAGATAAGCTGTTTCTTCTGTATAGATCAAGGAGAAAGCACAAGCTCTGAGGAGCTGTCGTACTCGGAAGACTTCCGTCGTAAAATCCTGGAGATCCTCAGTGACTCCACTGACAACCCAGACAGAATGAAGAAGTTGTTTGAAGCTGTGATAGAAGCAAAAGGTAAGGGGATAACAAATCATTTAAAGCTGCGAAAAAGGGCAAAAAACCTGACTGTATACAATGCTTACAGCCATCACATGAATTACATGTTATTGCTTGGTGTTTGTAATTACAGATCGTAAAGAAAACACAGATTTGCCTGGACAGGAAACTTTTCAAAAAAGTAAGACACTTGTTTTACCCTTATGTAATTATTGCATGCTGTATTAACAGCACTATTTCCTTCTACATGTACCTTGTAATTGCAGACAATGAAGAGAAGGTGGAGGGTGGGGAGACCAGTAGGTCAGGGCCAATAGACGAGCAGGACCCCCAGTCCTCCAAGTCCACCACCCCCACGGAATGCTGTGCACTACTTCCTGACGCCAAAGACGGTGAATCGGCCCCGAGACAAAACACCAAGCTCAGCAGGTCAGTGAGATCCTCTGGGGGGTTGTATATTTATACTGTGTAGAATAGTGATCAGGCTATCAACCTACTGCTTTCTTACTTATTTACAAAAGGTTAAACTTACTGAATGACAAAAGATTACAGTTACAGCATTAATGAATTTATGCTTATTGAAAGTCAGTTTTATTCTCCTTATTTGACAAATGTATAATTTATTTGATGTAACAAATAATTTGAAATGAATCCTATAAATCACTGGTTCCAGGTTCTTTATTATAACCACGATTTACGGTACAGTCTTCCAATGTAAACGTAGAGTGAGATTTGTTATTCACATGTATTTATAATGAGTATTTCTGATTGACAGAAAGAGAGGGAGGAAGAGATTAGGGGTGCGACAAATGCAGCGAAGGGACACGCCTACCATTAAGACCCCGGTGGGCTCTTCCATTCATTCTGCCAAGGACCACAACGACACAAGCGAGGGGGCCGTCCATTGGTTCCAGGACGAGAGTGGTAAAGGCCTCAGAGATTCTACACTGTTCAAAAACCTCTCTCTCCTTATATTTTATGATTTTTTAAAAAAAATCAGATACATATTTCAGAGAAGTACAATGGAAATCAATATTTATAAGGTTTTAAAAATCCAAGATTTTTTAATTAACACTTTAATAATTTTACTCCAAAATTTGACAAATTAAAACAAGAACAGATTTCTTACTAAGATTTATAATGGAAAGTCTTGCACCTTTTATCCTTAGTTTTCAAAACACCTGTCAAAATTTTTTAACATAACTATCCTGGTACTTTTATGTCTTTTGGAATGGTGCTATTTACAGGTCAGTGGTTTGGGTACACGTTTGAGGAGAACAGCGCTGGTGTGGCATTTGTGGCTGAAGATCTTCCGGCCCACATGGACAACATACTTGACAAGAGGTACCTTCATTTAACCAATGGTCCTTTCATGTTAGAGCAAGAGGCTTACTTTTCTTTGTATTAAAATTTTAAGCAACATGCTTAGTAATTCATAGCTAAGCATATCGCAATCTACTTAAGTATATCGTTGCTATGTCAACAAAGTCACTTCTGCGTTCATTTTCATGGAAGTATTGATTGATTATGGTTGTGAAAAGAATATGAAAAAGAATGTGTTTCATTAAAAAGGCATACATACCGTAATATGTGTATAAAAATATAAGGGTTATCACACTTAAATATTATATAAGTATTTTATTTTCATGAATCTACATATAATATATTTACCGTAGATTCCTTATTTCAGTGAGAACTAATTCAGTCATTCAAACGTTTTGCATCAAATCATGAGAGTTATTAAAATCAATATTTCTACGGTGTAAATGTTTTTGAATTTTATTCAAAGTATATGTATTCTCTATAAAATAATACTGATATGAATGGTTGCTAACAACCAGAGTTTTCTGATAGCATGAATTTTTTTTTAAACTATGGTCATCCAAAAATTTGCAAGAGTACCTGCCATGAAGATGTTTAAGTTAACAATAATCATTTAAGTCAGTGCTGTGATATTGAAGAGACCATAGCAAAATATCTAGGTGTATAGACTGTTTAAGACTTTGTTTTAATCAAGAAGTATGGTGACGCTGGATTGAAATATCAAACCCTCTGAGTAAACTTTCCTTCTTTTAGTTTGAGCAGCAGTGATGGTTCTGGCCACGAGGACTCTGGATCCACTGTGATATTGGACTGCCCTGAGGGGGCAAAGAAAGAGGACACTTCTCTGGATCCCCTCAACCCAAACAACCCCACCTTCGACATTCCAAACTTAATACGTAACCGTAATGAGATGCAGCTTCTCCAGCAGGTGGCGTCCTCGTGCCTGATGCTCCGCCTCTCTTGTGATAGTTCTGATGACTCTGATATTCAGACCTTCTCTAAACCCAAAGAGAAAAAACCCAAACATTTCTACAAACTACAGCTTTTTCAAAAGACGTTTCTGAAGATTCGATTTGATCGATTAGCATTGCTGGCTCTCCTAGACAGGTGAGATACTTTTGATTTAAATTGATTGTTGAGTCACAGAACATTTTTAATAAGGGTAATTCACTGTAGCTAAATTTTCATATTGTATAAGGAACACTGATATGTAGTACATGTATTTTGAAACACTAAGAGATCAGGAATTTCTTACCTGGAATATGAATAGAGTATTTTTCTTACATAGTTAAAATATTGGTACATGTATTGGCTAATAAGAATACGGTTTGTTTTGATCAGGAATCTGTCTTTGTTGGAGAATTTGGTGACTGTTCTGATTGCGGTGATCGTGGGGGCCCTAGGGGCGTTAGTCCTGACCCGGAACTTCTACCATGACATCCTGGTATTTGTGTTCTGTTTCATCATGGCTGGCTGTCAGTACTCTCTTCTAAAGGTAAGATCTCACAGAGGCATAAACCTCCCACCCATTGAATTCATTAGTCAAAGCATTAAGTACCTTACTACCCGGAAACTTATAGAAATGAACTCCAAAAAATATCTGTATTGGCATTATATAAGGAATAAGGAATCATTCTTTGAGTATTATGAGGTGATTATTTCGGTCGGGGCGTGATCTCATCCAATAAAGCCCGAATGGCTTTATGATAGATTTGATCACGCCACGACCGAAATTGTCACCTCATAATATTCAAAGAATGATTCCCTATTTCTTATATTTTAAAATATAATTTTAAGCCATCGTACGATTAAATATTTAAATATAAATAAATAAATCCCGCTGGCGCCTCAATTTGGCGTCATTTGTATTGTGAGTTATATACCGGTAGTACAAATCGATACGTAGTGTTATCACGGGCAAAGACACTGGAAAATGTAAATATATTTATATTGAGAAAACTGCCATGCTGACCCCAATCTTACTTACACAAAATTCTATTTGATTATTTTATCATCATATTTAGAGTGTCCAGCCAGATGCAGCCTCACCCATGCACGTGAGTACCACAGTACAATTAGTAAAGTCAGCAAATTGTTATTTCATATTAAGAATTTTTTCACCGGTGCCAGAGGCTTAACAGGCATTTTGAGGACATTTTAGCCCTATATAATGGAATTAATACACCTAGCATATTTGAAAATTTAGCTGCCTTGGTATTCTAAATGTTTTTAAACATTTTGTTTGTTGTTTCTTTGAGTGAGGTATTTGATTGGTTTTCAGGGCTACAATCGTTTGGTGGTGTTTAGTCGTCCGTTCTACTTCTCCCTTTGCTGTGGCTTGTTGTTACTGCTGGACTATGCCATCCCATACTGTCCATCAAAACCTATCTCCGTGTACGGGCTGCCGTTTGGTTCAGTGGAGTCGCTCACATTCGCCAGAGACCTACTGACAAGTAAGTTCTACAGAAATACTATGAAACAATTAAAATTTGTGGGGGCCAATTATTTTGAATTTATTTTTGTTAATAGATATTTAATTCTTATAATTCATTGAGGTTGTAACTTCAGGGATGAGAAGAATCAGTGAAATTCTCAAAAATTGATCCATCACAAATTGTAATGATTCCATGGTATGCACTGTACATGTATGTACATGTTATCCTTGTAACATTCCAAACAATATTGATTTTTTATAGACGTTATCTTTTATGTATATCAGAAAAGTTTAAGTTACATTTTAATACCATGGAAAATGAAACTTGCATGGCTTTAGGAATGGATTCATTATAAGTTTGTTAGCTGTATCTGTGTTTTACTGTATTTGCATTGAATTTGATGGTCAGTATGTGTACAAGATAGTTGATGTACTGGGTAATACTTGTATAAGATAGTTGATGTACTGGGTAATACCCTTACAAGATAGTTGATGTACTGGGTGATACTTGTACAAAATAGTTGATGTACCGTCTCCTGTTTTGTAGTTCTGGTGCTCTGTCTGCCCGTGATATTCACCATCGGTCTCCTCCCACAAGTCAACACCTTCATCATGTACACCATGGAACAGATCGACATGCACATTTTTGGGGGAAATGGTGAGTTTTTGGTTTTTGTAAAAATTGCTATGATAGACATAAAGATTTAATTTGAGTTTTTAGTTTAGTTTCCATATACAGCTTACTCCACTTATATTGAACTCGCTTATTTTGAAATTCCGCTTATTTTGAAATAGAAATAAATCCCCAGTTTTTACCTCTCATATTCTTTGCATTGATTTCACGGATATAATGAAATCGGTTATTTTGAAATATTGCTTATATTGAAGCCACTGATCGGTCCCCAAAGGTGATAATAAGTTGTTTTTATAACGGTTATATTGAAGTTCTCCCTGGCTGCTGTCATCACAGTTGGTGACAGTAATTATGCCAGACTGACCGGTTGATATACAAAGGTGTGAATTAATAAGTTCTCTTCATGTGTGTTTTTATACTTTTATTAAAAAGTAAAATTTATTCACTGTTTAATTTTTTGTTTTTACGAATACGGATGTATTGAGGCTAGACGTAATATGGAAACCCAACGGAAAAGAAATACCTTATCTGCGGACGCTAAATACAAAATAGTTATGGCTATTGATGAAAGAACAAAGCCTTAATTCGAAATAGCTAAGGATTTTGAGATTATCGCGTGTACACTTACGATGATATACAAGCAGCGTTCAGCAATATTTGAAGCGTCTGAGTGTGGTGATTTTTCTCTAATGTTTTTCTGAAACGTAAAAGAATGCGATCCGAGATTATGATGAGGTTTAAGATAGTAACAAAACGAAACTTACAAAACTTTCGGATATGATTTTAATCAAACTTTCAAGGACTAATGTTCCATGTAATCCGTTTATTGTAATAGATAAATGATGATCTAATAATTTTCGGGTTTGGTTTTCTATGCTTACATCGGGATTGAACTTTCAAAAATGGCTGCTTCACGTCAGTCAATTTCGCTTATATTGAAATACGGATATATTGAAATAATTTGCATGGTCCCCTGAATTTCAATATATCCGGAGTAGGCTGTACATGTTCTTGGTTTAAAAGGCAGATTAATCTTGATGAGAATAGAATAATCAATTTAAATGGTTGGTGTTTCCATGGACCTGAATCATATTGATCTTGGTTTATATTTTGATGGCCTGATTGGTTTATTTGTCCGTCTTAGATTGTGTTTGATTGGTTTATTTATTTGTATGATGGTCTGTGATTGGTTTATTTATCTGTCTGATGGTCTGTGATTGGTTTATTTATTTGTATGATGGTCTGTGATTGGTTTATTTATCTGTCTGATGGTCTGTGATTGGTTTATTTATTTGTATGATGGTCTGTGATTGGTTTATTTATCTGTCTGATGGTCTGTGATTGGTTTATTTGCCTGTATGATGGTCTGTGATTGGTTTATTTATCTGTCTTTGATGGTCTGTGATTGGTTTATTTTCAGGCTCCATCAGTCTCAGTTCCTCTGTGTACTCAGTCCTGAGAAGTCTGGTTGGGGTTGGCTTTCTGTATGGATTCTGTTTCATTGCTATCGAGGTAAGGAAGAAAAAAGAGATCTGTGTAATCTATCGCTCTGTTTGTTTGTTGTTTGCTTAAAAAACACTGACATTTATTTAAAGAACTTTTTTCTGAAAAAGGGAAATCATTTTAAATTTCAAAGGGACAATACCTTCTTTAATTGTGTTTAAATTTTATTCATCAGAACAAAGTCCATAGTTTTCATCTTAGTTCAGAATAACTGTTATTTGATTACCTGTATCTTATATAAATGAACTAGCTGTGTGGTTTGTTTATAGGCGGGGGGACCAGTGTCCTGTGACAGCAGGGACCTCTCCCAGAATGTGGTGTTTTCGGTGTTCTCAGCGATCCTTGTGACTGTCTCCTATCATCTAAGCCGCTCGGCCAGCGACCCCAGTGTGCTGTGGTATGTCCTCCAGTCTGTAAATCACCCTCCTCTATATCTCAGGCACTTGTCTATTTCAGTCTGTAAATATAAGCTCCTTTTAGTGTGTCCAAATTATCTTAATATCTTGTATTGCTTTTACAGGATGTTGATCAAAGATTTGATCTGGGAAAAGGACAACTCGGAGTCAAGTGAAGAGGAATTGGTAGATCCTCTTCCAGAGAAACTCAAGAAGTGTGTGGTAAGTTAGGTGTAAAATTTACTCCCAGAGATGATTGAGAAATGTAAAGTAAAGTAAATTAGTCTAGCACAACTAATGGTTAAACCCCAAGAAAAGCAGAATAGTGTCTAGTTTTATCTGTATAATACAACGCTTTGTTCTTTTGCCGTTGACAGAGCGAGCGTCTTCAGTCGGATCTGCTGGTCAGTGTTTTCATCCTCATCATCGTGTTCGCGGTCCATGTCAGCACGGTTTTTAGCAGTCCTGTGTTACAGGTAGGTTATAATGTGTGACAGATGTGTTGCAGATACAAGTACAAATAGGTTATCAAATGTTTAGCTGTAACATGAACACTGGCAGTGCATCATGTCAGTTTGACACAATTGGTATCATGCATTTATCAATGTTTCCTCAAAGAATATTAAACATTGTATTAAGATTGTTGAATAGAGATTAGAGTAATTCAAAATCCCTCAGTTGTACATGTAGTTAGCAGCAGTACATGTACCTTACTTTTGATCTGACATTTTCTACAGCCCGTCCTGAGTGACATAATGTATTACATTGCCGCGGACATGCAGAGTATATGTACCTTACTTTTGATCTGACTTTTTCTACAGCCCGTCCTGAGTGACATAATGTATTACATTGCCGCGGACATGCAGAGTGTATGTACCTTACTTTTGATCTGACTTTTTCTACAGCCCGTGCTGAGTGACATAATGTATTACATTGCCGCGGGCTTCGGGTTTCTGGTCCACTACCTGATCCCTATGCTGAGGAAGGAGATGCCCTGGCTCTGCTGTTCTCATCCGATGCTCTCCAACAGGGAAAGGAATCTGTTTGAAGTCACAGGTAAGTAAATAACTAGATTAAATAACACATGGACTCCTGAGCACATCACAGGATATGCACAAAATGTTATTTCAGCAGAACATGGATGTATTTGATGACTGATAAAGCAAATTGTTATATCATCGTAACAGACATGTATTTAATGATTCTGTTTATCTTTTAGTGGCCCCAGAGATCATGTGGTTTGAGAAGATGTACGTGTGGCTGCGATTCTTTGAGCGGAATGTCCTCTATCCGGCGGTCATCCTGTGTGCCTTGACACAATCCAGTGCCAATATCATCTGTAAATTTGGCTCCTAGTGAGTAACTTGATCAACGGCTTAGTGACGGCTAATGAGAATCAAAGAAAGATAGAAATGAGGAATATACAACATTCATTTTCCTGAAATTCCTTCTGTTTAAAAACGAATGACTTGGTTACTGTATGCAGACTTTTTCCTGTAAAGTTTCTATTTTGCTGATGGCAAACATATTTAAACACAAATCTATGAACATTTTAAATCCTTGTTCTCTCTTCAACAGTGTGGGCCCTCTCCTTCTTGTGGTGTGTGCGGTGAAGCTGCTGAGATTCGCGTTCTGTAACACAGCGAAGCAGTACCTCATCATCACCTTCACCGTCTTCTTCTTTAAATATGACTACCGCAACGCATCAGAAACATTCCTCATCGACTACTTTGTTGTCTCCATTCTCCTCTCAAAGGTAAGGAAATCATCTTAGGATACATACTGTAATAATACAGGAAAATATTCACCCCCGTTTTATTTTTGCCCCATTCGCCTTCATTGTCAGTGGGCGAATTTAAAACCTGGGGAATTCCAATGTTCCAAATTATATCTCTTTACACACCACATTGCCTGGGCTAATTCAAGATGGGGCAAAACCGTTTAAAGTGAATAAGGACGAAAATTACACGGGGCGAAAATAACACTGTATACAGTAGTAAGAATGCATTAATGATGGAAAAAAGTTTGTTTAATTTGAAATTTGTAAGACTGGTGTACTCTGAGTCATTGTTTTACCACCAGTAAACCTTGACAAGGATCTCTCTCCTTTTAGTTCTGTGATTTGATGCTGAAGATGAAGTTTATTCTGACGTATATCGCCCCCTGGCAGATCACCTGGGGGTCAGCCTTCCACGCCTTTGCTCAACCCTTCAGTGTTCCTCGTATCCTTAACTCAGCTGTTAACTCAGACTCACACAGGCTGTGCTCCCAGCTTCAAATTTGTTATACTTTGGATTTGTTTTATAGTGAAATTTCAATTTAAAAGTTTGGTTGAAAATTCTTCATTTTTATTTTGACTTAAACAGTGTAAATGTTCTAAGATTTAGCATACCTTGAGTATATAATACATGTACATGTTTTAGGAATACTATGAGAGCATATTTTTCTTGTATTTTAGGAATACTATGAGAGTATATTTTTCTTGTATTATAATATATCTTTGTCTTTCCCAACTCTTACTTTGATTTTGACTTGTGGCCTATACATGTATATCCGGTGTATATAGCTGGAATGTTTAACATTTTCCACTAAAATCCCAAGTCCAATGGGACTTAAATATATTGAGACAGAAGATGCCTATTAAATAGACTGTAAACTGCATTTAGGGAAACTTTTGATGCAGGCTATCATTTATTTTCTGCTGTGGGTGGCCTTTCCTTGTTTACTTTGTGTGGTGTGTTGATCACTCTTAATGACCTTGACCTTGTTCAGATTCTGCCATGTTATTCGTACAAGCAGCTGTCTCGTCGTTTTTCTCGACACCCCTCAACCCGTTCCTTGGCAGTGCCATCTTCATCACCTCTTATGTACGTCCAATCAAATTCTGGGAGAAAGATTACAAGTAAGTCGTTTATCAATCATAAACATTTGGAGGACGTGGACATTTTTGTTCAGTATTGGAGCATTCGATTTATCTTTTTTCTTCTTTATGCTGCTTTGTCAGTCTCATTGCTACTAGACTAAGTATTTGAACAATAAATGGAACAAAAAAGTGTAATTAATGTACATGTAAGTAAAAATAAACATTCATGCATTGTGACTAGTAAAGAAGACGGTCAAATTCTTTATCATTGGATTTTTCAGAAGTATCATCAACTAGAGGTATCTTTATAGCTCTATTAGAGACAAGGTAATATACTTGTATTTATTGATGATATCAAATAAAGTTTTAATTTGAATTTTGCAGTACAAAAAGGGTAGACCATTCCAACACCAGACTATCGTCTCAGCTTGACTGTAACCCAGGTAAATCACTGATGGATCCCTGTACTTACTCTATCCAACCCTGTCTCATTTATGTCTTTACATTCAGTGCCCAGTAAGCTGTAAAATGCTCGAGTTTGTCTCAAAAGGAACCCCCTCAGTATCACCATGAGATATTTGATTTTGTAATGAACTGAAGATTTTGAACACCTCTGACTTTAAAGTCAGTCTCCTGATGCTGAAGATTGATATCATTGTATCAATACTGAATATAGATATCTCTGTGTTTATAATAGAAATTGATGTCTCCCTGTTGATATCATTGTATCAGTACTGAATATAGATATCTCTGTGTTTATAATAGAAATTGATGTCTCCCTGTTGATATCATTGTATCAATACTGAATATAGATATCTCTGTGTTTATAATAGAAATTGATGTCTCCCTGTTGATACTGGATATTGATATCCTCTGTTTCTTTCCGTCAGGTGCCGACGACAACAACCTGAATTCGATATTCTACGAGCACCTGACACGTTCCCTTCAGCACAGTCTGTGTGGGGACCTAATGCTGGGGCGCTGGGGTAACGTAGAGCAGGGAGACTGCTTCATCATGGCCTCCGACTACCTCAACGCCCTAGTACACGTGGTCGAGATGGGTAACGGCCTGGTCACCTTTCAACTCAGGGGGCTCGAGTTCAGGGGTCAGTATTCATCATGCTGACATATTTTTTAAGAAATGAATAGCAATACTTGACCTGCTAACAAAAATTAATACAGACTGAAATGTATGCTCTTGTTTTTCATTAGGTTTATACATGTATAAGGAAACGTACCAGTATTTGCAAATGAAAGTATAGATCTATGAAATCGAAGATTTGATTTTGTCTTTTGGTAATGTACACAGCTTGAACATTACTTACAGGAACTTACTGTCAGCAGAGAGAGGTAGAGGCCATCACAGAGGGAGTGAAAGACAACTGGGGTAAGGCAACCGTTTCACTCAGAGTCCTGTATCTTCTGTGTACTTTGATGTATATGACTAGAGCAATTCTTTTCTTGCATTTATCGGTCATGTACAGTTATGTATTAATGATACATATGTATATTCTATTAAGTGTCTGTATAAAAGGAGTCAAATTCTGTTTCTATTTTTAGGCTTTTGTTGCTGTGAGCCTGGTCATCTTCCCCATTTCCTGTCTCTGAACGCGGCGTTCAATCAGCGGTGGCTTGCGTGGGAGGTGGTGGTCACAAAGTACATCCTGGAGGGCTACAGTATCTCCGACAACAGTGCTGCCACCATGGTCCAGGGATTCGATGCTCGACGAGTTCTTCTCAACTATTATATCATGGTAACTCGCACCTTATACAGTTATTCAGTGTTTAATAATGATCAGAGGTGTAAGTGTCATATTCTTTTAACATATTATATTTAATGTGTATGAGTTTTGGCAGAAATTGGTTTTTTATTTGAGCAAGTAAGCGTAAATTTGATTTAGCACTTTTCTGGTGTTCTTATTTAGCAAAAGTGTTTTTTGCCATGATTAAAATAGATTAACAGTATTTTTAGAATCTTAAATAAGTCTTCAATTCTCTGTCCTGTAGAGCATCATCTATTACACGGTGAGGTCGCCCCGCCTGGACACCTGGCTGTCCAATGAGGCGGTGCTGGAGAAGTTACGCCAGACCGAGGAGGAAGACTTCGTGGACCTGGATCCTATCTTTACCCAGCCCACCGACGACGACTACGACCCCAAGATGAAGGGCGTGTCCCGTCACAAGTTCTGCAGTGTGTTCCTCGACTGGGTGCAGTACTGTGCCTCGCGACGAGACAAGGTGAGTGGTGGTGACGTATAACTTCCCACTGGTATGTAGGAGAGTTTATGCTGTTGATTTCTCTATCGAACATCATAAGAAGTGTATATTTAATCAGCAAAAACTTAACATGCATTGTAAAAATTAAAGAAGAAATATATGTTTTCTGACAAGTTAGCAATTCTTGTTACAACCCCAGGCTGTTTCATTTGAATCCGATAATTGAAAATACTATCCAATAACAATTTTTTAAACCTTGCGGATCATAGTTATTATGAGGAAATAAGGTAACATCATGCATAAGGACCTTTTCAATCGTACACAAAAAAAAAGGTGTCTTTACCGTTAGTACATCTTGTTACTATGTTGATGGTTTGGTGAATTTCCTTATAGAGTATTGACAG
This sequence comes from Magallana angulata, assembly GCF_025612915.1. Taxonomy (NCBI): domain Eukaryota; kingdom Metazoa; phylum Mollusca; class Bivalvia; order Ostreida; family Ostreidae; genus Magallana; species Magallana angulata. The sequence continues at coordinate 1,732,091 of NC_069113.1, read as the reverse complement.
TGGCAAGAACTCATCTCTGGTGTCCCTGTGTCTGTGCCTCGGACTTCTTGGACGGAGGGCCTTAGGCACCGCGGCTCACAACAATACCACCGCAGCAGGGTAAATAAGATTTTGATTGGCAGTCGTCAGTCTTGTACATGTAGATCAGTAATTTGTTTCATATACTGTTGTGGTGACTGGATAAAGGATGATGCCTGGTCATTAGACAAAGTTACTTATATTATATAACATGTGAACACATAGTCAGTTTTCAATTTCTGTATTTTAGGGCCGAGTTTTTCCTTTACGGATTACATGCCTTGTTTAAGGGAGATTTCAGGATTACGTCCCCTCACGATGAGTGGGTATTCGCTGATATGGAGTTGCTTAGAAGAGTTGTTGCCCCTGCTATTAGAATGGCTCTAAAACTTCATCAGGTGAGTACAGTCACTGTATTCAGTAAGAGGAATCATTTTCATATTGAGCTCAGTTATACATCATATCCATTTTCCAAATCCTAAACGAATAAATCTTGTATGTTTAATGGCAAAGAAATTTTCAATGTACATTCTGTTCTCATTACAATACTAGGACTACTACCTGTTTACTGACGAGTACGAGGACCACGAGACTCTATACAACGCCATCAGTAACTACGAACAAACTCTAGTCATCTCCCACGAAGCTGACCCCCAATGGAGGAACGCCGTACTCTCCAACACGCCGTCTCTTCTGGCTCTACGGTATGTTCCACCTCAACGGGTGACCGCATTCAGCTTTGTGTAGGGAAGTTTTTTTAGACACTTTGAGACATTAATGTTATACTGTAATAATTGTTTTAATTTGTTTTTCAGACATGTGTTCACAGACACAGAGATCTCAGATAAATATAAAATTATCATGTTGAACAAAAAATTCCTGTCCTTCCGCATTGTTAAGGTATGATTTTATTTATTTTTCAAAGTCTTTGTTTATCTATAGTCAGGATATGAGTTTATTTCCATGATTTTTAGGCAGAAGTTGGATGTGTTATTTTCTTTCCTCTTTGATTTTTCATTTAATCCTTGTTAAAAATATTTTTAAAAATATGAAAATTTATATCTCTTAACTTTAGTGTTAATAAACATTTTCAGGTGAATCGAGAGTGTGTGAGAGGTTTATGGGCAGGACAACAACAAGAATTGATTTATCTACGCAATCGTAACCCCGAGAGAGGCAGCATCCAGAACGCCAAACAAGCCCTCCGTAACATGATCAACTCGTCCTGTGATCAGCCAATCGGATACCCTATCTACGTGTCTCCACTGACCACCTCCTACTCTTCCACCCACACGCAGCTGGCATCAATCATTGGGGGGGAATTCATTCTGGCTAATGTCAAAAAATTCTTCAAGAACACCTGGATCAGGTGAGACAATGTTTATGTTAAAGATAGGTCCATTTATTTTTCCAAGATATTATAGTGACATACATAATATAGTCATTGGAGTTTACTTTTTGTTTGGAATGTTGTATGAAAACATAGTATAAAACTTTTAAGAGCTTTTTAGCTCACCTGAGCTGAAAGCTCAAGTGAGCTATTCTGATCACATTTTGTCTGTTGTCCGTCTGTCCGTCCGTCTGTCCGTCCGTCTGTCCGTAAACTTTTCACATTTTAAACATCTTCTCAAGAACTACAAGGCCAATTTCAACCAAACTTGGCACAAATCATCCTTAGGCAAAGGGGATTCAAAGTTGTGAAAATTAAGGGCTACACCCGTTTTCAAGGGGAGATAATTAGAAATTAATGAAAAATTTCGAGAAATTTTCAAAAATCTTCTTCTCAAGAACCAGAAAGCCAGGAAAGCTGAAACTTGTGTGGAAGCATCCTCAGGTAGTGTAGATTCAAAGTTGTGAAATTCATGACCCCCGGGGGTAGGGTGGGGCCACAATTGGGGGGTCGAAGTTTTACATAGGAATATATAGAGTAAATCTTTAAAAATCTTCTTCTCATAAACTAAACAGCCAGGAAAGCTGAAACTTGTGTGGAAGCATCCTCAGGTAGTGTAGATTCAAAGTTGTGAAATTCATGACCCCCGGGGGTAGGGTGGGGCCACAATGGGATGTTAAAGTTTTACATAGGAACATATAGAGCAAATCTTTAAAAATCTTCTTCTCAGAAACTAAACAGCCAGGAAAGCTGAAACTTGTGTGGAAGCATCCTCAGGTAGTGTAGATTCAAAGTTGTGAAAATCATGACCCCCGGGGGTAGGGTGGGGCTACAATGGGGGGTCGAAGTTTTACATAGGAATATATAGAGTAAATCTTTAAAAATCTTCTTCTCAGAAACTAAACAGCCAGGAAAGCTGAAACTTGTGTGGAAGCATCCTCAGGTAGTGTAGATTCAAAGTTGTGAAAATCATGACCCCCGGGGGTAGGGTGGGGCTACAATGGGGGGTCGAAGTTTTACATAGGAATATATAGAGTAAATCTTTAAAAATCTTCTTCTCAGAAACTAAACAGCCAGGAAAGCTGAAACTTGTGTGGAAGCATCCTCAGGTAGTGTAGATTCAAAGTTGTGAAAATCATGACCCCCGGGGGTAGGGTGGGGCCACAATGGGGGGTCGAAGTTTTACATAGGAATATATAGAGTAAATCTTTAAAAATCTTCTTCTCAGAAACTAAACAGCCAGGAAAGCTGAAACTTGTGTGGAAGCATCCTCAGGTAGTGTAGATTCAAAGTTGTGAAAATCATGACCCCCGGGGGTAGGGTGGGGCCACAATGGGGGGTCGAAGTTTTACATAGGAATATATAGAGTAAATCTTTAAAAATCTTCTTCTCAGAAACTAATCAGCAAGGAAAGCTGAAACTTGTGTGGAAGCATCCTCAGGTAGTGTAGATTCAAAGTTGTGAAAATCATGATCCCTGGGGGTAGGGTGAGGCCACATTGAGGGGGGGGGGGTGTTGGTGTTAAAATTTTACATAGAGATATATACTGTGGAATCATCAAATTTCATGGGGGCCAATTTCCGTGGATTCCTTAAATTTTACAGGTTCGTGGGGACGTGTTTTCGTGTATTCTCTTAAACCTACAAAGGAAAAATGACTTTATTACCATATTTTTTTAATTCATGGAGGATGTTAATTCGTGGATGAGAGGTATTAACCCACGAATTCCACGAAAATTGAACCACCACGAAATCTAATGATTTCACAGTAGAGTAAATCTTTAAAAATCTTCTTCTCAGAAACTAATCATCCAGGAAAGCTGAAACTTTTGTGGAAGCATCCCCAGGCAGTGTAGATTCAAAGTTGTGAAAATCATGATCCCCAGGGTACGGTGGGGCCACAATAGGGGGTCAAAGTTTAACATGTGAACATTGGAAGGGGGGGGGGTGTGTTAAAGTTTTACATAGGAATATATAGAGCAAATCTTTAAAAATCTTCTTCTTAGAAACGGATCAGCAAGATGATTCTTTATAATTGTTAAGACTTTGGCTCCAGGACAATTCTTCGGCCTCACAAGAAGGTTCAGAGTTTGATGCAGCTAAATATCCCATATATAAACAATTGTAAAGGATCTTTTTGAGAACTGCAATACTCAACATGTGATATGACTATAAAATTGAAGCAGGCAGCTATTTTTTCATTAGATCTTTTTGTATTACTGTATTGAGTTATTGCCCTTGATTTATTGATTCTTGATTATTTTAATTAATGCATCCCCTGTTAACCAATTATTGTGATGATTATTTTTATACAATAATAAATATTCAATGTATATAAGTTGTTCTGCATAAGTAGTTTTGGGTTAGGCCGGATTAGTTTGTTTATTTTCGATTTCCAATTTTTAGATACTATGAATTATTTTAGGCCGGCACATATATAGGGACAGTGTCTATTGCATTATAATGAGCGACTGGTTGGGGTTAAACTTGAACAGGCATGGATAGTTTGAGTGTGTGGACACCCCTGCTCTATCTAATCTTTGTATTTTCTAACCTATGATACAGCTGCCCTGTATCGCATTAATACAAGTGTGCGGTCATACCTGCTTGTGGTGGTTGCGGCGGAACACTAGTGTATGGTTATCCTTGCTGGTGTTTTGGCCTTTCTAGCGCAAGTGTGCGGTCATCCCTGCTTGCGTTATCCCAGCTTGTGTTAACGTTGGTACCTGTTGAGTTGCGTAGGTGCGCGGACATCCTTGCCTGCGTAACATGAGTCCTTCTATATGTGCAGGAGCGGTAAAGTCTGCTTTTGTAAATATTGGCAGCAATCAGGGCTTTCCGAGTTCCAAGGGGGAAAAATGGATTTTATTTATACAGGATCTACATGTATTATTGTACATTGTCCAGATTGTTTGTATTATGACTCCATTAAGCTGACTTTATCATACCTATTGTTCCTCAGGTGAGCGATGTGGCCCATGGGCCTCTTGTTCTTGGAAATAAATGCAACTAGCTGCACTGCAGGCCTCAAAGTGAAATATTTGAATATATAATATACATGTATTAATTTTGGTATAAATTTGTATAATTAGTAAACACAAAAAGTATACAGGTAATGTTTCAACTTACTTGTATTTTTTAATTCGTCGTCAGGATGCGACAGAGATGTGGCGCCACCTGTACCAGTGGGAGCGCGAGCTGTCCCGAGGATTTACCCTACACAGTGGCCTGCTCTCACACCGGGGCAGCCATGACACTGGGTAATACAATACTTACACGACTTAGGTTGATGGATGTACATCTAAAGTCTGTTTGTACCGACTACTGGGTAATACATTACTTACACGACTTAGGGCAGCCATGACACTGGGTAATACAATACTTACACGACTAAGGTTGATAGATGTACATCTAAAGTCTGTTTGTACTGACCACTGGGTAATACAATACTGATACATGTATCACATACATGTACGGTGATAAATACCGGTATACCACTTTAGTCTTTTTATACTGGACTCATAATACAGCTCTCTTATTTATTGTGCTGGTGTTTGAAGTTTATTTAATGAGCCCCAAATAAAGGTTGAGATTAAACTGTAGGAAAAGAGATGTTAAATTATTTATTGTTGGACTAAATAATCTAGTTTTAATTTATAAAGCAAGCTAAATCTAGTAAACTATACATGTGTGTACCAGGTATATGTACCTGAAAAATAGAATTGAATATACATGTACTTCCTGTTTGGGGTGTTGTTTTGACAATATTGACCTACACGTACTTTCTGTTTGTGTTGTAATTTTGACAATATTGACCTACACGTACTTTCTGTTTGTGGTGTAGGGACACGATCTGTGTTGTCCACTCCCACCAATCAACAGGACATCGGACTCCAGACTCTGGGTAACAGAGGAAGCTTAGTCTCCACAGCCAGCTCTGCCAGCAAACCAAACGCTCTGGTGACCCTGGCAGGGTTCATCTCCGAAACAACCTCTAACAAGGAAAATGTCACTCAGAAGGTCAAGGTATGTAACTATAAATAGCAAAGATGGAATACCGTTAAAATGGGAAAAGTTATATATTTTTGCTGAGTGATCAGAAAATGATGACAGTAATATGAAAGCTATATTTAGCAAAATTGTAAAATACGGGTAAATGAAATGTAAAATGTTATATACTTTTGCTCAGTGCTCAAATAAAAATGAAGGCAATTTGAAGGCTATATTTTGGCAAAGTTACGATGTTGTGTCTGGAAATGTATTTAAGATATCCCTACAATTGTTTTACAGATAATGGACACAAGTTATGTGTTTGACAATATTAACCTTGGGAGGCGAATTGACGTTCAGTGGCCGAATGAGGAGTGGAGACAGAGTGGGGGAAAAAGTGGGTGGAACGGTTGGTCGCCGTCGCGGGGCATGGAGGGGACGGTGGTCCACAAGTGGGTACCTTGTCACCGCGACACGCTCAAACGCTCCCACATCAACAAAGTCATATACCTAGTGCAGATCTCAGATAAATATGTGCCAATCTCCGAACAGGGCGTTCTGGACTTAGCTGTTGAACCGGTCAAAACATAGCGGACTGTCGGCTGACCTATTGAGGTCAGCACTACTTATAACATTCCCAGTTAATTTACATACACCAACTGTACAGTACCCATGTTCTGCTGTAAGCAATAATTATAAATCAGTGCATATCATCGTGTATCTTGAGGAGTCCAAGTAAGGTACCCAACGGACAGGGATCTTGTAAGATTGTAGTGTGGCTGGGAGACCTGCTTTTATTCAGCAGACAAGGAGGGGGTACATACCAAAGTTTTAAGAGTTTTAGTTGTGTCAGGTGCTATATATTCGTGTTTCATGTTGAATTCTGAGACTGTGATAACTAAGACACAAAGCATTCAGATTTTTTTTTTAATCTCATGATCGTTGTAGTTTATTGTCATTTATATTTTACAGAGAATCAACCAAGATTGTTAGACTTTTATCAAACAGATTTCATTGTTGTAAATCTATCTGAGTTTGTACCATGGCCGTGGTTGGTCATATGATGATGGAGTTTGATATTGGACTATTTTTATTGGATAAACCAAAATCAATATACATGTACCATATGATGCTGTATTCATGCTGGTTTTTTAGTAGTTGTGCGGCATTGTGGGAAATCATACTTAGGTATCAAATCTCTCTACAGATCTTAATTCAAGTTTGATTTTTCTACATATCTTCAAATCAATAAAGCAATACCACAGAGGTATGGTATCTGAAAATGTCGAGATGCACAAAATATTAAGGACTTTGTTAGGACTTTGTAAGCATATTGTTTCCATTGCTCTAAAGGCATACAGCTCAATAATTGTAAGAAATGTTTACAAGATTGTTCACAAACACCTGAGACCTCCAAGTTTTCACTGTTTTGTTTTGTTATGAAATCCTGTCTGTCTGTCTGTGTGTCAGAGTACTATGAGATAGTGTCGGGGTAGTTATGGTAATGCTTAACTTCAAGGCACTTTTCCAAGATGTCCGTCCGCCTCATCATTCCTGTGGCCATTAGTCCTGTTTGGTTTGTGTGTCTGTGCGTGTACACAGGAGCAAGGCTTATCAAGCACAGAGTGCGTAGCCGATTCTTCCAGTTGATTTGTATATTGTGTGGCCTGCTTGAAAGTTCATGGAAAGGTTCATTATAGATTTAATGCTTTTTTTCATCCATGCAATTAAAAAATGATGTCTTACCGGTTCTATATCAAGTATTTAGCTATATTTTGTGTGTATAACCAATTAATGTGATTTGTAAATCATGTTTTTAATGGAAAAGCGCGTGTGTGTGTGTGCATGCAAGTGTGTGTGTTTAAGGATGAATGAGTTGCCAAGTTTACTCCAGTCATTATTTACACAAGTTCCATGGCCCCTTGTATGTTTCTACATGTCTGCTTATCTTGAATTAATTAACTTTATTTGAACTTAAACAACTTTGGGTTACTGCTAACTTTTATTTTATTTTATTTGCACACATTATGCAATATGATTTTTGTACAGCAAATGCGCCATAAGAAAAAATTTAAATAAAAAAGTTAAATGTTAATAAGTTTGGTATACATGTAAATACAAGCTGATACTATAGTCTGTCCCAAGTTATTGCTTCATTCACTTTTTGATGATTTTTTATAAAAATACACATACCTGTGAAAGAAATACAGTTGAAATCGATAAAAGGGAATATATCCAAGATATCTTCATTGAACAATTATCATTTTTACTCATAAAAGTTCACAGGAACGAAAACAAAATTCTTACGGAGATTTATAATGGTAAATGTTTACATCTTTTCTTCATTCTAAAGTACTCGGGATACCTCGCGTAAATATTCAACGCTATCATCGGGGCTTATTGATGGCTGATGCAATGCAAAATCCCTGTTGACTTTATATTTTTGGATGTGTATTGAAACCTGAAGCGGTAGAGGGGGCTTTTCAAAACAGATAATCTAAACATTTTTAATATTAGTGGATGAACATAGTTTGAGCACAGAGGTATTTATGATTATCGAAATACTGTATCAAGCAAAAAGTGGTGGAAGCAAAAACTCAGGACAGAGTATAGACAGTTGATGAGAACTGGACTGTTTGTTGATTCACACCATTCAGGGTGTTTGTCTGTGTGTCTGTGCAAGTGTCGGTGTGTGTGTGGAGTTTGGATATTGTTGAAGTTACTGTGTAGTACTCTACTGAACGTCTGTCTGAATGTAATATATTGTTACAAGTTACATGTAATACTTTAATGTGATTGTAATTTATTGTCATATATAATTTTAAGATATAAAACTAACAGATGTTAAACATCTCAATAAAATACCAAATCACAAGTAATGTCTGGCTTTTATGTTATGCTTTTATATTGATATGTTGACAGGTTTATATATGTAATGTACTTGTACATGTAGGTGGGAAACGGTATGTACATTGTACATGTTTAATGCTTTAAAAGCATATTCCTCTGTGGACATTTCTCTCTCTAAAATCCAATTTTAATTTCATTTGTTATACTAACCTCTTACCAATCATTATTATACATAAGGATATCCTTCCTATATTAACTTTGTAACTGTTAAGTATAACTTGCCCATTAAAATGAAACTTGAATTCAAATTTTCCAATTTTGATAAAATAGATGAGAGTTTTTTCCCATTATCCATGCAGACGAAGTGTCATATATCCTTTACTGTGTAAGGATGGTTACATACCTGATAGAGGTGAATCAACAAGAACCTCCTACCAAGTTTGCATCATCTAATCCTAAATAATAAATCAAGGAATGCCATTGTTTCTGTTTTATTTGCTTTTATATTTACTTCAATAACAAAAACAATAATAGCTCAAAAATGGACAACTCATTGTATGAGGTTCAAGCTTCTATTCCTATTTCCTTGGGACTTGTCTTTTACAACATGTCAAGTGTCTCCTAAACTTGGCGGCCAGTCCAGCTCAACACTCTGAAAATAAACATTGGATTATGAATACAGAGAAATGAACAAAAGAGAGGACTTCAAATAAAACAAAAGCAACTACATGTATAAAGGACTATATGCAGTGCAGAATTACGCATTCCCCCCCCCCCCCCCCCCCCCCCAAAAAAAAAATTATTTTGATAAATTGATGTTTTATATCAAAATATTGGTGTTTTCTGAGGGTGTTTCAACTAGGAAACATCAAGCGCAGGCAGTATGATGCCCATATTGATGTTCATAATTATATGAACAAAAACATAGGTTAAGATCGTACTTGTGCAGATCTGCACACTATACGTACAAATGCAAAATATAAAGAAAAAAAATGACAATATTTTCATTTGTTTGCAAAATTGCGGGAATTAGCTTATTTAGGTGACGTCATAGATAAACAGCTAATGGACAATGATAACTAAAATCAAGATTTAAGTAATAGGCATCCTCTGTTTAATTATTTCTTAATATTCGAGTTTTATATGATACCATTTAAAAATTGGTTAAAATTGGGGGCAGATATTTGATTACGGGTATACCAAATACAGTTCTTTTAATCCCACTTTGATTAAAATAATTAACATAACCAATTTAACAATACCAAGAAAGAGTAATGGGGGGGGGGTTATTATCTCTGTTTTTCAGTCTTAATTCAAAGATGTGTGACCCAAGAAACTTATTTCATTATTTCCTGTGAAATCAAAGGAGATATTTAATAGAAGAAGATTTAAGTTTCCCGAATAGGCAGTGTTCTACAGACCAAACCTTACTGATGATCTGCACATGTCAACTTATGTGATCCTGCTCTAATAAAATAAAGTTACCATAGTAACAACTTTCTAGCTCACCTGAACATCCAGCTCCAGAATGTCACATTCTACACCAGTGAGCGTCCCTATGTTTGGGGTGGTCCTCCCAAAGTCCCCGTGAACAAACTCCTTGATATAGCTAGGTCAAAGTTAAGGTTTAACACCATATGATCTGATAAGTAAGGTATCTCTCTATGAGATTAAAGGCTCTCATTCATTTTATTAAATTGTCAAATTAAAAAGCAATTTTGGTCAAATTTTTTCCAATACAGTATGCTGGAATTATTGTAAGTCAGGTCTATTTAATGGGGTGCTAATTTTCATGTTCAATACTAAGTTGTCAATACTGGATTTGCCAGATTTTAAGCTTGACAATGTGTAAACACATGTATTTGTATAACAGATATTTTTGAATTTGTCAAAATTACACGATCAAATAAAATGGTTTACCATCATATCTTATGTCAATAAACTATACAGGCAGTAAACAAACATAGGTAATCATAGAATACTAAGCTCACCGAGACGAGACATCACCCTTATGAGACATCACCTTCATAATACCACCTTTATCATTTTATATGAAAATCATACTTTATGATCTTGGATATTCATGGATTCTGTTTTGACAAAATATCGTATATCATCTGATAAATTTTTTTATGATAATCATATGTTAATATGTTAATCAATACAATGATATAAAATTAAATATTGCATCATGTCATATTTCTAATATAATATATATCATATAATAAATAAAATACCGTAATAAACAATAATGAGATTTGATATTGTAACGTATGATATGACATTGTATTGTGTTATACCTTATTGTATTTGATCAAAAAACATAATACAATATCATAAAATATAATACAATATAGTATCATATTACAATATCATATTACATAATACATCATAACACTGAAACATGATATTATATTGTATAGTATAGAATGATATTGTATTGAATGACACTGAAACATATTTGATACATTATATGATATTATATCATATAATACAATATAATTTGATTCCAACATTGTATCTTATCAAATGATACAATATTATGTGATATGGTAAAATATTATAAAATACATTATTATATTATACATATTGCATCATATGACACAATAAAATATATTACAATATCATATAATACAATTTCATGTGATATGATAATATATCAAATAAACCAATATCATATCATACAATATCGTATGATACAATATTATATAATATAACAATATCATATAATACAATTTCATGTGATATAATTCTATATTACTGAAACCAATATCATATTATACAATATTGTATGATACAATATTATAGAATATACAATATTGTATCATAGGATACAATATAATATTTTGCAATATCATATGTAATTGTATCATGTGATAAAATAATAAATTAAAAATACAATATAATATTATACAATATTGTATCATAATATACAATACTATACATAACAATATCATGATACATAATCATATCATAAAATATCAAAAAAATTGATACAATCTCATATCGTATCGTATAACTTTTTATAATATAACATATGATATCATATTGTATCATATCAAACAATATTGTTTCATATCATACAATACTTTATCATAGGAATCATGTTATATCATTTATCAACAAACACATCTATCTATCGAGCTGGTTTGAGTGAGGTAGGAGATTTCTTTAGCATCCTTGATAATGGAGATCAGGCTCTGCTTCTGAAGCAACCTCTGCATTTAATTTATAATAAAGTTAAATCAACTATGCAAGCTATCATCTATAAAACATGTGACCTGTTCCAAAAAACTAAACCTCATCCAGCATCCGAAACCTATGGCTCAGATTCAGCATTCAAGCCCATCAGGTGCATTTGTATCATAAGACGCATCATCCATGCAATTTTGGTGAAGTTTGGACCAGTAATAACTAAGATGTCATCATCAGAGGGCACTAGCAATTAAAACCTTAACTTCCTCCAGCATCCGCAACCTATGGCTCAGATTCAGCATCCATGCCTGTCAGGTGCATCTGTATCATAAGACACACCATCCATTCAAGTTTGGTGAAGTTAGGACCAGCAATAACTAAGATTTATTTTTTAGCATCCTTGATAATGGAGATCAAGCTCTGCATCTGAAGCTACCTCTGCGATTCATTCATATTACAGTTAAATCAACTATGCAAGTTTGAAATAGTACTATCATCTATCAAACATGTGACCTGTTCCTAAAAACTTAACTTTATCCAGCATCCGAAACCAGACTATGCATTCAAGCCTGTCAGGTGCATCAGTATCATAAGACGCACCATCCATGGAAGTCTGGTGAAGTAAGGACAAGTAATAACTAAGATATCATCATCAGAGGGCACCTGTTTCAAAAACTTTATCTAATCAGCTCTTAAAACCTTAACCTCCTCCAGCATCCGAAACCTGCTCGAAAATTGCTCAGATTCAGCATTCAAGCTTGTCAGGTGCATCAGTATCATAAGACGCACCATCCATACAAGTTTGGTGAAGTTAGGACCAGTAGTAACTAAGATATCATCATCAGAGGGCACCTGCAACAAAAACTTAACCAGCTCTAAAAACCTTAACCTCTTCCAGCATCCCAAACCTATTGCTCAGATTCAGCATCCAAGCTTGTCAGGTGCATCAGTATCATAAGACGCACCATCCATACAAGTTTGGTGAAGTTAGGACCAGTAGTAACTAAGATTAATCATCAGAGGGCACCTGCAACAAAAACTTTAACCAGCTCTAAAAACCTTAACCTCTTCCAGCATCCGAAACCTATTGCTCAGATTCAGCATTCAAGCTTGTCAGGTGCATCAGTATCATAAGACGCATCATCCATACAAGTTTGGTGAAGTTAGGACCAGTAGTAACTTAGATATTGCTATCAATGGGCACCCGCAACAAAAACTTTAACCTGCTCCAAAAACCTTAACCTCCTCCAGCATCCGAAACCTATAGCTCAGATTCAGCACTCAAGCCTGTCTGGTGCATCAGTATCATAAGGCACACCATCCATGCAAGTTTGGTGAAGTACAGACCAGCAGTAACTAAGATACTGCTATCAAAGGGCACCTGCAACAAAAACTTTAACCTGGTCCAACAACCTTAACCTCCTCCAGCATCTGAAATTTAGGACCCAGATTCAGCATCCAAGTCTTTCAAGTCCATAAGTAGGTCCAGATGCATCATCCATGCAAGTTTGGTGAAGATAGGACAAGTAATAGCTTAGATACAGGACCTGCAACAAAAACTTTAACCAGGTCCGGACGCCGACGCCGACGCCACCGCCGACGCCGACGCCGAGGGTATAGCATAAGGTCTCCTTGACTTCGTCTCGGTGAGCTAAAAAATCAACTCTACAGACAGTAAACAAAAAATCAACTCTACAGGCAGTAAACAAAAAATCAACTCTACAGGCAGTAAACAAAAAATCAACTCTACAGGCAGTAAACAAAAAATCAACTAGGACTGAAGATAGGATACGTGCCAGCTTGAGTTAAGAGGTTCAAGGTGAAATGAAGGTCATCAACTTTTTCTGCTGACATGCTGTACACAACTCTTTCCCTGGTCGCTAAGGGTCGACGATGAAGAACACGAATTGGAGTTTTCTGGTAAATTACCAGATCCTAGAAACCAAACAGCAATTCAAGTTTACCATAAAAAAAGTACCGGTACTTGGACAGTTCTGTAGGTTTTTTTCCTAATTTTCAAATCTTTTAGACATACTGCTAATAAATTTATATCAGTAGGATTCAAACCACTAAATTTTCACAATTGAGACTTAAGAAAAAAATGTATAATGCACTTAAAATCATACAGAGTTTCAAAATGACGAATACTGATTTTGAAAATTAGAGGTGGTCCCCATTACCTTGACCTCCTGAAGCTTTTGGAGCTGTTCCTGAGACAGAGGTTCCTTGGACCAGCACAGCGCGGAGTACGTCTTTGTTTTCTCGATCTCTCCTTCCTTCAGCTTGTTGATATCATTCCTGCTCAGTGAGTAAAACTTCAGCATTTAGGGAGACATCAATGAAAAACTAATAATCTGGTACTTACATGTTACACACACAGGCAGAACAAGGGCCAGTCTAATAAAAATGTTCAGTTAAAAAGATATACTGTAAATTCCTAATTAAACGCAACGAATTAATATCCGCGTAAAAGCATCCCTCGCGTATTTTAAAATCTCGTTTTTATTTTCTGAGAGCTGAGAACTATAAAAAAATAGTACAAAAATTCCATTTTCACGATTTTATATTCTTGCAATTTGATACAAAGGGGGAATCGCTGAATTAAGTACTCGCGTAAAATAAGGAATCTACAGTACATTATGATATTGTGATACCAGAAAATTGAAGTGTGACATATATAAGTTATTGAGATATCAGTGACATCATAACTTTAGGTAATTACAATCAAACTAAGAATAATTCAAAAAATGATGGATACTTTTCAACAATCTGTAAGTCTCTGACTTTCACATCAGCAGATTTGTTGATTTCCTAAAAAAAAAATTGTTACTGATAATGAAATTTATATTGCACACATGCAAAGGAACGTTACTAGAACATAAGCATTGCACAGTCTGTACAGTTACGTAAATATGCAGCATGTCATACAGGAGATTAACAATTCGATCACCTGTTGTATTTCTGCCAGATCTTCAGGCGTGAGTCGGACTCGGTGAGGGTCAGCCATCTCTACTACAAATGGCCTCCCTACAAACAAATGACAGCATTCATTGCAGTCTACACAAAGAACAGGGTTAGGTAGCCTGGTGTGGAGGCTTTTGTTTCAGCTCTAGAGTACATACCTTTCCCCAACATTCTGACATCAACATCTTCTCTTCCAGATGAAGAAAATCGTTGCTCTGAAAGAGATAAAATCCTCCATTTTTATTCACAGTAAAACTCCCTTGTGTAAGAAAGTTATATATTTTCCATATCCTTCATGTCTGGATTTAAAGAACATCTGTAGAAACTTAATATTCATGTCCCATTGGCTTCCTAAAGCAAGTCTTACTTGATGTTCATGTATTTCTATCAAATACTGTGGTTTCACCAGTATTCGTTGAATACCAATTTTCGTGGATTTCATTATTAGGTTCATCCATGAAATTGAATGTTTATCGAAGTGCAATCTCCACTAATATTTTGTATTAAAAGGATCATTGGCCATGAATCTGCGTATCCTTGAAACTGTGATTTTCACTTCATCCACGAATTCAAAATTGATTCCCTTGAATATTGATGAAACCCCAGTATCTGCTGTCGGACTTGCCAACGAATTTCAACGAATTTACCTTCTCCAAATTACCTGTAAAAAGAAATTTCTTTTTCAATGGTCCACAGATTTCCTCCTCCACTGATGATTCGCTTTTTCTTCCTCCATCTAGAATCCACGGCGTCTGGCTCAGAGTGCGACTGTACTTGTTGTAACGACCTATGATCAAGATTTTCTTAACTGTATCATACTAACTCATGAATTTGTTGATAATAATGCGACTCCATTGCTGGTTGAGTCACCAAATTATTAAGAGTTACAATTTTTTAAACTCTTGAAACCAAGTGACAAAACAATCAAGGCATAAAAGTGTTTCCTACAAAACTTGATACATGTATTAAATGGACTCCAATATAGAACTGACTAATATAGGCATAATCGTGTATGAAAAGTGGCAGACTAAAAGGCCATATATACACGTTATGTACCGGTAAAACCCACTTCACAAAAATCCTGGTTGTCATAAAATGACTTCAGATGGTCATACAGACATTCAAACAAATTAATTAAGAAAGAAAATTTTTCGATTGATGAATAGAGCACTTACCAGCCACAAAGACTGCATCGTGAACACACCTGATGTCCTCACAGAGACAAACATTGGTCTCATTACTCTTAGGAAGACTGTAGTTTCTATACAAAACACAAAGAAAAAGAAAAATCAAACTCAAAACCAACAAAAATACACTGACATAGAATGTTTTATGCATGTATCTACAGTACAGATTTAATCAGATTACAGTGTGTATCTATTAATGTAATCTTGAAAATGTTTGCATGTGGGCAAATCTTTCAGTTTCAAAGAAAAAGTTTTGCAAAATTTTCTAGCATACAAACTGTTTTGAAAAGAGGCAAAGTTATACATTGTCATAAATACATTTAAGAGATTCTTTATTTTAAAAAAAATAAGCCTCAGACAAACACTTTGTTACATGGAAATCCCAAACTTTTATCCCACAAAAATATCTACATTTTCGGTACGTAAGAGGATCTTTATTCACCACACCTTTTGAAATACCCCTCTGTCATTTTGGACAAAACTCTAGCTACATTAGCCCTTGTGTAGGTGTCTCCATAACTCTATAAAACAACAACAAAAATCAGCAATTCATTATATAACTACATTGTATACTACAGTATCTTATATATATGTATACAATAAAATATGTTCAAATCAAATACAGTACACATTTACCTTCATTAACACTATCATATATCAGATGCTTCTAGATCGTAATTTCTTTTTTAATATTGTGGATTCTAAGTGCTTATAAAACATAATTATGTGATATGAAATGATTGCTATATGTATCATAAAATTGAAAATAAATTTAAAAATTGAAGGTAAATACTTTATTTAAAGACCATATTTCTGTAAAGATATTTTCTATATCCTGACAGTAAATAATTAAATTGATACATGTACTACATAAAACAGTTGTCTGATAATTGGTACAGTATCTACCGATACATAAACAGCATTAGTGATTCATGTATACCCTTTGTTGCTTTCTTTTTCTGAACACTTCTGGACTGTGGTATGACCTACAATAGCCAGGTTAACAGAGTTAGTGTAAAGTTAGTGTCTATTTGCATTTACATGGAATGGAGAGCTTCACTACATCAAATGTGGGACAAAACTTACAGAAACGTGCACTCTTTGTCTGACTTTTCATAGGTGAAATTCAGAATAATGTCAAACTTGCTCTGGAATAGATAAGATTATCACTTAAGGTGGTATGAGACACCTGTCAATATTAATGGGGATAAAAGTAAATTATAATAAAAATGTTTTCAGATCAATTTTTTTTTTTAAATTATACTTGATTTTATTGTTTATTTTGATAAGAAGTACGTCACAATATGGAGGTGTTTCATACTACCTTAATAATTATATTTTGCAGCTATGGTTGTACCTTTAAAGACATAAAATTTACCTTGAGCTCGAACGGAGCATCTAGAGCTGCTGCCAGGAGTGGGCCACTTCTCCATTTCCAGACATCTTTTACTGAGGATATCTCCTCCACCTCCCTGTGTTCGTACAGAGACCTGAAATCAATCCACAAAACTAACACATTTCAGTTACCGGTATTTAATTCCATAAAATAATCATAATAACACAGATTTTCACTACTTACTTGAATTTTTCTTTCAACAGCAGTAATATGGCATGCTATAAAAGACGAAAAGGAGTTTGTTCAGAAACAAAGACAACCAAACAGTCTTCACTGAATAATCTTTACCGTTGAGCGTAAGTCAGCACATAAAAGACTTAGTTCTGAAATAAGTGACAGTAAGTTGGTCCTATTTATATCATATGTAGTTCTAGTTATCTTACCTCTCTGAGCAGTGAACAGACTGGCGTAGTTAGAGAACAAATGAAGTTTTTGAACTGATGGTCACTGGTTCTAACCGCCTCCACAACCTGAGGAAAAATTATCAAGTACCGGTATCATGATATTTCAGTCTTTATTTTCAGATCAACATCAGTTCATTTGAATCACTTGGTAAATAATTTGCTTTAAATATTCTGTAAGTTCACAATGTTGGTATTTACCTTTCGGCTGAATTGCCTTATTCTTTCAAAGGCAAACATTCAAAAGCATTCACTCTGATTCACTCATTACAAACAAAGTTTGGAGGTTTGGAGGTACCAAGATCACTGACCCTGTTTAGGAATCCCTCCTCTAGGTAAACTTGTAGAATCCCCAGACAGGCGGGACAGGGGAGGGGAGAGAATATGTCATCCTGGTCATCCACCAAGGACTTCACTTTCTGAGCCAGTTCCTGTAAATACAGTCACCTCCTTTAACACTTATAATAAAGGAAATGCCAAGAATTGGTTTGTCCCATTGATGTACTGCATTAAAATTCATTTACTTTGAAATTAAGGAATCATATTCTGGATGTCTCCATACAAGTTTAACATTGATGTTTTAAGGATTGACAAAATATTTAACTGATAAATCTTCACAAGGAATATGTAATCAGAAATACGGAGAGAGTGTTAAAAAACATGTTTGCCTTGATATATTCTTGACATTAAACATGTGTATAAATCAATAATGAATTAGCTATCTACCACACCTCTGAGGTGGCTCTGAATAGCCCAACATCTCCAGCCCCCAGGAACCTCAGTACACAACGGGGACAGAGGCCATCCTGGGTCAAGAGAAGCACGATTTCTTTGGTTACTGTCGGATCCGAGCTAAAAATCTACAAACATAGAATAGTCAATATTGTAACCTTCACAATTTTGCAATAAACAAGATAAAACAATGAAAAAATAGCTATCATAATGACAGTTCACAAATATGATGGACAAAGCATCTGTAACGTTATATATCAGTATATACATGTAGCACACACAACTTCACAAACAGCAAAGAAATGATGAGTAAATATTACATTAGGGACTGCTGTCATTTCTCCTGTTTGGTTTCAGTGTTCAACGATTTTATTCATGTGTAATCATTGCAATCATGAAGGAGTATTTTTCATCCTCATGTTGAAGCTATCTGAAATTGACAGGTAACGTTAACGTTCACAGATCTTTTCGGCACAGGCCTATCGTGTTTAATCAAATTAGACACAAATAAACATATGCAGTGTTTCTTGTAATCTTTTGTTCTACTAACGAATATTTATCATTTCATCTCAGCTGTCAAAGCGCAGAGTTTTAGTTTACTATTTACCGTGAATTTCACGACTTACATTTCCACACATGGGCGCAGCCATATTGAATCACAACGCCCTCTATCCGGAAGTTTTGGTTTTTCAGCTTCTCAACTACAAATAGGATGTATTCATGTAACTATTTTTGTGGTTGAGAGAACGCAACGGTTTTTCACAGAAGTTTAATTGTAGGACAATTCAAAAAGGTAAATAACGAAATGAAGCTCCATGACTTATGCTACTTTTTAACCGATGCATCAATTAACTTTAATCACTGGAATGCAGTGATGTAACTGTGAATAAATTAATGAGGAAAACATTGAAAGTTGAACTGTTATTTTCATTACAGTTGTATTATTGTAAGTTTTTATAATACCCCTATGATAATAGTAGATCGAGTTTTGCAATGTTGGTGTAACTATAATTTTTTGACAGCCTGACAGGCAACTTTAATATTCTGGTTGAACCTGCATGTTTACAGATGAACGTCACTCTCTTATGGATGGCCCACCAACATTACCTGTAGTTGAGGTGTAGAGTTGGCATTTTGACCATGTATTCTGAGTGGGCGTCACTTCAGGATGAAATCCAATGTGACAAAGCAAACCAGAGTGTCCTACACAAGTTTCCGACACCTGTTGGAACGACGGTCGCTACCTCCGTGGTAAGACACATTGCGGTCAGTCTCAGCATCACCGCCAACAGTCAGGAGCCATGCCAGCTCGACTCGGACAAGGAGGTCAAATGGGCCATGGAGGTGAGTTGGATCAGCTCTCTGAATGGGAATCAATTCAGGTTTATATCCATGACATCTAATGAATCTGATGACAGTCTCTCTATAAGTTTTCTAAACAGGCTGGAATACTTGTAAATTTTTTTCATCATTACTACTACAATTTTTTTCCAGGTGCTTTGTTATGGTCTGGGTCTCCCACTGACTGAGTTGGACACGATTAAGGAGTGTGTCAATGTGTACTGTAACTGGCTGACCGCCTGTATGCCTCCCTCCCCAAACCAGCCCCCCATCCCCCCACCCATCAGGGACGACCCTGACCCATACATCCAGGACATGATTCACCACCTGCTTAATTTGTTTGTACCTCGGCCAGGATCAGGTATTTAAATGTCACAGTGCAAACCAATCCTTTCAGCTAACTAATTAGCTTTTTCTAAGCAAACGATTTCTGTATGTCTAAAGTCCATTTATATGTTCATTATATTGGGGATTTTAATTCAACACGTTTTCAATAAATTTTTTAATTTTTGTATTGCACAAATATAAACAGATTTGGTTGCAAGCTAACCAAATCCTGATGATGGAGACAGATTTGTTGAGACATTTTGATCATCTTTACCTGGGGTTATTATGTTTGAACTCCCCTCTCTTTTAGATGTTGACAGTGTCAGGAAACAAGCTGTTTTCTGTCATCGAGTTTTACGCCAAATTCAGGCTATTGCCAAAGAATCTACCATATTGTCCAGAGAATCATGGGAAACTCTGCTGAAGTTTTTATTGGCGGCCAATGACAGTTTGTTATCACCACCTCTAGAAAAAGGTAGGATAATTGTTTTTAGTAACTTCGAAGGGAACTAACTTTTCAAAAGAACTGAATGTATATCAATAGGTAGTTCTAGATCAATGTAATATTCATACTCGCTCAATATATGTATGTATACTTTAGATTATGGCGTAAAGTGATGCCTATACTGAGAATTAAATTGTACTGTAGATTGTGATGTACCCAGTATATACATGTATGTATCATAATGATGTTCATACTCAGAATTACTTTTTAATGTTACTTATTATGTTGTCATTACTCAAAATAAGTAATTACTGTGGTGTATAAGTGGTGTCCATGCTCAGAAAATGTCTGTACTATGGTGTATAGGAGGGTATCAGGAGAAAACGTACCCAAGAGAAAACGTACCCAGGAGAAAACGTACCCAATTCCTAGGGTACGTTTTCTCCAAGAGAGAACGTACCCAGGTACGTTTTCTCTTATAAATATAATAAACATAAAGCTAAATAGTTTTAATAACTAATTTACTGCATTAATATAGAGGAATATTTGAATTTGATAGATATCTGAATTACATAATAATAATTCTTATATATGTACCGGTTGAGTATTTTAAGGATTTGGACATGTCAATTAGTTTTAAATACTACTTTAATGTATATTTTAATGAATAAATATAGGGGAATATACAATTTTTACAAATAATATCTTTAAAATAATATAGATCCCGTAAGGGTTTTCTTATATGTATCGATTAAATATCTAAAGGACTTGGACATGATTTGAGCTCAAAATTTTCAACTTTATTTCATAAATAATTTTTTAATAGTTGATAAATTTATCATGTTTGTTATAAGCATCCTGCTTTAAATATTAGTGATTTCAATGTAATTAGACTTATGAGACTTTCAAAGTTGTTAACAATGAAAAAAAAAACTATTCAAATAATTGATTCATATCTATCGAGAGAAAAAAAAACGCGCTCTCGACTTCTCGAGATACTCATTATTAAGTTCTCCAAATTATATTGCAATCAAAACTATTGTGTCGATCTATATTTTTTTAATCGATTTCATTTATATCAATGGATTAATTGCCGACTAATTAAACTGCTCAGGCGAAGTCTGTGCATTTGTATATAACACAATTATTGTCTAATTAATTAATGTACGTAATTATATAAAAACAAAAGCAACTTGTTACAATAATAAAATTATACAAATGTTTATTGCATAATTCATTTTATTGCATCCCAGAATATCTATTAAAACTGTTATTTATGATTTTTATAGGGTACGTTTTCTCCAAGAGAAAACGTACCTGGGTACGTTCTCTCTTGGAGAAAACGTACCCTAGGAATTGGGTACGTTTTCTCCTGGGTACGTTTTCTCTTGGGTACGTTTTCTCCAGCATTCTATAGGAGTGTGTAGCTCAGAATATGTCTGTACTGTGGTGTATAGTGGTGTCCATGCTCAGAATATGTCTGTGCTGTGGGTTATAAGTGGTGTCCATGCTCAGAATAAGTCAGTACTGTGGTGTATAGTGGTGTCCATGCTCAGAATAAGTCAGTACTGTGGTGTATAGGGGTGTCCATGGACAGAATAAGTCAGTACTGTGGTGTATAGTGGTGTCCATGCTCAGAATATGCCTGTACTGTGGTGTATAGTGGTGTCCATGGTCAGAATAAGTCATTACTGTGGTGAATAGTGGTGTCCATGGTCAGAATATGTCTATACTGTGGTGTATAGTGGCACACATGCTCAGAATAAGTCTGTACTGTGGTGTATAGTGGTGTCCATGCTCAGAATATGCATGTACTGTGGTGTATAGTGGTGTCCATACTCAGAATATGTCTGTACTGAGGTGTATAGTGGTATCCATGCTCAGAATAAGCCTGTACTGTGGTGTATAAGTGGTGTCCATACTCAGAAAATGTCTGTACTATGGTGTATAGGAGTGTCTAGCTCAGAATATGTCTGTACTGTGGTGTATAATGGCCTCAATGCTCAGAATATGCCTGTACTGTGGTGTATAGGGGTGTCCATACTCAGAATAAGGCAGTACTGTGGTGTATAGTGATGTCCATGCTCAGAATAAGTCAGTACTGTGGTGTATAGTGGTGTCCATGCTCAGAATATGTCTGTACTGTGGTGTATAGTGGTGTCCATGTTTAGAATAAGTCTGTACTGTGGTGTATAGGGGTGTCCATGCTCAGAATAAGTCTGTACTGTGGTGTATAGTGGTGTCCATGCTTAGAATAAGTCAGTACTGTGGTTTATAGTGGTGTCCATGCTTAGAATAAGTCAGTACTGTGGTTTATAGTGGTGTCTATGCTCAGAATAAGTCTGTACTGTGGTGTATAGTGGTGTCCATGCTTAGAATAAGTCAGTACTGTGGTGTATAGTGGTGTCCATGCTTAGAATAAGCCTGTACTGTGGTGTATAAGTGGTGTCCATGCTTAGAATAAGTCAGTACTGTGGTTTATAGTGGTGTCCATACTCAGAATATGTCTGTACTGAGGTGTATAGTGGTATCCATGCTCAGAATAAGCCTGTACTGTGGTGTATAAGTGGTGTCCATACTCAGAAAATGACTGTACTATGGTGTATAGGAGTGTCTAGCTCAGAATATGTCTGTACTGTGGTGTATAAGGGGTGTCCATGCTCAGAATATGTCTGTACTGTGGTAGATAGTGGTGTTCATGCTCAATAAGTCTGTACTGTGGTGAATAGTGGTGTCCATGCTTAGAATAAGTCTGTACTGTGGTGTATAGGGGTGTCCATGCTTAGAATAAGTCTGTACTGTGGTGAATAGTGGTGTCCATACTCAGAATAAGTCTGTACTGTGGTGAATAGTGGTGTCCATGCTCAATAAGTCTGTACTGTGGTGAATAGTGGTGTCCATGCTTAGAATAAGTCTGTACTGTGGTATATAGTGGTGTCCATGCTCAATAAGTCAGTACTGTGGTGTATAGTGGTGTCCATGCTTAGAATAAGTCTGTACTATGGTATATAGTGGTGTCCATGCTCAATAAGTCAGTACTGTGGTGTATAGTGGTGTTCATGCTTAGAATAAGTCAGTACTGTGGTGTATAGTGGTGTCCTCCATGCTCAGAATATGTCTGTACTGTGGTATATGGTGGTGTCCATGCTTAGAATAAGTCAGTACTGTGGTGTATAGTGGTGTCCATGCTTAGAATAAGTCAGTACTGTGGTTTATAGTGGTGTCCATGCTTAGAATAAGTCAGTACTGTGGTTTATAGTGGTGTCCATGCTTAGAATAAGTCTGTACTGTGGTGTATAGTGGTGTCCATGCTTAGAATAAGTCTGTACTGTGGTGTATTGTTCGAGCTAATTGCTTTTTGTTACTTTTTGTTTTGGTGGATTGTTGAATCATTGGTGACACAGAGTATCAGTTTAGCAGAATCTTTTGGAGTTGATATATTGGTGTATATTATTTTAGACAGTTATATTCTGTAGTCACACTACTTATTGTGCATGTACACAATTCACTTGTTTTCTTCACATTGTGAATTATAGGAAATATTATTGTGCCTCTGATAGAACAAATTATTACAATGAGCATGATAAGAATTTCCAACTATCAGAAAGATATTTTAAGACTTCCATTTGAAAAAATCATCAACAGAATAAACTCCTTGGACACTTCCAGGACTACTATTGAAATATATGAAGTCCGTGAAAAAAAAAGAAATAGTAGAAATGCCAAATATTAACTATTTATTGACCCTATATGTTTCCATATTTCCCCTCTTAGTGTCTATATAGCTCATAATGTATGCAAACACACTCTTCTATTTGATTCTGATAAAGATATTAAAATGTGAAGATTGTTTTATGCACAAACTGCTTTGAATAGCAGTTACTCAGAATCTTATAGCAATTTGTGTCCATTTTTAATACACTAATATTCTTTACGTTTAGGGAGCTTCTTTTTTATGATATTTGCCACTGCCATGCCTGAGTCTGAGTCAGTTAAACTTTTAGCTTGATATTGCATTGATTACGTTAGATGAATGATGTGCATGCCTGTCTTTTTGTTAATGCAGACGATGCTGGAATGAGTTCATGTAAGTGTTCTGATCCACTTTTTCTGGTGTGTACTTTTGTCACAGAGCACAAATTCTCACTGCTGGACCGATAGAGTGGCTAGCCAATCAAATCACAGAGTTCAAATCATAACAAATAGCCAAAAAGTCAAACAGTACCCTTTTTTTTTTTTACTTTAATACCATTCTTTTTTTAAACAAAGCATTCTGGTGATTCATAAAAAAGATTTGACTAGCATGTTGAATTAAAACTATATTTTGAGTTCACACTAAGCCCCTATTTATAATCTTCTGATTTGCTGAGTGTTAAATACTGTAAAATGTTGTGATTATCTGTTATTTTCTTTGAATAACATTACCCGGTAAACCAATTCTTACATTTTATTATTGAACAAATAAAACAACATGTTTCACGGTTATAGGCCTCAGCATTACTAGTGACCACAATTCTGTAACTCCTTGATGAACCTTTCTAATGCCAAGCTTATTAACAAAATATCATTACAATTAACAACTCCTATATGACACCTTAACAGCAGAGAATTTGTCCTGTTAACACTTCTTCATATTAATCTGCATAAATTTAATTTTAAGCTTACCGGGTATTTATATTGAGGGCTTTTTGATTTCTGTAGTTTACTAGCATTGTTTGTATATTCAGAATGGCTTCCAGTGCTTTGGCTTTTATATAAAAAGTGAGCTGAGCATTCTGTGATTAAAAAATGATGATATTGGATGTAGATTTGGGTTCTCAGTTTTTCTGAAAGGTAAACCTACCTCATTTGATCTATTCACAGTAAAGACATAATCTGTACTTGATAATTCTTGTAATAAGGTCATGTCAAAAAGGTATACTACAGATAAAGTTCAATGTCATTCTTTGAGGCCAAGGTCAAATTGAACACAATACTCTAAATCATTGTTTTATGTGAGAGATATATTTATATGTGGTTCGATACTTGTACGAGGGTCAATCAAAAAATACGAAGACTTTTGTCATAGCTATGTTACTTAACGTCATATCATTACTAAATTTGGTAGACATGATTTAGCAATAGTTTCAAACAATTTGCAAGAAAAAAAGTTAATAAATTCCTTTTTTTCTAAGAATTATTTAGAATCTAATTCTACAAAAATTAGGTCACGGCGCACGGTCAGTATTTGTGTTATGTCAACCATACATCATATAATGTTGAAAGTAACATCTCTATAAATTAGGCTTAAAACCAAATAATATTGAAATCTCAAATCAAGTTTTGTCATGGTATTCTATGTTCCAAATAATGACGGGATATATTGTTTTGTCGAACAGATATTAGTAACTATATACAGATAGTCCTCTTTAGAATTAACTAAAAACATCGACGTCGCCGGACGTCACGGCGCAACGAGAAATACACACAAAATGGATTTAACCCGGGAAAAAGCAGATACAAGCTGTGAAAATGCTCAATGGTTCAAATAATAAGTCAACAATTATATGCAAGTTTGTGTCTAATTGTAATAAATTTTGTGGGGGTGGTGGTAATTGTATTTTGAATATAAAACAGTCTGAAAGAGAGTAGAATATCTGTAAATATTTGGTAAAAAAATAAGTAACGTCAACCGACATTCAGGGTTATCCTTACTGTAAACTAAGAGATACACGGTTAGAAAATGAAAACTTTGAAGAACTAACTTATGATTCTCGAACAAATGTGTACAAATAAGATGTTAAGTGGTTCAGTGCAATTTTAAATTGTAAGGAGAAAGGCACAAGAGACTAAGCGTGATATAAAGATGGGGTATATCTATAAACTAAGCATGTGTAATCTTGACGTCATGTTTTGAACGTTACCGTGCGCCGTGGTGACAAAACATGTTGTTTTTAAAAAGGGGTAACAAAAATACCATTTCATCAAATGGACTAAAACTTCGCATATCAATAACTTACGTGATGGTGCACAGATTAATCTGTTAAGTATGACTTTCGTGAAAAATATATGACAGACAGCTACATTGTCTTCGTATTTTTTGATTGACCCTCGTAATTTTGTGGCATTCGCAACATGCCGAAATTGAGTTCTCAGGAATAAAAATAAACTAAAAGTTTTGTTTTAGGAACATATGCAAAAGTTTATTTTTATGGGAAAATAAAAGTTAACTAAAGTAGTTATCAGTATTTACTGTGAAATGTGTCCACATTTTTAACAAACACTTGTTTATTTCAGTGTTATTTGGAAAAAGCTCTTTTAAGGTATTCGATGTATAACGACCACATTTTGTACCTTATAAATGAATGGTCCGATATTTTTAATCATGATATCATTTTGAAGGTGTTATCAAATAAAAATACATCACCAAAGGAGTTTTCAAAATTTTGATTATGGTCCAACTAATTACACCTTGAATTTTGCATTAAAGTCTATGGGCAATGTATGTTTTATTAAGATATTGTAAAACTTAGGTAACTTCAAATTTCTAAAACTCTTAAAGTTTTAGTTAATACATGCATAAACACTCTCTTTATTTAAATATGAAATAAAATTAATCATTTACTGCAGATATTTTGACAATTAAAATTAAAATTTTCTTTTTTTCATCAAGGGGAGATAACTCTTTAAAAAAATTAAAGTGCGAAATAACCAGCTCCTTATATGTTGTCAGTCATGTGAATTTGGTTCATTTCACTTTCATTGTTATTTAGCAATACATATTTAACTTGTTTAAACTGATTCAAAATTGTTCAATATCCCTTCATTATACTTTGAATACCTTACATCACCATTCCATAGATAGTACAACCATCTCTAAACAATCCTGTAGGTTTTTTGTTTTTTTACATTTTATTTAGTGCAGGATATTTTCATTGTATTCACACTTCTATAACTGCAGTAGCCATCATGATGTATGTGTTGTAAATGTATTGTACTCATCCTCTGTTTATATGGGTATGATCACCATTTAAATGACAAAATCAAACCAAGAACCCCCCTAATAAAAAAAAAAAAAATTAATAGTAAATTGTGTGATCATACATCAAACAACATTTGGACATATTAGGATTGAAGGTGAAGGGGGGGGGGGGGGGGGAGGGGGTGTTTATTTCAGCCATTAAGCTTTCAAGAGGGTTTCAGGCTTTCATAAAACTATTATCCTTATATCTGCAAGTTGATGGATTTTGCAGATAGAAATAGTCTTTATTAAAATAAAAACTATTGTTTAAGCAAAGCAACACTATTTTTTGAGGGAAACTAATGGGTATGAGGAATATGGCAGGAAATTTTAGTGTGTGCTTTGAAATTTTGGTTTTAACACTTTTGATGTCTCAGTGCCAATGTATTTTCAAGATACACATTTTTTTTCTTTATTATCACCCTGTTAGTACCGGTACTTTAACTTTTGGTATTTTGTCACTTTAGCTAGCCAAGGGTGACAAATCCCTCCTGCCCTCTTTACTGAAAAGAGAACAGGTACAGTCCCCCTTGACTAGCGGTGATAGTATTGAGTATGATGATAACAAGCACCTGCTGAGTGGGCTGTGTCTTTGACAGATGACATAGGGGACCAGCTGTGTGAGCGAGTGCTCAGTGTGCTGTTTGAGATCTGGCTGCTGGCCTGCCACAAGTGTTTCCCCTCCCCCTCTCTCTGGAAGACCTTCCGCGGCATGTGTATCAGCTGGCGCCACCACGAGTCGCTGGTGGTGCAGTGGCATAAGGTCAACCACGCCCTCACAGCCCACGTCCTCAGCTTTACCCAGGGACCGGACTACCCCAAACTGACACTAGGTATGTAAACAGTGCTGCTGACTCTAGGTATGTAAACAGGGCAGCTGACTCTAGGTATGTAAACATTGCCGCTGACTCTAAGTATTTAAATAGGGCCGCTGACACTAGGTTTATGTTTCCTTGAGCATACAAATTCTTTTTAATGTAAATTTCTAAGTTCCATATGATGTTGAAAGAATTTTGAATAAGCTTCTATCCAAAGATGAGTGAAACCTTATAATTTGTTGTCAATCAATCTTTCTGGAAAGATTTAAACAACTTTTTTTTAATGTTCAATACATATTTGAAGCATAAGATAGTACTTGATAGGACTAAATTATTTTGCAAACCTCTGCAGGTAAATATGAATGCAAAATACATAGATTAAAAGAACTGATTCAGTTGATTTTTCTCAGTCATGGTTAATACATATATCTATAATGTTGAAGGTCTTGTTATACATGATTCTGACTTTACTTTCACAGCTGATGATGAAGCTCAGTTGATACCGACCGCCATGACATATGACTGTATCGCCCAGTGCTGGTTCCGATTCCTTCACATCATACAGAATCCTGTGGATCTGTGTCGTCCAGAAATCATCGGAAAAACCCACAAATTTATGCAAGCGGCCATGAATAGCGACACTCTGATAGATCCGACCCAGCATGAGTGTCTGCAGAAACTCCCGGTCATCTTCTACAAGGCCATGAAGGGCGTGTCTGTGATGGTTAATGCATTTCTGGGTCAGTCAATTTGATAACTTATTCAAATAAATATAAACCATCATTATACAATTTTTTATTTGAAATTTAAGAATATTATATGAAGTCAGAGAGAAGATGGTTAAAGATTTTGATTATTTGGTGCTTTCAGGTATTCCCCAGACCCAGAATAAGTACGATGAGCAGCTGATCTCCAGTAGCAGCAGTAACAGTAAGCTAACCATGCCCCCCACTCCCCCGGGGCAGAGGAAATCCTCCCGCCCTATGTCTGTCTTCAGCTCCTCCAACAAAGGTAGGCACAGAACGAAAAGTTTTTTTTTAAGTTTTACATTTAAGAAAGTAAAATTAATTAACAATTATGAATACTGGTATACTACATGAACAGTAACTTGGGTAACAGTGACATGTATATTTACACCTCTTAACCATTTGTTTATGTAAAATGTCTTTCAGTGAAGGTTTTTGTTTTTCATTCAATACACTCCTTCATAAAGGCTACCAAAGGATGAACTGATTTAATTTTGCAGGAAGCTCCAAGCCAGCCAACACGTCCGTCGCAGTGCCAAAATCCAATACACCCATGATGTCCAGTCTGATATTCTACGAGCCCCGCCAGTCTCTGGCTCCCACTCGGCCAAAGTGTGACAGCATTCTCCATCTTTTTGGGGCGTGGCTCTTTGATGCTGCCCTGGCGAGGGTCAAGTTTCACAACTGTCACAGAATCGTTCCTGATCAAGGTACTACATGTATATTCATTACATGGATTGCATGAAAAACAAGAGTTTGTTTTCATATGCAGTTCTGGCTCCAAGATCTTGAAGTAATCTGACACTTTAGTCAAAATGTACTCTGTTGTTAATGTCTTTTGATTGATAATATGGACAAAATTGAAATGCTATTAAAAGTAACTTGGTATTAAGTTGTTATTTACAAATTTCAATCGACACAGGAGAGGGCATTTTAAGTTTACAGAACTTGTGCCCAATCCTCTTGTATATGCCATCTTAACTATAAAATATATTCAAACCAATCGTCATATTATGAATTGATAAACAATCAATTTATGACTGACTGAAATTTTGACTTAAATTTGTCTAAAATTGCTCCATTATCCTGAGGCCTGATTTGAAAACTGAACTTTCTTAAGGATAGAAGTACAGTGTACCTGTTTATGAAAGCATTTTTTTTTAAATTGCCTGCCAGCTTCATGCAATTTTGTGTAATTTGTTCACTGTTAGAGTACCGGTAGATTTAATTGAAATTATAAATTGTGGAAATATATACTGCAGATTCCTTTTTTTACCTAAGTTCTCATTTTCGTGATTCAATCATTTTGCATCAAAGCGAGAGAATATAAAATGGTGAATGATGAATTTTTATCATTGTTTAATATTTAGTTTACATCTGTCTGAAAAATACATTTAAAAGGGAGATTTCAAAATTTGTGAAATGTGCTTCTCACGACTTAATGTAGATATTAATTCCTTGCGTTTTATTAGGAATCTAAAGTATATAAACAGTACACCTATAAGACTGAAATATGTATGTAATCTTTTAATGACATATCTTGAACCTTGATTTATCTCAACTTTAAATACACCCTTTTAGGTTCCATTCACTCGGATCGAAGATCCAGTTCATTAACTGACTCGCGACGGAACTCCGTGACAATGGATTACCACTCGGATAGTGCACTGGTCTGTGACAACACGTACGAGATGGGACGTGCTGAGGCCCTCGGAACACTGTGTAGAATTTTCTGTGCTCACAAAACAGGGGAGACCATCCTACCTGTGTATTACTCCAGATTTTATTTGGCCATGTACTACGGCCTGCAAACTTCAGAGGAGGTCAGTTTTCCCGTTTTAGTCATATTAGTTTCACATGTGTATATGTACCTCAAATTTAGTGTATTGATATGATTTTGGATTTGAACTTT
This sequence comes from Magallana angulata, assembly GCF_025612915.1. Classification (NCBI taxonomy): domain Eukaryota; kingdom Metazoa; phylum Mollusca; class Bivalvia; order Ostreida; family Ostreidae; genus Magallana; species Magallana angulata. Next base: position 1,701,380 of record NC_069113.1, on the reverse strand, counting down.
CCATTTATAGTTTTATCAGTGAGTTTATCCATTATACGTGTATTTCTAATTCATCTCTTCCAGTATTTGAGCGGACAAGTGTTAGCCAGTGTGCTGTTTAACTCCTGTGATATATTACGAGTCGATTTGGACGGTGTTCTGATGCTGCTGCCTCATATTTTGGATGCCATTCAACTGGTGCTGAATGATCTACCCAATAAGTACAAGTAAGTAAATAATAACTCCATGTACTATGTACCGTATATACTCGCCTATAAGTACGGCTCGCCTATAAGTCGGGTGTCTTTTTTCAGTATTATTTTGGAGGATTTGCCATTGACCCGCTTATAAGTCGGGTAACTTTTTCAGGATAATCGGTCTAGAGAATTTTCCTAAATTTGCGATATTTTTTCATCAAATTCTTAATTTTTTTTTCATAATTCCCTAAGATAAATAGTTTACAGATTCTTTCAATACAGATACCACATTTTACAATAATTACGTTTTTCTTTCATAATATTTTTTAGGACAAAGATTAATGTCAATAAAATTATGATATGTTACCATTAATATCTAATTTTCTCTTATTTTTCTCTTTCAGTACGGATATTTCATATAATACTCTTAATAAACTTGTTAACTTGTTCTACTTTCACATTAAATTCTTATCTTGAGTTATCCTTCCTGACGTGAAAAAAATTAAGTACACCGATCTCGATCAATATAAATATTCTACTACCGGTAAATGAAGAACGAAGACAATCCAATATATCAACTCATGTTTATTCAAGAAACATAAATAACAACAAATATTATTTCATATGCATAGCGTAATCAATACGAACAAATAATTCTACATTTGTATTAAAGAGTTCACAGTCACATTCACATTTTAATTGTTCACTAGCTCACTCGCGGATATCCTCTGGGGTGAATCCTAGGAATTCTTCATCGCCGTTGTCTTCGAAGAGAAGCTTCATCTGCAACTCAGATAAGGGAATGTCATCGTAGAAATCGTCATCACTATCCATATTCGCCGGTTCCTCGGGCACCATGGTTTCGGATTCACTATCGGCAGAATCAGGTCCTGACACTAAATCACTGTAAAGGGCATCGTCCTCAGATCCGTCCATGTTGTTGCTTATTCCACACTTCTTAAAAGAATGGCATACAATATCCGTAGACACTGAGTCCCAGGCTTCTTTTATCCAACCGACGATCACACTGTAACTCGGCCTCTTCAGATTTCCTCCTGCTGTAAATTCCTTCTCTCCGTTTATCATCCAGTTAGTCCACAGCTCGCGCATCTTTGTCTTGAACGGCTTGTTCAGGGACACATCCAGTGGCTGTAAAACTGAAGTGCAACCCCCGGGAATCACAGCTTGAGTCACCTTCATGGATTTCAGAGTTTTTTTCACTTTATCCCCTAGGTGTCCGCGGAACATGTCCCACACAAGCAGACTCTTTCTGTTAATCAGGGCGCCGGGACGGGTCGACCACACTTTCTCCAGCCACACGTTACACAGATCTTCGTTCATCCACCCTTTTTCATTCACATACACTAACACTCCGGCTGGAAGTTTCTCCTTTGGCATAGTCTTCCGTTTAAACACCACCATCGGCTTTAATTTCGTTCCGTCGGCCATACAACTTAACACCACAGTCATATATGATTTCTCTGCTCCTGTTGTTTTCACTGACACTGTTTTTTCACCTTTAAAATGAACAGTCCGGTTTGATGGTAAGTCAAATGAAATCGGCGTCTCGTCCATGTTTCCGATGGCTGCAAGGGGGAAGTTATGGAGTCTGCGGTGCTTCAACACGAAACGATGGAAATTCTCCACTTTCTTCTCGACATCGGTTGGAAGTTTCTGGGCGATGTGGGTCCTCTGACGAATGGCGAGGCCATGTCGATTCATAAAGCGGGTACACCATCCAGCCGATGTCTTGAAGTCCTTGTGGGCGATGGTCTTGTCTTCTTTCACTCTTTGCAGGGCTTGCACTCTGATGGCACCGCGTGTCACAATGTATCCCTGCTGACGCAATTCTGTCACCCAGTTCAACAGGTCTTTCTCAAGCGCCTCTAGAGGGGATGGGTTCCGTCTCATCTTCTTCAGGGGACGATCTAAGGAGAGGAGTTCCGTCTTCTTCTTTCGCCAATCTCTGACCAGCTTCTCGTTGACCCCATACTCTCGTTCTGCAGCAGCGTTGCTATGTTGTTCTGCATACGACACAACTTTAAGCTTAAAGTTGGAATCGTAAGCGTTTCTTTGTCTCTTGGGCATGATGACTGTTTGATAACGAACTAATTTTTTTCGTGAATTTATGTTAAAATTAATAATTATGAGATGCTCATTGTCCACGCTTGCTATAAAAATAATTGGGAGGTACTCGTTGTCAACGCTAATTACAAAACTAATTAGGAGGTACTCAATGTCCAAGCTCTATAAATAATAATTATGTGTCGGTAGTTGATGCAGTGTACCGTTATATTACATAATCATATAGCCCCTCATTATATCTTAAAATACTGTTGTCGCTAACAAGATCGCAATGCCTTTGAATTAACCCCTTTCCAATGAATGAACTAGTGCCTGGGGCATATTTAAATATATCTGCCGATGCGTGTGTTGTTTTTGCAGACACGTATACCGTTTACCATTGAGCTGGAGACAATTGACTATTGTTAGATACCTTGTAAAAACGACATACAATAACATTCAAAAATAAAATACTGTATTGCATTTTTATTTGCATATACTTAATATTAACTCATCTGATTAAATCGAACTATGAAGTCGGGATCGTAGTCCATATATTAAACACGTGATCTTTAATGGCGTCCAAATTTCACAAACTAAGAGATTTATACCCTGAAAGTAAAATACCTGACTGTTATGAGTCCAAACGTGATTTTTAACTTACAGATGCATCATAATCCACTTAAGTGCAGATACCGTTGTCCAATTCCCCGGTAAATACGAAAAAAAATAATCAATAAACAAAATAAAATGTATTTGTTTACTTATCATGTTATTTCAAAATGTGTTTGTGTGTGTGTAAATATATTTATATAAAACTGTAAGAAAAGTCCATATATAACACGTGACTTGTTATGGAGTCTAAAATCCAAGAAATTTCTGCTCTGAAAAAAGAACCTGAAAGTATGTCACGCCTATAAGTCGGACCCCTACTTTGCACTTAATTTTCTACTCCCAAAATACCGACTTATAAGCGAGTATATACGGTACAAACTGACTTCAACTGGTGCTGAATGATCTACCTAATAAGTACAAGTAAGTAAATAATAACTCCATGTACTATGTACAAACTGACTTCAACTGGTGCTGAATGATCTACCCAATAAGTACAAGTAAGTAAATAATAACTCCATGTACTATGTACAAACTGACTTCAACTGGTGCTGAATGATCTACCTAATAAGTACAAGTAAGTAAATAATAACTCCATGTACTATGTACAAACTGACTTCAACTGGTGCTGAATGATCTACCCAATAAGTACAAGTAAGTAAATAATAACTCCATGTACTATGTACAAACTGACTTCAACTGGTGCTGAATGATCTACCTAATAAGTACAAGTAAGTAAATAATAACTCCATGTACTATGTACAAACTGACTTCAACTGGTGCTGAATGATCTACCTAATAAGTACAAGTAAGTAAATAATAACTCCATGTACTATGTACAAACTGACTTCAACTGGTGCTGAATGATCTACCTAATAAGTACAAGTAAGTAGATAATAACTCCATGTACTATGTACAAACTGACTTCAACTGGTGCTGAATGATCTACCCAATAAGTACAAGTAAGTAAATAATAACTCCATGTACTATGTACAAACTGACTTCAACTGGTGCTGAATGATCTACCCAATAAGTACAAGTAAGTAAATAATAACTCCATGTACTATGTACAAACTGACTTCAACTGGTGCTGAATGATCTACCCAATAAGTACAAGTAAGTAGATAATAACTCCATGTACTATGTACAAACTGACTTCAACTGGTGCTGAATGATCTACCCAATAAGTACAAGTAAGTAAATAATAACTCCATGTACTATGTACAAACTGACTTCAACTGGTGCTGAATGATCTACCCAATAAGTACAAGTAAGTAAATAATAACTCCATGTACTATGTACAAACTGACTTCAACTGGTGCTGAATGATCTACCTAATAAGTACAAGTAAGTAAATAATAACTCCATGTACTATGTACAAACTGACTTCAACTGGTGCTGAATGATCTACCCAATAAGTACAAGTAAGTAAATAATAACTCCATGTACTATGTACAAACTGACTTCAACTGGTGCTGAATGATCTACCCAATAAGTACAAGTAAGTAAATAATAACTCCATGTACTATGTACAAACTGACTTCAACTGGTGCTGAATGATCTACCCAATAAGTACAAGTAAGTAAATAATAACTCCATGTACTATGTACAAACTGACTTCAACTGGTGCTGAATGATCTACCCAATAAGTACAAGTAAGTAAATAATAACTCCATGTACTATGTACAAACTGACTTCAACTGGTGCTGAATGATCTACCCAATAAGTACAAGTAAGTAAATAATAACTCCATGTACTATGTACAAACTGACTTCAACTGGTGCTGAATGATCTACCTAATAAGTACAAGTAAGTAAATAATAACTCCATGTACTATGTACAAACTGACTTCAACTGGTGCTGAATGATCTACCTAATAAGTACAAGTAAGTAAATAATAACTCCATGTACTATGTACAAACTGACTTCAACTGGTGCTGAATGATCTACCTAATAAGTACAAGTAAGTAAATAATAACTCCATGTACTATGTACAAACTGACTTCAACTGGTGCTGAATGATCTACCTAATAAGTACAAGTAAGTAAATAATAACTCCATGTACTATGTACAAACTGACTTCAACTGGTGCTGAATGATCTACCCAATAAGTACAAGTAAGTAGATAATAACTCCATGTACTATGTACAAACTGACTTCAACTGGTGCTGAATGATCTACCCAATAAGTACAAGTAAGTAAATAATAACTCCATGTACTATGTACAAACTGACTTCAACTGGTGCTGAATGATCTACCTAATAAGTACAAGTAAGTAAATAATAACTCCATGTACTATGTACAAACTGACTTCAACTGGTGCTGAATGATCTACCTAATAAGTACAAGTAAGTAGATAATAACTCCATGTACTATGTACAAACTGACTTCAACTGGTGCTGAATGATCTACCTAATAAGTACAAGTAAGTAGATAATAACTCCATGTACTATGTACAAACTGACTTCAACTGGTGCTGAATGATCTACCCAATAAGTACAAGTAAGTAGATAATAACTCCATGTACTATGTACAAACTGATCTCAGATATAGATGTAAAACCTTCTTGATTATCTCCCCAGTTACTTTATAGTGGAGGCTCAACTTTTATTGATATTGTGGGTACCCCCTTGCCCATGAATATTCATAATCCTCAAAGAATTATGAAATTTGTCTTTAATTACCGACATTTTGTTATCCATAAATTATCCACAAAATTATGTTTCTGTGAACCTTTAAAAAACGAGCACTCATTGATTTTCGCCATCTCTCTAACAAAATTTAAATGATTTCAAAGTATTAGACATATGTCATTATAAGAACTGATATGTAGTGATTTGATTGACAGGAGTGAGACCAACAGTACCATCGAGTTTAGGAACGTGGACCTACAGAAGGCCTGTATCAACCTTCTACTGACCACACTCTGTCTGCCGCTGCACTTCAAGGATCTCACTATCAGGGGTGAGATATCTCACAGTATCTCAATACCAATCACTTGTTAACACAGCATCTCACTATATATTTATTGTAGTTTTACTGTAATATATCTGCAGACATTATTTTATTTTCTTTATTGTTATTCCCTACAGACATTGTATCCAGCACAGACACAGAGGTACAGCTCATCACATTCATTTCTCTGAAGAAGAAGATCATTGACCTAATTATTGGAGCCCTTCGCATCAGCTCAGATTCCACCAACACACAGATGTTATTGGGTATCGGCATCTTCTCGCTCATTAAATATTTATCTAATGTTTTATCACAGATTGAAATGATCCACTATTACAATTTATTTATTGCCCAATTGACAAACTATTTGTAACAGTCGTGCTAGGTCCTCAGTGTGTTTGTTGTGTCTGTTTACAGGCGGTTTGATGCTACTGGTGGAGGATATGGCGGTGTGTGAAGCCGCAGAACAAACCACGTTCCAGCCCCATGACATCAGCCAGGAGTCGGAGAACCAAGGTAATCCCCGCAGTGTTTTCTGTCTCCAAATGTCTTCAGAAAGTTATCAGTAGATAATGAACAAGTTCTTCATAAATTATTGATAGTTATTAACAGTTATAAAAGGAATTTGAACTTTAAAGTATTTGTAAGTAATCAATATGTTATTACAAAAAATAACAATAAAATGTCAATAAAACATCTATAACTTACTTTATATCAAATATGAAAAAATAAATGACACTGAGGGAATAATAAGTGTACAATGACTTACAGTTCTTGGTTAATGTTGATCAGTGATTACCTTTTTTGACAGTTTTCTCAGACAACAGTCAGAGCAGCCTGAAGACTTCGTCCTCAGAGTCAAGCTTCAAGGAGGGATCATACCACAGACTGGGACACCAAGCCAGTGACACTGGTACACATGGGGCTAGTCGTCTATATATTCATTATTATACAATTTTAGCCATTCGACGAGGACAGTGAATGGTTTTATAGACCGAATGAGAGTACCGTATTTTTCGGGGCATAGGCCGGTATTTTTTTTCTCCGATGAGCGAGCTCCGGCCTATCCCCCTGGGATTGGCTATTCTTAGACTCAAAGTTAAAAAAATTTAACAGTAAAATATAAAATCCACTGTTTTTATCCGTTGCACTGTTGTAGCACAGGGGCTCCTCACGAAGTTTTTTCAACCTTTTATATATACCACCTCTATACTATAAAATACACTAGAGGTGGTATATATAAACGATATATGACGAGCCCCTGTGGTTGTAGCAGTTTATTATGAGGGTTGGGTTTTTTTTCATCCGTTTGAACTATTGTTCGATAGTTGTCCCGTTGATAATTTTTGTAATGACATCATGAGTAATAAAATGTACAGTACTGTACGAGGTATTTCTTTACAATCCCAATCAAAAGAATTTTTTCCCACGTTCGTGTATGAACCCTGGAAACTATTATTGCGTAGTAAAAAAGAAAAACCGGGTAGAATGTAACATGACGGAATTTTTGTGAATTCTTCATGTCTGCGTTTGTGGGAATCACTGGTCTTGGGTGGAGAATAAATCAAATGCTTTGTGTTCTGTTGGATGAAATAACGGTATTCTGGTGTCGTGTGTATATACAAAGGTGTGAAACCCGTGACTAAAACAGCCTGGGGGCACGTAGCCTAGTGTACACCGTTACACTTCATTGCATTAACTGTGTTTTTAACATTACAACTTCTCTGCATAACGGCAGTCACTATTTAATTAATTAATGGAAAGAACACAAATTAAATATTTTATGTTTGGTATTTCGTTTTCTCATTCATAGCGATTACGGGGGATAACTCTATTTGAATATGAAACCACGTGTTGAGCTAATGGACGCCATACCCCGTATTTACAAGTAGCTTTCAAAGTATAACTTGATTAAATGAGATTAAGCAATAAGGAATAAATAAAATATAAAGGGTTTGGTAAAATAATATTATACTTAGTTCTACCAGACAAAACCACGGAGGTTGGTGTTGCAATTAAATTTACAATATGTAAAATTACGATACATATAACGATACACCGACAAAAACGGAAGAGACCAAACAGCCACAAAACACAGGTTGATTTTTAAAAATTGCTTAAAATATATATGTTAAGCAAATTTAATAACTTTAATTACTCTTTTAACTTTCTACATCGATATTCTGATAGTATATACTTAATACGATGACTTCCTTAATAAGCGGTCATACTTTCACTATAGTAATCGGCTTATCCCCCAATTCGGCTAGTCTAAGGATTTTTCTTGAATTTTGTCTAAAAATTAGCAATTCGGCCTATGCCCCACATCGACATATGCCCCGAAAAATACGGTATATTGACAAAGCGCAAAGTCTTGGTTGATATACTTTTATCAGGTCTAGAAAACCATGTATTCACTGATATCAAAAGGCTATAATTAGGGCCCCGCAAGGATTTGCGGGTGCCCTATAGTAATCACTCTGTCCGTCCGTCCGTCTGTCACTCTTCCGTCCACAAATTTCCTGTTTTTTTCTAATAACTTTTTTTATGGTTGCCCAATCAAGTTCAAATTTGGTATGGTAGTTCAGTAGGCAGAAATACATATTTTGATGCTAAGTTTGGTTCTCTATGTCTTCTGGTTTGGAGCTGGGGTGGTGGGGTAGATTCCTAACTATGCATAAGAAGAATGGGCAAAGAGAGATAACTGCTGAGAATGAATGGGCAAAGAGAGATAACTGCTGAGAATGTTACCATTGTATACATGGAAGGCTGTGCAATATTTGTCCTTTGGGATTAATTAACCTTCCACAGGAAGAAAATCCTAAGCTTTATCTTTATCTGTCACATTGAGATTAATTACTGCACTGCCTGTGTCTGCAAATGAACTTTGTTTTGAAGTTAAGGTCAATTTTGAATGATGTGTAGTATTGTGTACATTCTTTGAAATATGGATTTGAAATATAATATTCATATTTTTTTTGGTTAAAATACCGTACACAATGATTTATGATAGTTTTATTGAATAGAGGCAAAGCCTAGGTATCATTGCATTGGTATCAATTCTTTGTTTTTTTAACAAATTTTATTTCATCCCATGTTAACCCACTTTATCCCGTGGATATGACTCATTGGATATTTTTTTGATATCCCACAGTTGTGACTTTACAATGGGATTTGCCTAGGCATAATGAAGTAAAAATAATGTAGAGTTTTATAAACAGTGTAAACATTGATTGCGGTGTATAAAATATGGGATAAATAGAATCTCATGATTTGTAGTATAATATGATTTTTATCCAACTTGTGTGTTTTATCCCCTCACTAAGGCTCAAGAAAAAAACACTTTAATTGTTGGATGAAAATCATATCCAACTACAAATCACGAGATCCTATATATTCCAGTTCTTTACATCTTCTGCCGGGCATTTATTTTTCATCATTGTTAATATAAAGAGGATGGAATTCAAAGTTTTTTTCACTTCTCTATATTAATTGTCATAGCGGGGCCCTTCCTGACTGGTCAGTTTTCTAGTTGTTTAATGATAATCAGTTGAAAACCAATTCTCTTCAAGAGTATAACAGTTAAATATTTGCTTCATAATGTAAAGGCATTGATTTCGCTATTGTGACGTCACAATGTCGCTCATGCCAAAACCAGTATTTTGTCAAGAAAATCTATTTTTAGTGCAGTGAGGTTTAAAAAATTTCTATTTTTAGTATTATAAGGTTTAAAACAGAATTTTTAGCTTGGTCATGTGACAGCAATCGATAATCATATGCTAAGGAAAAATATGATATTATGATAATTGTATTTATTAAATTTTGTGCGTTGTTTTCTATATATACATGATTGAATACATGTATAACCCTTGTTCTGACAGATTCCGCCCACGGCTTGTTTGGGGAGGCGGTCACACTGATATGTCACCGCCTACTGTCCCAGTGGAAGACGGATCTGAACAGTGCGCTGGCCGCCATGGAAATCTTGGCTGGTCTGGCTAAACTGGTGATCAGCCCTCCAAACCTGCTGATGTGTAAGTGCACGGTGAAGTGGATCTGTGAGTTCATTGTGCAGCAGTGTAATCGTCCAGCCCCCGCCCACTCAAAGGACCTCCACAGTACCATTGTGGCGGCGTTCCGATGTCTTAGCCTGTGGCTGGTGGAGCACAGTCGTCTTCTCTACGACAAGGAGTGTCTCCACGTGGTCCTAGAAGTCGTGGAGCTTGGGATCTCTGGCTCCAAGTCACAGGTAACCATGACGATAACCCTGACGATACAATTGACCATGGAAATGGTTGCTGTCATGTATGCTATAAGACTGGGGTTCTCTGTTAAGACAAATATTCACTAACTTCTCACCGAGATGCCCACTGTTTTCTTGTTGGTACAGTGTATGACTGTTTTCTTGTTGGTACAGTGTGTGCATTTGATGTTGTTACCGTGTGTTTGTGTGTTTGTCCTACTGTGGAGTTTGGCTTGTGTTGCTAGAAAAATCTCAGACCAAATCTTCAAACATTAACTTACTGATGCTTTGTCATGTTTAATTAACTAACTTAAATTGGTTATTATTATATTTCTTTTAACTGGTTTATGACAGTTTATTTTTTAAAAGTCTACTTTAAGCATAATATAAATTAATTAGAAAAGCTACACAGCACATCTTTTAATCAGCTTGTTACTAGTAATATACATGTAGTTCAGCTTTCAGATCGACTCTTATTGAATGGTACATGAATTGGGCATGTTTATTTCAGAAACCCGAGATTCAGAGCGTGCTATTAAAAGACACAAAAATCGCCCCATCAGTTCAGGTATAAGTCGTAGCTAGACGTTTCTCTCTAACTTGGCAGTTCTCTGGCTGACTCGCATCTTAGCTTTGCTTGTCATCACATAATTTAACAGACCTTTACTCAGTCGATTTACACTCATCAACAGCAAGTCACATGTGAAACATCATTCTCTCAGAGCCACAAGCATTTATAACTACTTTAGCTTATCTATGCATAACTGCTTGCAGTGAGAAAGTTAATAGAATTTTTTCATTGAATGCTGTTTTCAGTATCCCTGATTGAACTGTGGACAAGTAGGTTCTGCTGTGTGCATTTTGTTTGGAACCGAGACTGAATTTGTAGCAACTAATACACGCCTCTGATTGAAGTGGTTTTAGAACACAGGACACTGTTACAAGTAATCATGCTAAGATGATTGAGGATGTTTTTGATGCAATTTTACTGCTTTTTAGAAACTTGAGAGAAGCAAGTCTGTACCCAGCATCCTGTATAAAACCTTTTCTGTTCGCTTTGCCAAGCAAACAAGCTTTGAGTCGGTAACAGAATTACATAGATTCTCCTTGTCAGATTCTAGTGTACAGCATGCCAGTAGTTAGTCAGTCGGGCCACTCTAGTCTAGGCTACAGCACGCCAATAGCTAGTCAGTTGGGTCACTCTAGTCTAGGGTACAGCATGTATTGACCATTAGTCCCTCATCCCTAGTCTTCTTTTGCCCCATGTCACTCTCATGGCAGCCCCTTCTACATATACATCTGTTTTTACAAAATTGACACCCCTCGAAAACCATTGTCAACCGACGCAACACAAAGCGTCGGTTGACAATGGTTTTCGAGGGGTGTCGATTTCAACAGTTACCCTCCCAAACAGGCACTATTTATTTTATTATACTGAATGTCTTATTTTTAAAGAAATTTTTACTGCTTTTAAATAGAAATGCATTGAATTTTACGATGAACCGTACGCGCATAATTTAGGCGCATGTAACAATTCGTTGTGTTACCCTTTGCCAAGTGTGTTGCTAACACTGAGGGTAATAGAACGGATTAACAACTCCGTCTAAACCAATCAGATTTCAGTATTTAACATGAAAGTATAATAACATAGGATATCAAACTCTTGACTCTCACGTTGGTACTACATGTAACTACACTAAAGCAGCCTTTTCGTAACATAATTATTTTTATGTTATGCATTGAATCCCTTCTGAGGCCCCATACTTGTCTTGGATTGGGGATGCTGAGTTCACACAATAAAAAATTGACACTTTATCACAATTTTTGCATAGTTATACAAAAAGATAACTAGGAAGTTTTCGAGATGAAAATTTTTACTACAGGTGTGTAAACACTTGAAGTTTATGTCCTTTTTAAAGAGTGCATGATATTTATATTTTCCATGCATACAATTTCATTATCAGTGATAAAAGGAAATACATCAGATTTGTGATACCTAACAAATTCAACTATTGAAAATTGGTTCATCAAAATGGATTATCAAAACATAACCCATTCCCTCTCTGTTATCAAATATTGGTCACTCGAGAATATCGTTACAGCATTAAATTGAACTAAACTTATCAGAGTATACCTGCTTCCTTGAGTTAATCTAACTTTATGATAACAAATAATTCAAATAAAACAACTCCAGAAAGTACAATACACTGCTTTTATTCCAAATATTACAAAGAAAGTCCTGAATAAACCATGCATAAACCACATTTGATGTACTGTCCTCCAACACACATGTAGGTATATGGTATATAGTTGTGATTTAGGGATGGATGGGGTATGTTACTTTGTACACGTTTTTTAACTGGCGTGTAGAAATCTGTACATAGATCTGTACATGTTGGTTTTGTTGGTGGATATTACAAATTACTGATTTATTTACTGGTGTTGTGTTGACTGAACTATGTCCTGTATTCTCCTCTGTGTGGCAGTTTGTATGCAATGATATGGATCCTGTGTGAGTGACTGTTGGTATGAGTATAGAGCAGCCTGGATATCCCCTGTCATCTGTTGACAGATCCCCAGGATCTCCCAGGAGATGTCTCTGGAAATACCACATACATACCGTCCCTGATCGTGGTGGACTAGGACCTGTAGCTCATCTAGAGCTGCTTGTGATAATGTTGTATCAATGTGTCTGTAACACAAGAACTCTAGGAAGTGTAACATTACAAACACTGGGACAAATGATGCAGGCGCTCCGTTCTGTAGACCAGACTGTTGTTCTGGAATTAGTTCACTGATATAACAGATTTCATTGTTAAGTATGATATCCTGTGCTACAGCCTGTCTCATCTTTGTAGACCAGGACTGTCCCCCTACAGCCTCAGTATACCTCTCTCTGTCTACACGTCCATTATACATCAGATATGGCTGTGCTAATTTGACCTTTGTCAACTCTATAACAGATAAAGCTTCCCTGTATCTGAGTGTCTTGTAATAATACATGGCAATGAGCAACATGTCAGATATACACCCAAACTTGGCTGCTAATTTCAGCATGTGACAGGACATTTTGTCTGCAATATACATCTGTTTGTTGACACCTGTATTAGTGTGTATGTTCTGTATTAATAGAAAAGAAGTGCTCTGAAGGTAGAAGGCTGCAATTCTCTGTATCATTACAACTTGATGATGTGTCATTGGTGACTCCACAAACTGTTCTATTGTGTGTATGGCTTTGGTTGTTTGATACAGAGAACTAGCTGGAGTTGGAATAGTTGACTGTATGATGGAAATTAGAATATCAAAGTCAACTTCAGACCTAATCATACTTTCATCTGTACAAATAGAAAGTCTGGGATTGTACAGGACATTAATGATGTAGGACCTGATAGAGGAACTCTGTAACAGACAGGCCAGACCTTTCTTGTACAATTCATGTAACTGTAGGAACAATCTGTTTTGTGCTGAGCCATGGACCTTGGTCAGAAACATGTTGTTTTGTGGGATGAAAAAGTTTGGGCAGATCCCTTTATACACCCATTTAAGGAGAAGTTTGAAGCAGATCCAGAAACCGGCCAGGAGATTTTGTGGACACCAGTGAGGTAGTGTGTTTTGTTGAATCGCCCAGAAAACTGTTGTCTTCATGTGATAGGAACACAACAGTTTATTGGTTTCTTCTGATTGTTGATTTAAAACTTCTTTTAAGAAAAGTTTTAACAAACCATATGTCAAAAACTGACAGTGGCTCATTGAATAAACTAGTTTATATTCTGCCCGTGAAAAAGAAATTCTCCATTCTTCATTTTCATGGGGTCCAAATGGATGTCCTATTGCTACAAAGTGACATCCATTTCTGACAATGTCATCAACAACTTCAGGGTCAGGCCATGAGTGACATCTGTCTATCCATGAGGAGGCAGATTGAGGCCAAAAGTCACAAACAAAACAGAAGGCACTGTCATATTCTACTCCTCCTACAACACCACTACCACAAGGTCCATGTACAGTAGAATTAGGAAAACTTAATGAACAAGTTAACTGTCTGTTTAGAGAACTAGATATATAGACTCTGCCATTCATTCTGACACATGATGATTGGACTTCTCTGCATCTTGATGGTGTCAGTAACTGGAGTAAAGTGAATCCTGGTGGACTCTCAGAACTGTCAGAGAGAATCAAGGTTGTATTGGCTGTGTTGTAATACTCAGACTGAGACCTGTCCATGATCACTCGGTGGTCGTTTGGCCAGTACATGGTGTCCAAATCTGATCCCTTCAGATCGAACCCTTCTTTCCTACTTCCACTCATCATCTCCATGATCCCATCATGTTTCACTCGTCTGTCCACCATCTCCCCGATGTCTATTGTCTCCCTCCTGATGGCTACCTGTTGTGAGGTTCCCACTTTCTTACACAGTCCCACAAACATGGACTCCGACATGTTCTGCAGTCCCTCACATCTGTTGTTATTTGAAAGTATATATTGGAAACTTATATTTCTGTTTCACATTTTAATTTTTCACAATAATATTATTATACTTACAAATCAAATTCATCGGATAGAAAAGGTAGTCTTATTGCCTACATTAAAGAAACAACTATGATACCAGTTAATGCACTTACATTTGTTGGGGGAAAGACTCCATGTTGAAAGAAATCACATACGGTATCTATTGAGGAGAAAGTTTATGCTGCTATTATATTTAAGGTGCTGCTATTTTCTTGTACAACTCTGTATTGAAAACGGAAGGATATCATTTAAGGAAATAAAAAATATTTGGATTATAAAGGATTAATTTTATTTGTAATTGTATGAAAAAAAACATGTTCCAGTATATAAAAATACAAAAATTCCATAAACTAAATTAGAAATTATTTGCTGTCAGAGGAAGAGGGGATTATAGGATTCATGGTCCTACAATTTTATCCGTCCTGCTTTGGTTAAAAATTTACAGTAAGGTGAAATGAATTAACTTCAATACTTGTTCAGACTCGACTGTGAATTTATTTGGACTGGATTGTGAAACTATTTCAAATTAAGATATGCCAATTATATTTTAGAAGAAACAAAAGTAATATAATTCGGGGTTTTTTTGTATTAATTTTCAAAATAAAGCAGTTTGTTTGTTGATATCTTTCAATTATCATTTTACAGTAAATTAGTACATGTACAAAAACACAGTTTGTGCCTTTGATTACAAATGGCATGAAAATATCCAATCCTAAGACAAGTTGTTTTTGTACTTACCGTACATGTATGTAACAGAAAAGACAAACCGATAACACTGGAAAAACAGTACTGTATTTTACAACAGAAATCTCTCTTCGTTGCAGATTTAAAGATTATTGGAAAATATAACATGCATCAATTTAACAGTTATTGAGTTTGATGTATGAAATTCATTGAAAACTAACAGACTAATATATAAAATGCATCAATTTAACAGTTATTGAGTTTGATGTATGAAATTCATTGAAAACTAACAGACTAATTGTTTGAAAACAATAAAACTTATTGTTTGAAAACCATTACAATATTAATATGTATGTAAATGTAAAGGCCTATGGTTAATTTCCTCTTCAGAACCACAGCGTCAATTTCATTTACCAATTTTGGTACATTTTGTTAAAATGATGGGTCATATCATCTTTTATGGAGAATAATTTGGAATTTTTGCAAACTTTGCATTTTTGAAAAGTTTTCTAAAAAATTATTTCCCCAGAAATGCTTAAACTTGAAGTATCCTCAGGTAGAGTAGATTCAAGTTTGTTCATAATCATAATCCCCGTGGTAGGGTGGGACCATAGTTGGGGTATGAATTTTTACATAGGAACAAATAGATAAAATGAGTTGGGGCACAGGAAAGCAATATGTTCCCCGAGGCCTTTAAAATGTTGGTATTATTTGTCAATTTGAAATAGACTTTTGCAGCAGATTTCAATAGAATCCCTCAGAGAGTACCTTTGATTTCGACAGAAATGTTCCCCAATTGTAATTTTCAGATTGATCTCTTTTTAGCTCACCGAGACGAAGTCAAGGAGAGCTTATGCTATACCCTCGGCGTCGGCATCGGCGGTGGCGTCGGCGTCGGCGTCTGGACCTGGTTAAAGTTTTTGTTGCAGGTCCTGTATCTAAGCTATTACTTGTCCTATCTTCACCAAACTTGCATGAATGATGCATCTGGACCTACTTATGGACTTGAAAGACTTGGATGCTGAATCTGGGTCCTAAATTTCAGATGCTGGAGGAGGTTAAGGTTGTTGGACCAGGTTAAAGTTTTTGTTGCAGGTGCCCTTTGATAGCAATATCTTAGTTACTGCTGGTCCGTACATCACCAAACTTGCATGGATGGTGTGCCTTATGATACTGATGCACCAGACAGGCTTGAGTGCTGAATCTGAGCTATAGGTTTCGGATGCTGGAGGAGGTTAAGGTTTTCGGAGCAGGTTAAAGTTTTTGTTGTGGGTGCCCATTGATAGCAATATCTAAGTTTCTACTGGTCCTAACTTCACCAAACTTGTATGGATGATGCGTCTTATGATACTGATGCACCTGACAAGCTTGAATGCTGAATCTGAGCAATAGGTTTCGGATGCTGGAAGAGGTTAAGGTTTTTAGAGCTGGTTAAAGTTTTTGTTGCAGGTGCCCTCTGATGATTATATCTTAGTTACTACTGGTCCTTACTTCACCAAACTTGTATGGATGGTGCGTCTTATGATACTGATGCACCTGACAAGCTTGAATGCTGAATCTGAGTAATAGGTTTCGGATGCTGGAGGAGGTTAAGGTTTTAAGAGCTGGTTAAATAAAGTTTTTGAAACAGGTGCCCTCTGATGATGATATCTTAGTTATTACTTGTCCTTACTTCACCAGACTTCCATGGATGGTGTGTCTTATGATACTGATGCACCTGACAGGCTTGAATGCTGAGTCTGGTTTCGGATGCTGGATAAAGTTAAGTTTTTAGGAACAGGTCACATGTTTAATAGATGATAGTACTATATCAAACTTGCATAGTTGATTTAACTGTAATATGAATGAATCGCAGAGGTAGCTTCAGATGCAGAGCTTGATCTCCATTATCAAGGATGCTAGAAAATAAATCTTAGTTATTACAGGTCTTAACTTCACCAAACTTGAATGGATGGTGTGTCTTATGATACAGATGCACCTGACAGGCATGGATGTTGAATCTGAGCCATAGGTTGCGGATGCTGGAGGAAGTTAAGGTTTTAATTGCTAGTGCCCTCTGATAATGATATCTTAGTTATTATTGGTCCAAACTTAACCAAACTTGCATGGATGATGCGTGTTATGATACCAATGCACCTGATGGGCTTGAATGCTGAATCTGAGCCATAGGTTTCGGATGCTGGATGAGGTTTAGTTTTTTGGAACAGGTCACATGTTTTATAGATGATTGCTTGCATAGTTGATTTAACTTTATTATAAATTAAATGCAGAGGTTGCTTTATATGCAGAGCCTGATCTCCATTATCAAGGATGCTAAAGAAATCTCCTACCTCACTCAAACCAGCTCGATAGATAGATGTGTTTGTTGATAAATGATATTACATGATTCCTATGATATAGTATTGTATGATATGAAACAATATTGTTTGATATGATACAATATGATATCATATGTTATATTATAAAAAGTTATACAATACGATAAGATATTGTATCAATTTTTTGGATATTTTATGATATGATATTGTATCATGATACTGTTATGTATAGTATTGTATATTATGATACAATATTGTATAATATTATATTGTATTTTTAATTTATTGTTTTATCACATGATACAATTACATAAGATATTGCAAAATATTATATTGTATCCTATGATACAATATTGTATATTCTATAATATTATATCATACAATATTGTATAATATGATATTGGTTTCAGAAATGTAGAATTATATCACATGAAATTGTATTATATGATATTGTAATATTATATAATATTGTATCATACGATATTGTATGATATGATATTGGTTTCAGAAATGTAGAATTATATCACATGAAATTGTATTATATGATATTGTAATATTATATAATATTGTATCATACGATATTGTATGATATGATATTGGTTTATATGATATATTATCTTATCACATGAAATTGTATGATAAATTGTATGATATGATATTGTAATTATTGTGTCATATGATACAATATGTATAATATAATAATGTATTTTATAATATTTTGCTTTATCACATAATATTGTATCATTTGATAAGATACAATGTTGGAATCAAATTAGATTGTATTATATGATATAATATCATATAATGTATCAAATATGTTTCAGTGTCATTCAATACAATATCATACTATATTATACAATATAATATGTTTCAATGTTATGATGTATTATGTAATATGATATTGTAATATAATACTATATTGTATTATATTTTATGATATTGTATTATGTGATCAAATACAATAAGGTATAACACAATACAATGTCATATCATACATTACAATATCATATCTCATTATTGTTTATTACGGTATTTTATTGTTTTATATGATATATATTATAAATATGACATGATACAATATTTAATTTTATATCATTGTATTGATTAACATATGAACATATGATTATCATAAAAAAATTTTATCAGATGATATACGATATTTTGTCAAAACAGAATCCATGAATATCCAAGATCATAAAGTATGATTTTCATATAAAATGATAAAGGTGGTCTTATGAAGGTGATGTCTCATAATGGTGATGCTCCGTCTCGGTGAGCTTAGTAATCTATGATTACCTATGTTTATCTGTAGACATTTAGCTGATTAATGTCTGATAATGAAGACTCAACAATCACCAATGAGTCATGTCATGTTTAGGGTATACAATGCACCCTATCTCTGTTGACTTGTAGCCTACAGTATGAGGTCTCAGTAATGTTTGTTTTGTGGTGTGTAGGGTATACAATGCACCCTATCTCTGTGGACTGGTAGCCTACAGTATAAGGTCTCAGTGATGTTTGTTTTGTGGTGTGTAGGGAATACAATGCACCCTATCTCTGTGGACTGGTAGCCTACAGTATGAGCTCGAGGTGATGTTTGTTTTGTGGTGTGTAGGGAATACAATGCACCCTATCTCTGTGGACTGGTAGCCTATAGTATGAGCTCGAGGTGATGTTTGTTTTGTGGTGTATAGGGTATACAATGCACCCTATCTCTGTGGACTGGTAGCCTACAGTATGAGGTCTCAGTGATGTTTGTTTTGTGGTGTGTAGGGAATACAATGCACCCTATCTCTGTGGACTGGTAGCCTACAGTATGAGCTCGAGGTGATGTTTGTTTTGTGGTGTGTAGGGTATACAATGCACCCTATCTCTGTTGACTGGTAGCCTACAGTATGAGCTCGAGGTGATGTTTGTTTTGTGGTGTATAGGGTACAGGCACGTAGCATCAGGGGAGGCCTGCCCCCCCCCCCCCCCCCCTACTTTTTCTCGCAGCAACTAATTTTTAAAAATTTACATATAAAAAAGTGAATTATCATGGCGATGGCCCCCCACTATTTTGGGAGGATGTAAAAAATTAATATGAAATAAGGAAATTAGGTTTAAAATTGAAGTAATATACTACGCCAATAGTACAATTTGCCCTATCTCTGTTGACTGGTGGCCTACAGGATGAGCTCTTAGTGATGTTTGTTTTGTGGTGTTTCAGAACCGTGCCAGTGATCCGCCAAAGTATAAACAGGACAAGCAGCGACAGCCGGCCTCCAAACGTGTACAGGAAGCCGCGGAAGGACTCCTCACCTGTATCATACAGCACGTGGTAATCATTATATTTGTGTGTCATTGTCTTGCATTATACAACTCATGGTAAATACCTGTATCACACCTTTATCATTATAAAGTGTGTCATACCTGTGTCATTGCCCTGTATCATACAACACATAGTAAATACCTGTATCATAGAGATATCTCACCTGTATTGTACAGCATGTAATAAACACCTGTATCAAGCATATATCTCACCTTTATCATACAGCACGTAGTAAATACCTGTATTATGCATGTATCTCACCTGTATCATACAGCACGTAGTAAATACCTGTATCATGCATGTATCTCACCTGTATCATACAGCAGGTGTTAAATACCTGTATCATGTGTGTGTCTCACCTGTATCATACAGCACGTAGTAAATACCTGTATCATGCAGCACGTAGTAAATACCTGTATCATGTATGTGTCATTGCCCTGTATCATACAGCTTGTGGTAGATACATGTGTCATGCATGTATCTCACCTGTATCATACAGTATGTGTAAATACATGTATAATGCATGTATCTCACCTGTATTATACAGCACGTAGTAAATACCTGTATCATGCATGTATCTCACCTGTATCATACAGCACATGGTAAATACCTGTATCATGCATGTATCTCACCTGTATCATACAGCACGTAGTAAATACCTGTATCATGCATGTATCTCACCTGTATCATACAGCAGGTGTTAAATACCTGTATCATGCATGTATCTCACCTGTATCATACAGCAGGTGGTAAATACATGTACCTGTAATGTTGTTTTATATCGCCTTGTATAATATATTTGTACAACTGGCCTGAATTAATCCTTAGTCAGTCCAAGAATATCTAGTGATTTTGTTGCCCTGTATCACTTGATTTCATTTCTCTGTACTAGACTGCATCATCTTGTTAAAAAAATTTAAAGTTAGTGAATCCCACTACATACCTTCACTGAAATTATTTATAACAAACAATAATATACTCATGAGGATAAAACAACCCACATCTTACTGTTGTACATGTAATATCATTTCATTATACAATATTTTGTCAGTATTTGTCATGTTTCCACAAGACTAAAATAATAATAGACATTAAACTGGCTATTGTCTAATATTTTAAGATACAAGCATTAATGGCTTACCTGTAATTTGACTTAGGGTGCTTTCCCCCCGCCCTGTGGCCCCGAGTCCCTGTTTTCTCTGCTGGACGAAAAATCCCTGTTGAAGTACACCAAGGGGAACAGCTGTTTGCCGGAACATGGCTCCCCCTTCAGATACTATGTCCTGGAAAACGCCATCGTCGTGGGATTGTTGGAACAGCCTCTTGGAAATATTGAAGGTATATATGCTGGAACAGCCTCTGGGAAATATAGAAGGTACATGAAACTATGTTGGAACAGCCTCTTGGAAATATTGAAGGTATATATTTTGGAACAGCCTCTGGGAAATATAGAAGGTAAATATGTTGGAACAGCCTCAGGGAAATATAGAAGGTAAATATTTCTGTCAATGTAAGATGGTGTCATGTGAATAGGTAGAACAAGCTATGAGTATGCATGTAAGGAACAGAATGTGCTATAAACAGAGAAGGTGGTTCCCCTAAGAGGATCATTCAGACACACAGCTGTATCCTGATGGTGTCGGTTTGGTATGTCCCCTGTCTCTGGTGGTTTGTCTTGTATATAAAAGTAAATCTACATGTCTACATGTAGCAGATATTTGAAGCTTGTGTATTTCAGGGATGATGGAACCTCATGATCAATTGACTTTTGTTGTAGACCTGTTGCCCACGGTGACGGCTCTGATTAGGGGACCGTTTGGTCGACATGCTTGGGTGATGCAGCTCAGACACTCCCCACGGATCAAGCGGGTGAGTTCTTCCAAATTCTGTTGTCATAGATTTCTTATAAAGTACTGGGATGACTTAGGTAATTATAACACATGTAATTGTGGCTAGTATTTAATTTATGATTGCTTATTTTCAAGGGTTCGTCCAAATCCCACCTAAGTGATCCTGGCCGACCTATGCCGGGGGAGAACGTAGGAACTCATCACAGCGTCAAGCCCAGAAACTTCCCTGAGTCTGTGGATAAAGTGACCGCCACCAAGGCGTAAATATATACAGACAACATAATGCGATTGATCACCTACCAGTTATTTGCACTGAAGCTAATTCTAAGGGTGTTGTAATACTAAGGGTGTTGTACAATTAACTACCTAATTCAAGTCATTTCCTGTTTTAGGGAGAAAAGTATTCCGACTCTGGAATCGTTGGTAACGGATGAGAAACGCCCAGAGCTGAACAAACTCAAGTCTTTCATTGAGAAGCAAGATCAATTTGAATCTCAGATTGGTCAGAGAAAGCAGCAGGAGGTGAAGAGTATGCCCTTCCCCAACCAAGACACTGAGTGTAAACCTCCAAAGTAAGTAGAATAAAGTATAACTCCAAAGTAAGTAGCATAAAGCAAACCTCCAAAGTAAGTAGACTAAAGTGAACCTCCAATGTAAGTAGCATAAAGTAAACCTTCAAAGTAGGTTGCATAAAGTAAACCTCCAAAGTAAGTAGCATAAAGTTAACCTCTAAAGTAAGTAGAATAAAGTAAACCTCCAAAGTAATTAGCATAAAGTAAACCTCCAAAGTTAGTAGAATAAAGTAAACCTCCAAAGTAAGTAGAATAAAGTAAACCTCCAAAGTAGTTAGCATAAAGTAAACCTCCAAAGTAAGTAGAATAAAGTAAACCTCCAAAGTAAGTAGAATAAAGTAAACCTCCAAAGTAGTTAGCATAAAGTAAACCTCCAAAGTAAGTAGAATAAAGTAAACCTCCAAAGTAAGTAGCATAAAGTAAACCTCCAAAGTAAGTAGAATAAAGTAAACCTCCAAAGTAGGTAGAATAAAGTAAACCTCCAAAGTAAGTAGCATAAAGTAAACCTCCAAAGTAAGTAGCATAAAGCAAACCTCCAAAGTAAGTAGCATAAAGTAAACCTCCAAAGTAGTTAGCATAAAGTAAACCTCCAAAGTAAGTAGAATAAAGAAAACCTCCAAAGTAGGTTGCATAAAGTAAACCTCCAAAGTAGTTAGCATGAAGTAAACCTCCAAAGTAAGTAGAATAAAGTAAACCTCCAAAGTAGGTAGAATAAAGAAAACCTCCAAAGTAGGTAGAATAAAGTAAACCTCCAAAGTAAGTAGCATAAAGTAAACCTCCAAAGTAGGTAGAATAAAGAAAACCTCCAAAGTAGGTTGCATAAAGTAAACCTCCAAAGTAGTTAGCATAAAGTAAACCTCCAAAGTAAGTAGAATAAAGAAAACCTCCAAAGTAGGTTGCATAAAGTAAACCTCCAAAGTAGTTAGCATGAAGTAAACCTCCAAAGTAAGTAGAATAAAGTAAACCTCCATAGTAAGTAGAATAAAGTAAACCTCCAATGTAAGTAGCATAAAGTAAACCTCCAAAGTAAGTAGCATAAAGTAAACCTCCAAAGTAAGTAATATAAAGTAAACCTCCAAAGTAAGTAGCATAAAGTAAACCTCCAAAGTAAGTAGCATAAAGTAAACCTCCAAAGTAAGTAGCATAAAGTAAACCTCCAAAGTAAGTAGCATAAAGTAAACCTCCATAGTAAGTAGAATAAAGTAAACCTCCAAAGTAAGTAGCATAAAGTAAACCTCCAATGTAAGTAGCATAAAGTAAACCTCCAAAGTAAGTAGCATAAAGTAAACCTCCAAAGTAGGTAGCATAAAGTAAACCTCCAAAGTAGTTAGCATAAAGTAAACATCCAAAGTAAGTAGCATAAAGTAAACCTCCAAAGTAAGTAGCATAAAGTAAACCTCCAAAGTAAGTAGCATAAAGTAAACCTCCAAAGAAAGTAATATAAAGCAATCCTCCAAAGTAAGTGGTTCAAAGAAAACTTCCAAAGTAAGTCCGAAAGTGTAAACCTCCAAAGTAAGGAGTAAAGTGTAAACCCACAATGTAAGTTCACATAGTAAAGTGTAAACCCTTTAAAAATAAGTACAGGTGAATCTCGATAACTTAAACTTTGGGGGACCATGATTAAACTTCGAGAGATCAAGAGTTCGAGAGATCGAAATTTTTAAAAAATCCTCAAATATTTGTTCGGGTGATTTTGGTTCTAAAATTATAGTAGCTTAAAGTTTATATTTATAACATGGATGGATAGAGTAACATAATTTCATTTGTATTTCATGCTACATTCATTTAAACAATACAGAACTTTGTTGTGTGGTTTTTAGATGTTTTTTCACATCAAAAAACTTTTAAGAATGTTATGTTAAGTAAAGAGTGGTTTAAAAACCGTAATTTTCGCAAGTTGTGGAAACTATTAGATCAGTTTCAAATTACCTATCTACCATTTGAAGGAAGCAAGGGGTAGTGTCACTTATGTAATCAACTAATTATCACTACCATGGTAGCCCTGAGGCATTCACTAGACCGTTTAGGTAAGGTCCACGCAGAGCTATAATTATACGCTTGATCAATCGCACGTGCACACATCAACAACTTCGAGTTAACAAGAGTGAAAAACAATGAAATATATATAACGTGATCCAGGTTTTACTTTGAGAGATCAAGAACTTCAAGAGATCGGAGTTCGAGAGATCAAGAGTTAATTTGCTTAGTAATATAGAAAAAAAAATCGAGACCGTGATTTCACTTCGAACGATCAAGAGCTTCGAGAGATCGAAGTTCAAGCCATCGAGTGCCAACTGTAATGAGGTATAAACTGCTAAAGCTAGTGGTTAAGTGTAAATACCTTAGTTAATACTGAGTGTAAATCTTCAATAAAAGTGATTAGCAGTATTAAAGTTAACTGAATGTAAACATCAAATGCAATTTATTTTTTTGTATGCCAAACAAAAAACATAAAGAAGGTTTATAAATATCTATTCAATTTGAGAGTTAAATAATATTTACTTTATGTTAGTTTTTGAGCATAAACACCGTTTGTAAGTATTTAACAGTACATTTACAGTATGTCAATGACAAAATATCTATTGATTATATATATTGATTAATTACAGAATAACAGAGGAATTTCAGGCTGCCCGTCTGTTCCTGTCTCATTATGGGTTTCTGTCACTAGAGGCTCTCAAGGTAAGTTCACAGGTCATCACCACAGCAACAGATCTATATATTGAGCAGTTATATCAAATTTTGAAAGAGTTACTATTTTATAGGATTTTTTCAATTTTGTTTTACAAAGGAGCAGAGCAACACCAGTCTTCCACCCTCCCTGGTTACCTTGGATACCACTAATCCAGGTCTGACCAATGACCTAGAGATGCTGGATACAATTACAGCCCGTGACAACGACACAGTTCATGTGTTCTATGTCAAGTCCGGCCAGCGATTGGCTCAGGACATTCTACGCAATGTGGTAAGCTGTTAACTGTGTAAACATTCACATAGGAAGTAGATACTACACCAAGGGGCTACAGACCAAAGAATCAATAGTTCATTGGTTGTTGTTTATTTCCTATACAAGTAAAGGGTATCAAGAATAAATCAGAAAGTGGAAAAGTTGAACAGTACTATTGCTACAGCTTTGATGTTCTGTGTAGTATGTAATGTGCTTGTGTGAATGTGAAACTTAATTTAAAACTTCGTCAGCCCAGCCTTTCTGTAAATTTGACCCTAAAAAGGGGTATTTAGCTAAGTTTATGTGTGGTTATTTAAAACACTGTGTATCACATGAAGCCTGTATTCTTTCTTGGTAATTTGTTGACAGGGGTCTCAGCGTGGCATACAGGGCCAGTTCCTGGAGTTCCTCCACTCCCTGGGCTGGCCAGTGGACGTACAGAAACATGCCGGCTGGACCGGTCACATCAGCACCAGCTGGAAAATCTCACAGCCTGAGGATATCCAAGGTACTGATCAGGATTACAATGTACAGAAGAGAGGTTAATAAACTGACTCAAGAGAGGGGTCAATAAAAGGACTCAATAAACCAACTCAAGAGAGGGGTCAATAAACCAACTCAAGAGAGGGGTCAATAAACCGACTCAAGAGAGGGGTCAATAAACAGATTCAAGAGAAGGGTCAATAAACAGACTCAAGAGAAGGGTCAATAAACAGACTCAAGAGAAGGGTCAATAAACAGACTCAAGAGAAGGGCCAATAAACTGGCTCAATAAACCGACTCAAGAGAAGGGTCAACATAACAGTCACTGCAAAATTTATCACTGTATTGTAACATAAGATATATTGTGTGCCAAGTGATGTTCAGATAATTTAATTTTGGTCAGAGTTACACCCCTTTGTAAGAAAGTTAAGGCTTTTCTTATAAATTTAAACATAAGGTATATCTTAGACAAAAATTGTTCACAGTAAAATGATGCATAATAAAGAGGCTCAAACAAAAGTATATTCAATAGAAGAGCAATATTCAGTGACTGGTATGAGGTGTTTAGAAATTTATGCATAGTGTGTTCTAAAATTTGCAAATAAAGGGTAAAAATTCGGCTAGATTTATTGAAACCAATTTCTGACCTTTTAGTGCATACAAGTAAAGAAAAAATTCAAAATTGAAAGAAGCATAAAACTGAAAGGTAAAAACAATGATGCATTTTATAGCTAGTGTAGATTATATATAATCTCTGACTTTTTATTTATGTAGAGAACGCCCCGCGTGTGGGGACGGGAGGCAGTATCTATGACGGTCAGCAACAGGTGCTGTACTGGGCGGACGTGTCCTCAGAGGTCGCCTTTATTGTCCCCTCCCTGGACAACTTCCACAGGCTGCAGAACGACGGGGGTACGCCTCTCTACTGACTCAAATTCAAACCCACAAGTGATGCAATGGGTGCTATCACGGTGCTCAAACATCACTTTGTCCACAGTGAAAGAATTTGCAATAAGATTTTTAAACAATAGTGAAGATTTTTTATAACATATGGTTAAAGACTCATGAATTTATGAATAAGGAATACAGTGAAGTGTAATAATATGCATAAACTTACAAAGATGTAAAGTCTTGTGCAAATAGAATCTGTAGACACTTTTTCCAGTTGCAGCATATTTCTGTAGACAAGAAATACAATAAGTGTTGATTTGTTCCAGACAAGTCTCCACAACTCTCTGTCAGCACCCCCAGTGAGGGACCAGGGGGGACCAAGCCTACCACGCTCTCCCTTGAGAGACCCCTCACTGAGCCTCGCAATAAAACCATGGAGAGTCCGAGTTCTCCCCACGACGCCCCCGCCTTCCGTACTCGACGATTCGGTCGACCGTCCACTGTGACCATTGGACCAGACACAAAAATCTTTGTTGTGTGGCTGGAAAACTTTGAGGACCATGAAAATTTTCCAACAGGTATTTCTTTGCATTAGTCAATAAAGACTTTGTTACTAGTAACATTATCAAAGAGAATGTTGATGTTACCAATGAGAGCAACTCAAGGTAAATATCTGTTGCACTGATTCATGTGTTATTGGGTATTTATATTACTTAAATATTTATATTAATTTGGTTATTTACTGTTTTACAGGTGACCTACTTCCGATGACCAGCACGGGTCTGGAGCAGTACACTGCGACCAGCAGCTCGTCCATGAGACAAGACAAGGACATCTTCCTGATCTACATCCACGCCCTACAGAACGGACTGTTCCGGATCCATATGGAGGGAAACACTGGGAAGTAAGTCAAACTCTCAGTGACAGCTGAGAACTCATCACTCGTAGAATTCCGTGTACCGGTATTAATGTATAATTTTACAATCATTCCACGTGTTATTACAGGATTTGCAAGAGACTACAATATGATAATGGAGACAAGAGAAGTGGAAGATATTTAGTAGAAATAATGCTTTTTGTTTAATTCAATTTTTTTCATTGCTATTACAGGATCTCCATGGCGATTCCTCTTGTTGATGGAATGGTGGTCAGCAGACGTACGCTAGGCTCCATGGTCCGGCAGACGGCGATAAATATCGGACGTCGGAAAAGACTAGAGAGTGACTCGTAAGTACTGATCAAGCATGATGTATTACAATACAATGGATTCAAACAAAAGTTTTAACTACATACAAGGTTCACACCTCAGTTTTAAGATGTCTTAATAGCGGAAACAGAAAAATCAAGAATTGACCTATTTCTGCATCAATTCATTGTCAGGAAATGTTTCCTAATATTAGGGATTGTTATTCTCTTTGTAAGGTATCAACCTCCTCATGTTAGGAGAAAAATAAAAATTCAGGAAATTGTGGACAAGTATCATTTGAAGATGACAGAATCCGAGTTCTACACAGCTTTATTCCAAGATGTTCACAAGTGATTGCTCCTAGGAACAAATCGTGCGCTGAGGCCAAGGACGAGTCAAATCTGATGATATGGTTTTCTAACTGATATAGAGCAAAGTTTCATATTTATTCGCTCTGAATAGTTATAAAAACCATAAGATAGGAACCTGGACAAGATAATCATGAAATGAATATTTTAAGAAAATTTAATGTCTTCCAAGACGTACTATAGATTCCGAAATAAACATGAGGAGTTAATATTCAGGTAAAATTGTGAGAGGCACATCAAGACATACCTGAAAGGGTTAATAAACAGCTGTTTTACACTCCACTTATGCCTTGTAACAATGAGAGCTGTATTCTAAGAAAACACTGATTTTGGCCAATTGCAACGTTTCTCTGTTAGTGGCCAGCTTCTGTTTAGTGGTGCTAATGTTGATGAATGTGATATTATGTGAACAAACGTTATTGCATTATATATTTGGAGTGTATGAAGTTGGATCATATTTTGTTTATTTTTATACAGCTAGGGTTTCTCCCCTTTGTTGATTTGAACTTCTATTGTGCTGTTAACCAAGTAAGGCAGATTTTCAAGCAACAGCTGCTGATAGGTATTATTGTTTCAGCCTGTGTTGGTTTCTGTATAAAATGAATAAAATCACTACTTGCTAGCGGACATTTATTCATTTCTTAACCGCCCATTGACGGATGAAATATTTAATGTAAGTATAATACATGGTTAACAGTACCCAGTTTTGCTTTAATGACTTTATGAACTTAGTTATACAATCAGTGATGTACACACACTTCATATAGTAAATGCTAATCATTTTTCTTGTGCGTCATTTTAATCATTTAAAGGGGCATGGTCACGATTTTGGTCAAAAATTATTTTTCCGATTTGAATATTTACAATGCTTCAGATAGGCATTTTTAATAGGCAACCAAAATTTGAGTGTCATTTGTTGGGTTATAAGCGAGGTACAGAGTTTATAATTCTTCGCTTTGTAAACAAAGCTTTTGTTTACATTTTGAATGTTGCAGTGAAAATTCAAGTTTTAGACCTCAACTGAATGTGTTAACCGTTAGGAACTGTTTATTTATGCTTAAGATTAATAATAAGACAGACAAATCAGCTTGAAAAGATTTTTTACTGGTATATTGAACCTATGTAAATAGGGCACGAGCCTTGTTTACATGACGAAGAATTGTATGCCTGTATCTTGCTTAAAACTCATCGACTGACACCTAAATTAAATTTGATAATAAGAAATGCATTTTTAAAGCATTGTAAATAATAAAAACAGAAAAATAAAATTTGACCAAAATCGTGACCATGCCCCTTTAACCACATGGTTGCTAACATAGATTTTGTTAGATATTTGAATAAGTGACGTATGGTGAGATCCTACAGGCTTTTTCATTGGACGCTGTATATGACAAGATCCTACAGGCTTTTTCATTGGATGCTGTATATGACAAGATCCTACAGGCTTTTTCATTGGACGCTGTATATGACAAGATCCTACAGGCTTTTTCATTGGACGCTGTATTGTACTGGAATTCTAGTCACCCTCACTGAAGAGAAGAAACAATCTGTGATTCTTAAAAGACCATCCTCTATGGTGGAATTAAGCACTGCAGATCTGATCAAAGTAAAAAAAGATCCTGTGTAGAAGGACCAGATATCAGGATATCATGTGTAGTAGGATCAGATATCAGGATATCATGTGTAGTAGGATCAGATATTATGTGTTTAGGGTTAGATATCAGGATTTGACCTCTCATTTTTGTGCAATATTAATTATCTTTGTTCTGTGTTGTTAAATAAATGCTATTAATTAAGGTTTTCCGCTCTCAGCGGAAAACCTTACTATTATTCTGAAAAATTTTCAAATTTCTTATAATTTTTTTTTCTTCTAGACGCCAACTTTGATCCTTAATATCTCGCTCGTTTTTTCACCGATTGTTTTAAAATTTTCAGGACTGATAACATGCCGCGTGATGTTATCGTTGCATATTTTAGTTGAGGAAAATCCCTATCCGGTTTTGAGTTATTCCCCTTTTAGTAAAATTTAACGACTTCTTTTGTCCAGGGGGTTTAGCTTTAACGATGACTGGCAGAGTCTCAAAGATGGGCTGGTTTGGAAGCTAATACATTGAATTTGTGCGAGATATATTTTATTTATTATTTAAATGCAAATAAAGGGGGTGGTATAGATGTTGAAAGAAAGGTAAGAAAAAAAATCAAACAAATTCGCGTATTTTCCGTGTTAGTTTTCTACCTGATAAAAATTTGTTATAACATGTATTATAAAAGTTCTTGGTCTTACCCAGACCTTTCATTCGGTATACCGAAAAAGGGGCTGGCCCTTATAATTAGGGAGTTAGAGGCGTCCAAAGTTTTTTGTCAATAACTTAAAAAGGAATAAATATTTCTGATGCATTATTGAAGCAAAGTTGTAAAGAAATTAATTTTGAATCCTTCTATAGTATTCAATTTAATGTTTTCGTAATTTATAGTCAGTATTTGCAGAAACAATTGTTGTCAGTTCGGTCCATTTTTGTGGGGTTGCGCACGTTAATGAGGTTATGAAAGGGCTTCTAATGCACTAACTGATACATGTAGCGCGCAAAAATAATTCCACATAAAATTCCAAAATGTTTTTATGCATATGTACATTTTCATTTCATATAGATAAACCTCTTTGACCTTATTTTTGTTGTTTGTTTCATTACTGTGCCCCTGTCTATATTTAGATGCATTACGAGACTCAGGTAACCGATCGATAGGAGAGTCGCTAGCTGTATTCAGGCCGTCGCCTAGACGACAGTGCATGTGCTTGTAGAGCTGGACGTACACGATTAACGCCCCACTGTGTTACTGTAACAGAGACATTTTGAATTGTTTCAGTACTGGGAGATGTGTTAATAAAATGGTTCCAATGCATGGTAATTAAACTCAACTTTTCTACAATACGTATACACGGCCGTCTTATAAAGCACAATGTGTATTACTGACATGACAATTTAAACGAACGCGGGATTGCTCCCGATAGAACAATTCTTTTAAAGCAAAAAAAAAAAATACTGATTTGCGATGGATATAATATATTTATCATCGTGGAGATGATTTTAAAAAGTGAACTTAATATTCGTATACGATAATATTTGAATCCAAAGCCGCTAGTTTTAAGTTACGGTTATTAGGGATATTAATTATGACTTGCCCGCGTTTCAGGTTTTTTACTTGCAAAGCATTTACAAACAAAAATACCAAACAACCTTCAGCAGCAACTTATAAATTATTAGTATTTATTCCATACATAATTCTAAAGAGGTAATTAAATAAATTTTATAAATGCTTTATACTTGTATTCGCTATCTTCCATGGAAAAAAGTGGCATGGAAAAAATGTTGTTCAATGTTCATCAAATATGCTGTAGCCTTAGCAATCGAAAATAATTAACAAACTGTATATTGATAGATTGACATATCAACAAACATTCCGACCCGCATTGTGTTTTCTTACAAGTTCTATAAAACGTAGACTCAATGACTGAATTCTTTACCGTTTTCCGTCTGGGTTATTTTGAATCACGTGTGTACGTTATGTGTAGCCATATAGATGAACACGTTAAGTGTTTAAATTTTACATGCAGAGCATTGCAATGCTAGGACAATAAAATTCCAACAATGTATATGATGAGGCCGGTCAGACTGATACTGGTTCTGCTTGTTCTGCAAATAGCGAATGTAAGACGAAGTATTTGGGTGTTATATTTTAAACAAATATAAGTATTGCTTTCTTAAAAGCTTGCATTACTCAACAAAGTATTTTATTGGGATCATTCTTAGTTACCTTAGCTGCAAATATGTACCGCTCTGTCTGTATCCCGGAAAAATTGACTACCATCCGAAATTTTTCATACAAGGTCTACAGACTTGCAGCTAACATTACCTTTAGAATTTGCCGCTGTTTATAAATTCATTAAAAAGACGCGCAGAATCAAGTGGTTATATGGCGTTTGATATGGGATTTATGACGTCTATTTATATTGTTTTCATTAAAATTATTTCATTATTTCAAGCTTGTGGGTGGAATTAAATCAGTTTCACATGTTATACGACATAAAGATGTCCTCTCCCCACTTTTTCTCGAAGCAACTATTTTTATAAAATTTACATAAAAAAATTGAATTATCATGGAGTTGCAGTTAATCCAAGTTCATTTTGAATACCCTTTTGTAATTTAAAAAATGCGATGTAAATTTTTTTCATGCAATATTTCGGATAAAGCAATGAAGAGTTGTTTCTTGAAATTTTATTAAACCATAAAATTGTAAAATGCTAACATTGAAAATTGTGCCCGATTTCTTTCTTTTTTTTAAGGTAAAACTTTATTGATTTAAAAAATGATTCTTTGAGACAAACAAATTGACATAATCAATAAGAGTTTGAAAATCTCTAACTGCAGGTCTGTAGCTTTTAGTCAGAAAAAGAATCGGATGGACGACCTAGGACACAGATCGTCCATCCGCATTTCTTGAAAATTGCCATTATTTTCGTACGCGGACGCAATACTCACCGAGACTAAATGGTTCGTATCTTAAGTTTTAAGTTTTAACTGCTTTGAAAGGTAATATTGGTTTTCTGATAATTATGAACATGAATAATTAAATAAAAATGGTTAAAATTACAGTAAAATTACCGGCATCGGTCTTCTCCGTGCGCGGATCTAGAAGGGGAAGGGTTCCAGACCCCCCCCCCCCCCCCCCCCAGCGAAATTTCTTTCAATTACGTGTACATTATAAACTTACCAAATATGCCTCGGACATCCCTTTGCAAACTCAAATAACCGTCTGACTTTTCAACCCCCACCCCGGAAAAATTTTCTGATCCGCGCATGTTCCCCCTCCTCGAAATACAAAATTATTCTTCAAAACCCCTTGTAAAATTTCCAGGATCTCCGCATATATACTAAGAGATTCATTGGCGCTTGCGTTCGATAAAAATGCGTGTTAAACGTTTGCCAATGGTCTTTTTACCTTCTTACCGGGCATAACCACAATCCCACTCTGTGAATAAAATGCGGCGAATTAAACTAGAGACAACGTGTTAAAATCTGTATTTGCTTATAAACATGTAGTATCATCGTGCAAAATGCACTGTTCAATTATAATTTTATTTTTTACTTTACTTGTAAAATTCAACATCTGTTTCGTAATTTTTTCTCACAGTTTATTTCTTACATAGTTACTTTTTTTTATTTAGTGATTGACACTTATTAGACTTTATAGAGACAGAGTGTCATGTCTCAAGGACTGTTAATCTCTTAAA
The DNA here is from genome assembly GCF_025612915.1 of Magallana angulata. Classification (NCBI taxonomy): domain Eukaryota; kingdom Metazoa; phylum Mollusca; class Bivalvia; order Ostreida; family Ostreidae; genus Magallana; species Magallana angulata. Next base: position 1,667,920 of record NC_069113.1, on the reverse strand, counting down.
ACAACATTGTACAATTATCAGATTTTCATTTCTTGGACATCAAAGACTCATTGAGTTTATTTAATTATTTTATATCTGTGAACCTTTCACTCAGCTTACTTATATCATTACCTGTTAATTGCAATTTATTCTCATTGTTAAGATTCTTATAAATAGTTATGTACAATTGTCAATGCGCAGTCTGGAATACGGCGGCCAGCCCCGTCCACGTCCGACTCTCCCGGAGTCTTGAGTCCGGAGGCCACTTCTGGCCATATCCGACTTGTTTGTAACATGTCTGTCTGTTAAATTGTTGTAATGTTGCCATCGTTGAGTCTCGTCCAATAATGTGGAATCCTGCATCATGATCAATTGCCTGTTTATTTCTCTGGAACTGTATACTGGTGGACCTTCGGGAATACGGCAAACCTACCCTTCGTTTTAGCTTACGGCCCACAGCGCGCCCCAACCTTTTACCTTATACACTTTACGCCAACATTCCCTCACCCGGTTCGTACTGCACAAGACCGATGCAGATCCAGACGAATTCTCTATCACCGTAAAATCTACACGGTCACAGAAATATAAACTTTGTTTCTCAGTGTTTACACATCTAATATTGTACGATGGTCAGCTATCAATTTTTTGTAATACGTCACAAGTATGACGCAGCTACGACGGAAAACCTAATCGTTGCTTGCAACGAGCTCGTCTCTAGTTATATATACTTTACACATTGTCATCGTTTGTTGACTGTAAAAGTTCAATAGAGAATCTTAAAATGGAGGCAGAACTCGATACAGTAAATGAGAAAAATGAATTATAGGTAACAATATTTGTGGTAATTTTGCAGAATCAAAAAATATATATTATTAAAGAGTTCTGTTTTAACAGTTATTTTACCCTATACTGGTGATGGTTTACTGAAACAGTAAACAGAAAACAGACGGTTGCAGTAAAGTAATGCGGATAATTTGAGTTCACTCTTTTGACAGTAGTCATGTTAGCCATTCTTTGATCAAGGTGTAACTTGGTTATACATGTGTATCTATTCTTTATATATAATAATTTATAAGAAAACAAATGCAAGTAAGTTGTATCCAACAAATTTGGTGTACCTTGCATCATCTGGATAGGTCCAAGTAGCACTCCACGGTACATGTGCTTTATTTACCAAAGTTTGAAGTAAATGGTTGTAGTGAAATAAAATACCATTAACTAGATAGGTACAATTAGCATCAACTTTTTTTTTTAATTCATCCTGAATCTTTATGATCCTTGATTAATGAACAACAAATTTTAAGCTCTAACATTCATAATTACATGTATAACCAAAATTAATAATTATTCCAGTTCTCCAATAAAAATTAAAAAAAAAACAAGAGGCCAATTGGCCTTAACAGTCACCTGAGTAGCATATAACCCATACACAAACTTGTCGAGGAGTCTCATATATGCATTTAATTAATTAGGTTTCATTCTGGAGCAGAAAAGTTATAAATTTGTAATGACTTCCACCTCCCTGCCTGAAATCTTTGAAAAAGAACTGTGAAACCTATAATTTTGGCAAAAAACTTAAAGATCTGGTCTACAAAATCATGAATTCAGTTTTCCTTTCAGGTGTGTGGGAGTAAAGAAGGTAATTTTTTAACATTATATGTATTAACACCTATACATCCATTTTGGCCCTGCCCTAGAGTCAAAACCCATACTCCAGGAGACATGAAAATTAAAATTTCAGTAGAGGACTTCCTGGTAAAGATAATTGTAAGTCAGCTATATACAGATATGTGAGAATATAGAAGAAAATTTTTAAACATTATATGCATTAACACTATATTGACATATTGCCCCCCCCCCCCCATGTTCTGAACCCCTGACCCAGGGACCATGAATTTCACAATTTTGGTAGAGGAGTTAGTGGACATCATAACCATGTACTGTGGTTTCATCAATATTCGTTGAATACCAATTTAGTACGTGAATTTCGTTGTTAGGTTGATCCATGAAATTAAATGTTCATTGAAGTGCAATATCATTAGGGTTTTGTATTGATAGGGTCATTGGCCTTGATTTTACGCATCCTTGAACTGTGATTTTCACTTTATCCACGAAAATTGATACCCTTGAATATTAATTAAACCACAGTATTCAGTTTTTTGTCCACATGTGTGGGAGTAGAGAAGAGGATTTTTTAAGATTTAAAACATTTTTACTATATGGCCATATTGGCCCCACACAAGAGCCTGAACCACTGACAAAGGGGTCATGAATTTCACAATTTTGGTAGAGGGCTTCATTTACATTATATATACATCTACCAAGTATTATTCCTTCTATTTCTTACGGAAACTTAAAGTTAATTCATAGCTCTATATAGAAACAGCGAGATTGAAATCTACATGCCCCGTTTATTGATTGGTCGAAATCTACTGTAACAGCGGCTGAAACTGACAAGAAAGTAACAGGACCAAACTTGACATGCCCAGTTTATCGATTGGTCAAGACCTACAACTACCTAGGAAAAATCACGGACTGCACGAAATAATCATGACGATGTCAGACTTAAAGTCTCACGGGAGACGATTTGGCTGTTTCTTTTAGTTAACGTACTTACGTACATTAACAGTAATTTAGTGAATTTTACTTTTCATAATCAATTTATCAATTGGCTAAAAGAAAGATGTTAATATAAACAATAAAATCCTTTCTTTGATGATTCATTCGGGTAATGAAGGTAGCGATCATTGCAGAAAAATTTACATAACCCGCAACCCGCTAACGCGGGTTATGTATTTTTTCTGCAATGTCGCTACCTTCATATCCCGAATGAATCACCAAAGAAAGCATTTTATTGTTTAAATAACCAGGCATTTAGTTTTTAACAAATATATATGGGAGTAGAGAAGAAGATTTTCTAAGATTTAATACATTTTTACTATATGCCCATATTGGCCCCACCCTAGAGCCTGAATCCCTGACCCAGGAGTCATGAATTTCACAATTTAGGTAGAGGGCTTCATGGATATCATAATCATGCATTTAGTTTTTAACAAATATATATAGGAGTAGAGCAGAAGATTTTCTAAGTTTTAACACATTTTTACTATGTGGCCTTATTGGCCCCACCCTAGAGCCGGAACCCCTGACCCAGGGGCCATGAATTTCACATGTGTTGGAGTAGAGAAGATTTTTGAAAATTTGGCTCTTTTTTTGCATATTTGGCCCCACGTAACGCCCCGGGGGTGGTAGAGCCATGAATTTCGCAATTTAGATTCCTTTTACCATAGAGATGCCTCACACCAAAAATGGTAATAATCAGCCTTTTAGTTTTTAAGAAGAAGTTAAAAATGTAAAATTGTTAACGCACAACGACGGACGAAAACGGATAGCAATAGAAATGATTTAATCTCATATTAGCCTTTTAATTGTGAAATCATATTTTTCAAAAGTACATCAGAGGTCCTGACAACATTGTTTTCCCCATTTGCTGACTATTGTTTTGAATGTCCTGTCCCTTTTAAATCAAATTGAAATTTTTCATTTTTAGTTTGGTCATAGCAGTAGCGTTACCTGTAAGTGGAGTTTATTTATTGAGTCACAGGAAGCAATTTGATGTATTGTTATTATAAATCTGAGTGACACAACTCGTGTGTTTGAACAGTGTGTAATTCCCAAAGGTGAAGGTCAATTCAACATCCTGGCATTTCCCCTAGATTCCTTTCTGATAACCTTGTACAAACACAAAAACTTTGAATGGGGTATTACTTGTACTTTATTTACAATGAGCTACATTTTCAATAAAAATATTGTATACAAAATATGTAAAATATTTACAAATGCGTAATTTTTTGGACAAAATACAACCACACCAAGCTGTATGTTACAATAATACCAAATGCAACAATTGATTGGCATGAAGATTTTATGTACATATGATAAAATGAGTACTTTGAATTAAAATGAGCACTACACGTGAATTTGTATCAAAATAAATCTGGAATTTACCACTCATTCATACTCTCCCTATATATAAACCCTTTAACATTATAGTAATGGGTAAATTCCTGCCTTTCAGTTTCACATCTAAATATAGAACACAAAAAACAGCCAACAAAGCAAGGTGTAGTTTCACTTCCTCGTTCAGTGAGTGGGCGGTATCACTTCCTGGTGTTTCCTTCATAGCTACTGACCACCGCTCTAGTAACTCGCATACCCTTGTGTATTTAAAGCACTATATCCGTCTCTTCTTAATCTACAGTCTGTGACCTACTTAAAATAATTTCCACCCGAATAAGCAAGTTATTCCTGCTGAGGTTGCTATACGTGGGCGAACATGCACATAGGTATGTGTCATCTGTCTTTCACCTTGAAGGACAGATTTTCACCCAGAAATTTAAACTGGAGGGCATCCAGTGAGGAAATGAAATCATAACCCGCATAATAACGTAACAATACGAATAACAATGCCTCTGTCAGAGGGGCCTCAGGACTGGCCCAGAGACTGGACAGCTGTCTTTGTCTCGTCTAACCCTCCCTGATCATTTGTCACATTAAGATTGGCTCCCACTGAGGGGTCAAAGTTCATGTTTCCAATGTTTGAGCCGAAGCTGTCGAAGGACATGTTCTGATCCTGATCACCAAGGTAAGCCTGAAGCATTAAGTCTACATTCTCCTGGTCCATCCCCGAGCACTGACCCATTGCCTGACCTCCCATCATGAGGTTCTGGTTCAGCGGTTGTGCAGGGTTTGAATTCTGTGGTATCCCCATGCCTCCACCGAGAAGAGACTGGAGGAAGGTGCTGTGGTCCTTTTCCAGGGGCTGACCGGGCTGGTTGATACGGCTTGTGGCCTCCTCCTGGAGTTTACGCACGGCCAGATTCTGCAGTAGTTTGATTTGCACGTCGTCAGGCAGGTTAGCGAGCTGTTGACGAACACTCTCCGTGGGGGTAATGGTCACATTTCCCATGGTTGTGTTGTCCAGGGTCCTTACATTGAGGGACGTGCCGTCCTTTGTGTGGGTGGTGGTGACATTGGACACTGGCGGCATCTGATGGGCCCCACCCAGAAGATTCTCCACGGTGTAGGGAGGGACTTCAGGCACTGTAAATTAATCATCAGTATTTGATTAGCAAGAAATCTAAGATATTTTATTTTGTTGTCTTTTTGATTGTGTTTTATCACTTCCATTACAAGTACAGGTACAGGGCCCCTTGAGGGCCTTTAATTGGTTAAGGTACTTCACTACACCGAGACGTATACTTTTTAAGACACTACAGAGTTCTTGAAATCTTTTTTCCACTGTCAGTCATTTGGACTGACAACCATCAGAAGTATGTCAGTCCAGACTGATTTCTATCAGTCCAAACATTTTCCAATAGAAAGATGAAAAACTACAAGTATATTTGCCTTATAGTTTCTCTCATTTTTACCTTAATTATTGTGATTTTTCCTATTTTTTACATTCTGGCTCCTGATAACATTCTTATTTATCACTTCATTAATTATTTTGATTTCCTTCCCTCTCTCATTATCAACTTTCTTCTTGTACTCTTTCTCGTTCTCTTTCTGCACATCTCATGTAACTAGGGCTCGGTTGTCAGATAGTGGAGTTCTTATTTCCCGAAAAAAATTTATAAATGATTACATTGGGATTTTTGTGTGTATTTCTGTGTTTTGCAATAAAAACATTCACTGAAAACCCTGTTTCGGTGTATGCAATGTAATTTGAAAAAACGTAACGAGACAACACTCGCCATCTTGGATTTATAGGGGGCCCTCAGTTCACGCTATGTTTAAAACAAGTTCTCCAATTTCTCCCATGATTTCTGACGACATCTAGGTTGGAAAATGATTGAAAGACTTATTCCTATTGTCTGACTACATCTGTTAGCTGCATTATAAACACACCGTATCAATATGTACGAAATACTCGCCAAACTTATCGAAAGCAACGGAAGTAATAATTACTGAGGTGTTCCGAAAATGTATAATAAGTCTAGAGAGAGCAAAAAAAAAACTGCGAAAAACTCCTCTAGATTTATCGTATGCGTTCGGATCTCCTCAGTGAGTATGAAAATTAGTTATATTTTCGCAAGTTACTCTGTCCATATCTACCGGTCATTTGGACTGACAGGCAACCTCAAGTAATCGGTCCTTGGTTATTTTTATCGGTCTTGCCGACAGGACCGAAAGATTTCAAGAACTCTGCACTACGTCACAAGATGGCGATTTAAATGCTTTGTTAAACTGTTTGTATCAATTGATTCAGGTGTATATCGTCATAGCTCAGTGGTTATAGTATCAGGCTTATGAACCGCAGGTCATGAGTTCGAATCCACCTGGGGTTTTTGTTTATGTTTACTGGATGAAATTTTTGAATACATCATTTTTTATCTAAAATTGCCCATTTTTTCGCCTATTTGACATATACACTTCCTATCCATCATGCGTTCTATCATAATCAAGTAATTTTCTGCTGATTTGAGAAACTATTTTACGGTGTAGTGAGGTACCTTAATAAAGAAATTGAAATTGAATTGAAATTGGTACTTCATTCACTAACACTTTCAAACAAGTTTAAAATAAGAAAAGCCTTTTCAGTGTATCAAAATTTCTTCTTCTAAAAAGATTTTTATTTTACAAAGAGGCCATTCTTGGGTGAGGTTTTACAACAATGAGGCCAATCTGGGGTGAGATTTTACAAATATGAGGCCATTCTGGGGCGAGGTTTAAAGCATTGAGGCCTTTAAAGGACGAGATTTTACAGCAATAAGAACGAGATTTTACCAAGACGAGTCCATTCTGGGGTGAGATTTTACAGTGACAAGACCATTCTGGGGTGAGATTTTACCAAAACATTAGGCCACTCTAGGGTGAGATTTTACAGCAACAAAGCCATTCTAGGGTTAACTTGCTCACCTTCTTGCTTGATCCTGGACTTGGTCGCCTTTATCTTCAGCCTCTGCTTGATGTCTTCTCCAGAGACATTCACTTCAAAAAAAAAAGAAAACACACTATCAGACACCTCTCATTTAAACAAAACTCTCTTATCTACCTGTACTTCTTCATCCTCAACACATTTACATGTAACTCAATCTTTTGAAGAAATACTATAGGCATCAAATCTACTAAACTTCTAAAGGAAAATTTATACTTATTAATAATTGATTGCTAAATGAAATATCTAAATGTACAAATAAGGAAATTCTCTTCGCAATTTAAAGAGGTTCTTCAATCCTCACAAGAAACTTTTACATGTACATGTACCAGTATTTGTAATTTAATCTATAAAGAAATCTCACACCCCTTGACTTCATTCTTTTTGTGACAGTACATGTTCATCACAGAGATTTGAATGCATTGCGAGATTATTCATACTACCATTTTTTACTTTATTTGTCAAACATAGTATCTAAGTGGATACAGCATCAGACTACCGCCAAGCATCTCCGGAGTTTGAAAATGACAAGAGTTTTTTTTGAAAAGTGATAAAATTTAAAATTCTGTTATTTTGATGTCATATGTTAGAATAGTGGTTTTTTTTAGAATACATCAGTTTTTGCTGGTTTAAGAAACTTTTCTCTGAAGGTGTGGAGGACCCTTAAGTAATATTAATATCTAACTGTACCTAGGTACTGTATATACAGGCAAATATTCGCCCTTATTTTACTTTCACTCCTTTCGCCCTTGTTGTCAGCAGGCAAACGTAAGACAGAGATTTCCAATATCTCATATTATTTTTTTTTAAAGACAGCTGTGTCTGGGCAAATTCAAGATGGGGCGAAAGTGTTTGTAAGTTTAGAAAATAACACAGGGCAAAAATAACCCATATACAGTATGTGTAAGACTTTGAGATAAAACTGAAGTAAGACTCACTATCAAATCCCCAGTTTTTCAGCTGATCAGCCTTCCTTTTTCTTTTCTCCATGATTCGGTCAGGATCTGTATTAACAAGAGAACTCATCATTATGACCTTATCATTCATACGTATTGGTCTGTATATGCTAGTGTTTGTTATTTTGAGTACTATCTATAAACTGTAAAACTTTAATATGACACATTTTTAGACTTCTGTACCTGGGTCTTCAGGCATGTAAATGAATGGGATTGAGTCGCTGGTTTCGGGTTCATTGTTGCGTTTGAGCTGCATTTTGACCTCCTTTGGCCGTGTGATCATTGTGTCTTTGTAAGGTGGTGTGCGGAAGACAATGGCGTACTGCGAATTAAATCAATTAAAATAAGGAAAACCATTTTCTTAAAAAAAAATTCAATAGTGGAAAACCTAAAGAGGTAAGGTAAAAAAAATTAGGACTATATTAGAAGGGATTCACGTATTTTAAAGATCTAGATACAAAACAATTATATGCCCAATATAACACAAGCATAAGGAAGCTAATTCACCTATTTTGTGAAAGATTACAGGGCATACATAAAAAACTATCAAATTTCATTCATAAAGGTCTTTTCATCCTAAAAGGGCAGAGTTGACGAGGAATCTGTAATATTATCTGTTTGAATTTCTTCAAGTATTTACCTGTCTGTGGATGTCGTTTGTGCTGAAGTCGGCAAAGTCTTCCCACACACATTCTCCACACTCTGTCTCCTCATAGAACCGGACCACAATATCATCTAGGGAAACACACACAATACATCAGTAAATGTCGAAAGAATTAAAATTACCACAATATCATCTAGGGAAACACACACAATACATCAGTAAATGTCGAAAGAATTAAAATTACCACAATATCATCTAGGGAACCATACACAAAACATCAATAAACGTCTAAAGAATTAAAATTACCACAATATCATCTAGGGAACCATACACAATACATCAGTAAATGTCTAAGGAATTAAAACTACCACAATATCATCTAGGGAACCATACACAATACATCAGTAAATGTCGAAAGAATTAAAATAACCACAATAAATGTCTAAAGAATTAAAACTACCACAATAAATGTCTAAAGAATTACAATTACCACTTAATGTCCAACATAAACCAAATGCTCATTTTCATTAACAGCTAACATTTTACTTTTTTGTAATCTTACAGCCTCAATGCAATGAATTATTGCTTTAAAAATATTCAAAAAAATATTCTTGATTGTTCTCTAAATTAATTTTATGTGATTTTCAAAAACACACTAAGTAATTCAAAATCAGGGCTAAAATGCAAAATTTACCTGACACAAAAAATATACATGTATACAGAAAACTGCGATCAATTCCACGTACCTCTGTTGATTTTCTCACACAGCAGGAAAACCTCATCACCTCCCTTTGCCTTCCCCGAGTGTCGGTCTACTCGGCAGATTACCAACTCGTTCAATGACTCTGCAAAAGGAAAATTACAAACATTAGCCCTCACAAACAATATGGACACACATGTATCAAGATTCACAGTAATGCATGTTTTGTTTCAGTTTATAGCATGCAAAAAACCCCAAAATCTTCAAATTATTTTTATCATGAATACAATATACGACTTGCTTTTATCATGAATATGAAATGCATGTACATCTTACTTTTATTAAATATGAATAACAAATTAATGTACAACTTACTTTTATCATGAATATAACGATATAAATGTACAA